>NC_053159.1:147910180-148248394 GCF_016835505.1 Polypterus senegalus | reverse complement strand
TCTGTTTCACATATATTAACACCACTATGCTCCTGGAAGCACTCAAAGCTTTAGAAATGATTTTATACCTCTGCTATGGTCCATGCCTATCCACAATTTTATCATGGAGGTCTATACATAGTTCCATGGACTTCATGGCTTGGTATTTGTCCTAAAATGAAATGTAAATTGTGGGACCTCATATACATAGGTGTGTGCTTTTTTTAAGCAATGTCCAATCAATTCCGTCTCTCACAGATGGACTCCAGTCAAGTACTCGACACATCTTAAGGACAATTAAAGAAAACAGGATGCACCTGACCACAGTCTGGTGTGTCACAGCAAAGGAATGGATGAATGACTGACATTACTACTGTTGGAATCACCACAAGCTCTGCCCCATCTGGTCTGCCACATATTTACAGAGCTGAAACACAGGAAATCAATGTTCATTGCTGCACCTGTTTTGGATGAAGACAGAACTCCAAGCCTAAAAGAATGATTTACTCTGATCGCTAAGCAGAATTGCTTATTCATCATTTTTGTTTCTTTTATTCTAGGACATTAAATGGAGTGCCCTACTGAAGCCAAACTCTTTGTCTTTTGTATTGTTCCTTTTTACAATATGTATAAAATTCAGTAATATAACATATTCCAGCTATCATTTATTATAAGTACATATTATTACAGAAAATAACATATTGTATAGCCTGCATTGTATAATCAATTATAAGTAAAAAGAGTAAGCCTTATAATCCTGGAGGACTCTCAGTAATCCTGTTCTTGTCTTCTGTCTTTAAATGAGGAATTATTTAAGGTAAATAATCCTCTTTGTTTATACCTTTTTATTTTACAATTTCTGTAAAGATTTTATTCTTCATTCAGTTTTTAAAAGAAACTCTGCCTGCAGCCATACTGGCTGTTCAGTTAAAGTGTTTAGCAATTACCTTTATTAAGATAATAATAGCACTTCCTTTTTCTTGCTGCTGTCTTAATGCAATTATACATACCACATTAGAAATGCTTTAGTTCTTACTGCATTTTTCTGTTTCTTATCTTGTTATTCCTAGCTGAATTTAATACATTTTTTTTCAGCTCATTACTTAACAATTTTTGTATAAAAAATGTTTAATCAATTGTACTAAAACATGCAACCTAAGATTCCTTACTTGTGTATGTACTAAAGAATGAAGGAAAAATTGAAAAGAAAAAAAAAAATCTCTTTTAAATTACATGCTTTTTTAAAAGTGGATTCAATGCTTTACTGAGACTCAGGTAGGTCTTAGATCTGAAATTTGTAATATTTTAATTTGGTATTGTAATTTTATTTATTTGGTTTTATCCTTTTTAGACCTTAGTGAGTTGCTTGCTGCAGTGACTGAATACCAGCAGGAATGCAAAACATACTGAGAGTCTCAGGTGAACAAATCCCTCTGGAACTTTTCATCAAACAACCTCAATATCCAGAGAAGCTTAAAAATAAACGTAGAGTCAAGTGTAGTTAGGATATAGCGGGTTGGATAATGGATGGATGGATGGAAGTATTATTTGATTTTTAAAAAATTGCATTATTTTTGCTGTTTATCAAATATTTTTAATGTGTTAATTACAAATAATCCCCAAGAATTCCGCTTTATAAACTGACGATGAAAAAAAGCTGCAGCTAACCCTAACCCACCACTTACTGTTGTGGTCCATCAAGTAGATTTCTCCCATGGTGAAGTGGCTTTAAACTTAAGCTCAAGGATGTTTAAAACATGACGCTGACTATAACGGATCCCCTCACTCTGCTATCTAACTTTGCTTTACCCATGTTTTTTTAAAAAGTTTTGAAAAGCTGACTATAACTGTTTTCCCACTGCAGGAACTTTATTTTAAAGAAACAATGATTTTCTGCACAGTGTAGGCTCTGGGCCACTTTTATTTGTTGCATTCCCACTGCACAACAGAAACTGTAATCTTTATGGAAAATATGCAGTTTATGGCACGGCGAATCAGGTAGGGAGCTATGAAGAGTGACACAGTGCAAAGTGCAGCGTGATCGGGAGTTCATGGGGGACACCCTTACCTTACTGCTTTAAAACGATTGTCACTTCACAGGGGGAGATTATTGCTTCTATGCAGTGCATGGCACAACACATCAGGGAGGTTGCAATAAAGAGTGATATGTTATAAAGTGTGGTGCTCCATCTTCACTGGAACTCTCCAAAGTTCAAACTACTAATGGATTTGAAAGATGGCACCAGGGCTTGTGGTCAACCAATTCACTGAGTCCCACGCACAACTATTTCTAGTTGAACGATAAGTACATACTCTGGAGTATGAGCTAGTGATGGGCGATACTGCTGATTTTATTTTCGTTCCAATACCAGGTGATATTTAAGCAAAATGAAGTGAAGTAGAAAACTCATTGATACTCCAATCCATTGTGCAGGTCTAACTGCCAGGGAAGACAGGTGCTATGATGTGCCAGTTCAATGACAACATCTAGCTAGTGATGAGCAAACCCTGCTGAATTTACTTTACAAAAACACACAAATGTCTGAGAACGTCACTGAACTCTACAAAATGCACTGAAGGCAATAAGGAAGGAGGAACTGAGCAGGTTTTGAGTAGATTATAATGATGTAATGGTCTTTTATGTATCCTTTAGGGCTAGGGAAATTCGGATGGAATTATTGTGGAGAAACATGTTATCTGAGCTGTAAGGCAGCAGTGCTAACCACTTTGCTATCACGCTACAAACAACAAAAGATGGAAATGGAACAAATACCACAAATAAAATACAACAAATGGCCACAAACTAGCAACAAGTAAATAAAATGTACATCATTCGCCTAGGGAGTGCCAACCTTTGGGCACACATTAGCCATACCCCGAAGCAGGGATGTGGGACTGGTTTGTTTTCATTCAGTCGCAATCGTAGGCACAGCCGAATGTCTTTTTTATTTCAAATGTATCTGTGCGGATGTTTTGCACTTTCTTCTTCAATCAACAATAAAGAAATGCCTTGTAAATAGTAATACATCTTTTGTTTTTTACTATTTCACAGTGTGTCCTGTGTTATCTGATGAGAGAAGGGCGAGGGCTTCTTTAAGGCTTATTTTGAATTTGTTACTGGGCACAGTATAATGCATGCATAATTAGCTATGAAGTGCTGGTGTAAAAAGAAGTAATACTGCAAGTTTTTTGTTTATATTATTTTTTAAAGCAAAATGGAAATCTGACAGTGCTTCTGAACCTTTGTGGCTTCAGGACATATTTTTATTTTTTTAAGTTCACCAACCAAACCAAATACAGCAGTTGAAGAGCCCCTGGGGTGAAATATTCATGACTGAAAGAAAAAAAGTGCTGTTAGAGATGGGGAAACAAATCAGCAACACTGTTTGGAGGCTTTAGTGTATCTCAGTAGCTGAAATGTTTTTTTTTTCTCCCCCTAACGTGCTTGTGACACAGTGATGGCCAATGATATTGCAGTAGGCATGTGTCAAAGTTCAGTGCATGGCTATTACAGCTCTGTGATGTCACATTGGCCTCGCAAATCATCATGGAGCATTTAGAAAAAAATATTTGCAGAAGCTGGCTGAACAGCAAATTTCCAAACAAATATTCAGTGAACAGGATCATTGGAGAACACAGTATATTTGCTGCAAAAAACACTGCCGAAATTCGTTGATCAACAGTACATCTAGCTACCAATTCAGTTGCAATAAAGATCTGTTTCGTAAACAAGTTATGTAATCTATCATCTCCTGAATTTCCTAGTTTTATAATTTGATTGAAACCCTAGGAAGTATTAAGTATTAATAATTAAGATTCAGCAACTGATATACTCTCTGACTTGAAGTCATATAGTGCTAAGGAGTAAAAGATGGCAATGCAACTGGTATATGCATATGCAGAGCTTGAAAAGTTATCAAAATGGCAGTAAAGTTGAAAAAGCAATACAGTTAATAGCTTCACAGTTTTAATTTCAGCCCAATTTCATTAGTTTATTTCAAAAAATACTTTAAAAAAATAGTGCTTATAATGGTTGGGGGCATAAGGGACAGGTTCGGGTTGCAGATGCTAAAGATTAGATGGATTTATAATTATTAGAAACACAGCAAAAAAAAAAAAATAAAAGTTTCTTTCAATAAGTGCTTGAGAATGCAGCCATTTTCCAGCCATCTATTTAATTTTGCTGCTTGATATTTGATCTGTTGTTAAGTCTAGATGAAATAATACACACTTAAACTGTTTTACACTCTTTGTGCAAATCAAACGGGAAAACTAGGCATTACCATAAATTAAATTAGCTATGATGTACAGTTATTTTGTTTAGTTTTATGTGAGATATCGGTTTGGATTGCTATGGGCTAACACACCTTCAGGGAGCTAATGAGATTAAATATAAAAGGTACAAATGAAGTGCAACTGGTGTAAAGAACCTGTGGGAATAAATGCAATAAACATACTGTACATTCTATTTGTGCTGGTAACAAAATTTAAGAGGCACATTTCTCTTAATTAACAATGTGTTCAATGAAGTGTACATCCAGTTTACAAACAATCTCACTACTAATTATTTGCACATTAAATATAAAGTTTTTATTATTAGTGTAATGATACATATAACGTATATTTTAATTATGAGTTTCTAACTTCTCACATTGATAAAAAGAATTCCAGATTATTATTTTATACCATTAACTATTAGTTAAAGTTAGTCTTTTTTAAATACAATTTTCCAGTGTTTGTTATTTTAGATTTTTCAGCAATACAAATAAAAAGCCCAATCAGATCAAATGACAAAATGTTTTTGAATAAGGACACTGCACACATCTTGTGTATTTAGTGTCCTAACAGTATGATTGATTGAAAGTCTCTAAAGTAAATTAAAAAAAAAAACTAAAAAAAAAAAAGATGTGATGTCAGACCTTTGCCAATCAACAAGGAAGAACTAGACTCAAAATAAAGATGCACAGTCAATAAATTTTGATATGGTCCCAAGGGCATGTATAGCCATTCACAAGGTTGTAGCTTAAAAAAAGGGAGAAGGCAAGGCCATTATATAACAGACTTAATTTTCTGGAATATATGCAGTCCTGGGCCTATAATGAACAGGTCACCAAGTACATGGAGGGTAGCTGTACTGCTGGCTTCCAATTAATAGATCTGTACTATTAAAAATTTAAAGGTGCATCTAGCTACCAATTCAGTTGCAATAAAGATCTGTTTCGTAAACAAGTTATGTAATCTATCATCTCCTGAATTTTCTAGTTTTATAATTTGATTGAAACCCTAGGAAGTATTAAGATTCAGCAACTGATACACTCTCTGACTTGAAGTCATATAGTGCTAAGGAGTAAAAGATGGCAATGCAACTGGTATATGCATATGCAGAGCTTGAAAAGTTATCAAAATGGCAGTAAAGTTGAAAAAGTCAATAAAATTTGATGTGGTCCCAAGGGCATGTATAGCCATTCACAAGGTTGTAGCTTAAAAAAAGGGAGAAGGGAAGGCCATTATATAACAGACTTAATTTTCTGGAATATATGCAGTCCTGGGCCTATAATGAACAGGTCACCAAGTACATGGAGGGTAGCTGTACTGCTGGCTTCCAATTAATAGATCTGTACTATTAAAAATTTAAAGGTGCACTTAAGCATCCTTTCTGCATGGCGTCATGTCTGAAGCAAACAAGATAAAATCAGAACCTAAGTCAATTTAGTGTGTTAATGAATGAGGATGAGAAAGGCCTGGAATGACTCAACAGTTGGCCAGGGTAACTGAGAGAGTATAAAACACCAGATCCTAATAGGGTGAAATGCTATTATGGTCTTATCTTTACACCAAATGAGAACAGCATATCTTTAATAGAGCCATTTGTCTAACAGATAAACCTGAAAATGATTGATCTGGACCAATATTTGGGTGGGGAATGGTATTATCTGACTCCCCACCCAATTTTGAAATAAGGAATCCCATTAATTTTAATTCAAGTTAGAAGAAGTAATGACAACAATGTTCGGCTACATTACATTTTACAAAACATTCATATATTTGTATTGTCCTACAAAAATGGGGACTAAAGAAACATAATTATTAAGATATCTAAACTGCAAGGTTAATTACATATTGCAAGTGAAGTTCACCAATGTATCCTTACCAATTAAGAGTGAAGAAAGTACATTTAGTCCAATTAATCTTATAACTTCAGCTACACTCAACAAAAGAACACTGTTCACATATAACAAACAACATGAGGATTCACAAACTTTGACTGGAACTATGTGGGCTGACTTCTGAAATGCAATAACGAGAAACTCTAGAGACTGTGCAAAAACAATGGGAGGAAGTGGGCACTCTTGACTCTGTGAATTGGGAAAGAAGGAGACATCATAAAATTACTTATACATTGCCACTACTAGATTGGCACAAAGTGTTTTAACCATACTTTTAAATTATAGTCCAAACCCCATACATGCTATACCTCTACACAGAAAACCCCAATTAGCCTTGTCAAAATCTTTTTCTGCACCCAAGAACATGAATCCCACTGGTAACTGAGAATTTGTAGTATTATCCAAAATTTGTAATAGTCTTTGGCTATTATCAGAGTCAACACTTGAATGCATACATCTTTCGTTAGGATGCACCACTTTAGTCAGCACAGAGTCTAAGCAATAAGCCAGCAACTTAACATCAGAATCAGTCAAAGAAAGAGTTCTATTGAAAGATCATGGTTAATTATTACACATTTTTGTGGAGGTAATAACAATAATGATTACAGAACACACTTTATTTACATATGGGATAGCAGTTGTAGCCTACTTAGCTTTAACAAGGCACACTGCTTATGCTTTTTCTGTCTCTTACAACGAAAGGCAAATGCTTATCTCTCAATAAGAGAGCTAAGGCAGGGAAAGTGGTAGAGGCTTGGGCCACTAGCCACCATTCTGTTTACATCCCTGTATATTTAAATGAGATCTTGGTTGCCCCTTGGAAACTGCATTGTTCAGCATTTCATACAAGCATTTCATAACGCTCTTGGAGATTTATGTTTCTTCTTATATTTTAATGTATCTGATAGTTCTTGACAGTATACAGTATAGACCTTAAGTATGGCCACATCATAATGTGAGAGAAGCAGAATATTTAAGTTTAAAACAAATGTAAAATAATTTATGGGAACATATTTTGAAGTAAACAGTTTAGAATAAAATTACACAGATTTAGCATCAATAAATGTGGAGTCTTTAATTATATTTCTATTTTGTGTTTCGAGAGCAGAAAAGGATGAAAAAGCTTCATTACTGTAACTGTGCAAAAATATGGCAGAAATTGAATCAGAGCTATAGTAACAGTAACAGGCGCACAATATAATTCATCTGGAATTCTGCCCGATGAAACAACAGAGCCAATCCATTCAATTTTGACAAAAGAAATTTGTTACTTAAGAGCTTCATTAAGAGCAAAAATGAGAGACTGTTCCAGTGTTAAGAGGTCAACTTCCTACTATATAAGCCTTTTGCTCTTCTCCCGAGCGATATGTGCTGCAAAGGCTATAGAGTTATCTCTAATAAAACCTTTACAACTAGGATCAGCTAGGGACCCACTTTTAAAATTTAGAAATACCTTCAGCTTCATACAGACACACAAATCTGAATTCTTTGCAAAAACAGTATTAAATTTCCACTTTGCGGCACACTGTGTGAGTATAGTAAATTAAAATAAATCAAGATTGTGAATTAACAGTGAAGTGGATGAGGAAGTAACATCCCAAATGTACTGAAGATGAGACTGAAAAATAAAAATATAATCTATGCAATTGAGATTTACACCAATGTTTATAAAAAAATAGAAAATTTGCTTAGAGACAGGGTATAAAACATAATAGCAATTATGTAAATGAAGTGAAATAGTGGAAAAACGTAATCAAAAGCAAGTGGCTCAATTATAGTACTCACATCTTTCGGCAAATTAATCGTGTAGTCAGGGAAATCTAAAAGTTGCTCGGCAAGAAATAAGAGAACAAATATGGAGCTAAAGACCACACTCTCATACGCCCCTATAAAAACTATTGTTTTATCACCTAGTTTGGTTAATATGTAAATTACATAGCCCAATTGCTCACTCCAAGCACATTATTTTAATTTGCATGTTAGACCGTGACAGGGACATGGTGCCACATGTTTTGATTTGAGTACAGAAAGACATACAGCAGCTACACAGAAGTAGCAGTTAGAATTTCTTCCCCATGTCCCTGGCCATTAGATTCATCTTTTGCAATGGAGTAACCTCAATTGATGCAAGAATTCCAAAAAACAGGAGCGACTACTAGATGAGATAAGAGAGTGTAAGTTCCAGGACAAGACTATGAAATTAGCCATGAATTACAGTTCACAGACAGAATACATGTGGAATAAATCCAATCAACACATGACTGAGTGCATTTCTTTTGATACAAGGTAACTGCAATAATAGAGTATGCTATTCCACAAACCTAGCCAGTCAAAATCCGCTCCCTGTACAAGAAGCTAACAACCAGCATATTTTAACAATAATACAATTAAAACTAACATCACTTGTCACTGAAATTTTAAGTGCAGAGAGCCCTCCACAACTCCATTCAACTTAAACGTTATAGGAGACAAACACTTACTAGCGGTTCCACCTGCAACAAAATCTTTAACACAATGCAAAAACATCTTCAGGAGACTCAAGGGAGTTTGAAGGACCTCTCATACATTACCTTCAGTGTTCAGAAAAACTGTAAAAGTTTGCTAACTTGTAGCATTACTTTTTTAAACATTCAAATTGAATCATTCCTCTTCAAAAATGTGTTGACAATGAAATCAGGATAAAGCCTGCCGAGCCACTATCAACACCCACTGTTTGTCAGTAAAACAAAGAGACTTCACCTTAACCGTGAGAAGCTTATTGGCTGTAATGGGCTTAACTGAGTAAATATGATCCACTCAAATAATCTCTACTCTTTTAGCATTCAGTTCAGGAATCATGTTGGGAGACCCTGAGTATGAAATCCCATAGGGTCATCACCTTCAGTCCCTTCAGCTAAGCCAGTAATACAAGCATGATCTAGATTGTTCTTTTAAACTCACTTAATTCTTCTTATCAGATTCGACCTCTGGGGCAGGTTAGAATAGGGCTAAACAGAGCAACTGCATAAAACATCTCTGTATTCTGAGGTGCTCTGTTGTTGGTTACATTAAAAATTACATTAACATTTGTCTTTGTTACCCTAAGATCATAGTTTGGCAACTATTTTAGTGTATCTAGAAAACTTTTCTATAATTTATAACTAATTATAATAGCTTTTTTATCCTTTCTGCTAGCATTTTTAATTGTATATTTTATACACAAATAGATTTCAAGACAATTTCACAAATAAGAAAATAAACTGCTATAAATAATTGAAAAATCTTATTATTGTTCATATTCGTAACTGAATTTAATAAGAAAAAAATGATTATTTTTGAATAGGGGCTGTAGTTAGTTATTGCTATATAATACAAAAAAGTTTTCTTGTTTAGCAGTAACTGAATAACAGATGTAGTTACTTTCTTTAAAAGCTTATTCCATTACGGAGTCCTAGGTAGCCAAATGTCATTCTAGCAACCACAGGCAGCATGTAGGAACCAACTCTGGATGTGGGGTCAGTCCATTGTCCAACCCGCTATATCCTAACATAGGGTCATTAGGGTCTGCTGGACCCAATCCCAGCCAACACAGGGGGCAAGGCAGGAACAAATCCCGGGCAGAGCACCAGCCCACCACAGGGCATACAGACACCCACACACAAGGGATGATTTTGGATCGCCAAAGCATGCCTAACCTGCATGTCTTTGAACTGTGGGAGGAAACCCATGCAGACAAACAGTATTAAATGAAAAACAGTACTCTAAGAAAGCCTACATGGACAAAAAGAGAATAAACAAACTTTGAACATACTCCACAAATCTCAGGTTTGAACTCAAGATTCTGAATTTTCAGTTCTGCCAGTTTGTCCCATTACAAATTTGGTGCCATTTGTCACACTGGCACAAACCTTGTTTAATGCAGCTCTACTGTCATCTTCACAAAATTTCCTACAATACTCATCTGAGATAAAATGTGCCTCTTGTATATATTACAAAATAAAAATAAAGTTCAAGTAAATGATTTATGTCATTGTGTCATTTTCGAAAAGCTGAACAAGGTTTTACTATTTATAAACGATAACACATTGTACGACTCTCAAATAATGAAATAGTTGATATGAGGCTTTTTTCTTTATTTAGTTTAAACATTTCTTAAAAGCTGTTTAATTACTGGATGAACAGGCGTGGATGATGATAACATTGTATCAGTAGCTTCTTCAGAAACCATCCAGATAGATTTAATTACCCTCTATACAGCTCAGGTAGAAACTTGCAAAGTTGTTTTTTTTTTGCAAAAAGGACACAGAAATGAAAAGAGACAAGGATATATTCTAAATTGTGGCTAACATATGGAGAATTGCTGAACCTTTTTAAGGGAAAACAATTAGCATAATTAATCAGTGCAAACTAGCTGATGCTGGGTTTCTACTCGACTACAGATGGGATTAATTTTTTTGTCTTTAAAAATGTGCTCTCTGTGCTATGCAATCCTTTCATACAGTAGATACAAATATTTAAATTGTAATATGAAAAGATATAGTTAATTCTAAGCCATAACAAAAGTATTAATAACAAAATTTATGTTGCTTTTTAAAAATCTGCATTTTCTAGCAGAAATAAACTACTGTTCTTGACAAGTATACATTCCCATGCCAACACTTATCTACTATATTCTAACACTCTTGTAAGTAATCACTATGGCAAGGGTAAGGCCTATCAGCTGCTTATGGATCTATGCAAAAGTCATAAAAGAAGAAAAATAGTCCATCCTGGTTCATCAACTAAATAAATGTACTCTATTCAGTACTATTGGAAACAAACCTATGAATATAAAATTGTTACTGAATTGAAAAGAAAAAAAGGGATATCTTTTAGCTCAATGAAATCAATTACTGTCTTCTTACAGAAGATGCATTTAAATATGAAAGAGCAATCTGAGTTGAAGAAAGGATGGGTTAGACAGGTATTCTACTCCAATTATGGCAATACAACTCTAGGAGCAGAAATACTTCATTTTAAATAATCCAATTTATCTCCCCTGAGGTAAGCTCTAATTCACCACATCAGAGTCGTGTGAAAACTGGGCAATTATAGCTAATGTGCATTCACCTAAGTAGTGTACTTTTATACCTAATGTATGTACAATCACAAACTTACAATAGCTGGAGGCTTTAAGTGTATA
Organism: Polypterus senegalus; assembly: GCF_016835505.1. NCBI lineage: Eukaryota > Metazoa > Chordata > Cladistia > Polypteriformes > Polypteridae > Polypterus > Polypterus senegalus. The sequence continues at coordinate 148,237,087 of NC_053159.1, read as the reverse complement.
TTAAATCTTGCTTTAAATTGCTTATCCATAGCTGCAACCACATTAACTCCAACTGCTTCAACAATTTTGGGTTTTTAAAAATAATTAATTGTTTGACCTATGGTTCTTCCACCTATATTCAAGACAATACTTTTTTCTCTTCACTACATCATAGATGCTCACAAATTGATCTACTTTTTTTCTTGATAATACTTTTCTATCCTGTAATTATGGTGCCATTTTTTCTGACAACATGCTCCATTTATTCTCAAAGCTTACAGAATATCATATTTAACTAACTCAAGTTACATCTGGCAATTTATTACTTTTGCTAAACCTAATATATATTTGGATTTTTTTGCTATAAATATCTGCCAGAATACAAGAATTATAATGTTATGTGAAAAGAAAAATTCAAGTCAGAAGGACAAAATAATCAATTAACGATATCTCTAAAGTTAATGATGAACATGCAAGACTAGTAACCGTTTCACTTTATAAAAATTCAGTTTAGTTATGTTAAGCAATATGCTAAAAAAAAGTTCAAAATGCTAAACCAAACCAAACCAAACCAGGAACCAAAGTTATTGATAATACCGCAATATATAAAATTTAAGCAATATCGTATAATGCTTTACTCATTGGAATGTATGGAAATTGTGCTCTATATTTTTCACAATATACCACAGCCCCAGGTGTAATGCATACACAAGATAAATAAACCTTTAACATCCTCCAAGACCTTATATGGCATCAAAAATAATTTAGCTGTAGATTAAATATCTTCAATCAGGTCCTTACATATTTGGGCAGTGTCACAATTTTCATTATTTTGACTCTGTATGTCACCGCAATGGATTTGAAATGAAGCAATCATTATGTGATTCAAGTGTGAAATTTCAGCTTTAAGGGGTTTACCAAAAATATCAATTAGGAGCCTTTTGGAATTTAGGAGTTGTTTGGAATTAGGAATGACAGACATTTTTATGCATAGCCACTCACTTTCTAGGGACTCAAAATTATGTAAAAGATGTTTCATAGTCAGGTGGGAGCAGCTCCCTCATTATTCAATTAACTAATAAGTTGGTAAAAGGTCTGGAGGTGATTCAAAGTGTGGAATTGGCATTTGATAGCTGTCACTGTGAACTCTCAATATGAGTTCCAAAGAGCTTTCCATGCAGGTAAAAACAGTCCATCATCGGGGTAAGAAAGCAAAATAAACAGTTCAGAAATATAGCAGAAACACGAGGAGTGGTGAAATCAACATTCTGGTACATTCTTAAAAAGAAGGAACACACTGGTGAACTCAGCAACACCAGAAGGTCTGGAAAACCACAGAAGACAACTGTGCTAGATGATTGCAGACTTCTGTCCTTGTCACAACATTTAACCAAATCAAGAACACTCTCCGGAAGTTAGACTTCTCATTGCCAAAGTCTACAATCAAAAGAAGATTTCATGAAAGTAAAGACTGGTAAACCACAAGCATAAGAAGGAGAGACCAGACTTTGCCAGAAAATATTTTTAAAATTCTGTTTTCTTTGGACAAATGTAACTAAGATCAATATATACCAGAATGCTGGAAAAAGAAGAAATGGCTCATGATCCAATGATTACAACATTACCTGTGAAACTTGGTGGAGGCAGTTTTAAGGCATGATCATGTGTGGCTGGAAATGGATGTCAGTCACTAGTGTTTATTGATGATACGACTGCTGGCAGAAGTAGCAGACTGAATTCTGAAGTGTATCTGCTCAGATTCAGCCAAATGCTACAAATGGACAATGAACCGAAATATACTGTGAAAGTAAACCAAGTGCTGTTCAATGCAATGTAGTGGAATATTCTTCAATGGCCATGTCAATCATCTGACGTCAACCCAGTTGGACATGCACTTCACTTGCTGAAAACAAAACAGATGGTAGAAAGTCCAATGAACAAGTAGCAACAGAAAACAGCTGCAGGAAAGGCATGGCAAAACCTCACTAGGGTGGGAACCCAGCACTTGAAGATGGCCATGGGTTCCAGACTTCACACAGTCATTCACTGTAAAGGACTTTTAACCAAATACTGAAAATGATCATTATGTTTATGATTATGTTATCATGTCCAAATACCTTTAAACCCCTGAAAATAGGGGGCCATGTATAAAAATGTTTGTCTTTTCTATACAGGTAATGTAACACTTTTGTTAAACCCTTTGAATTAAAGCTGAACATCTATATCTCAATCACACCTTGATTGCTTTTTTTCAAATCAATTGTGGTGGTGAACATAGCCAAAATAGTTATGGAGCAATAAAGTTTCAGGCCCAAATGGCTAACTACCTTCCATTAAATCAACTTCATTAATGCTATCTGTGTTCACTGAAGCCAGAGTGTAAAAACTGCTTTTTAAAATACTAAGTAGGCATCACCTCCTGTTTTTCTCAATGTGCATTCTCTGATCATGGTTTCACTTCATTTCATGTGGGAGAATTAAACATGTGATGTTTCAATGAATATTCTCATTAAACTAAAACAGAAAAATGGATGTAACTATAAATAACTATTATACCCAACAGTAATCAAGGTCAACACTCAACTTTTAAGAAAGATGTCAGGGGGTAACTCCATCCATAGGTCAACTGTTTTGGATATGTTATTTATTGGGAATCTTTGGGATCCTAACAATTTTTAATAATTTAACAGCTCAGATATTTGGGTTAGTAGTGCTTAATAAACCAACTTTTGTAACATACACAGTATCCGTCTCTGGCAGACATATATCACTGTTTTTGTCAATGAATTGAACATGTTTAACCATTGCTAAATTAGTTGTAACCTATATCCAAGAGTGACATATTTATAATTTAGTGAAGGTTATATCATTTTCTTTCAGAGGATGAGGAAACTGATTTGACTAGAATACGATGTAGCAACTGCGATGGTCTGGCGCCTTGCCCAGGGTTTGTTTTCTGCCTTGCACCCTGTGTTGGCGGGGATTGGCTCCAGCAGACCCCTATGACCCTGTAATTGGGATATAGTGGGTTGGATAATGGATGCATGGATGGACGATGTAGCATATTCATATTGTGAATTTCCCCTTGGGATTAATAAAGTATCTATCTATCTATCTATCTATCTATCTATCTATCTATCTATCTATCTATCTATCTATCTATCTATCTATCTATCTATCTATCTATCTATTCACTGTAATGAAACTTTTAAATTAATGAAAATAGACCTCAGACCAAAGTAGCATGAATTAATTATTAAATAATTCTGAACACAATATATTTCTCAATGTATTAAAGGCCTAGCTTTAACTACAAAATTATTATAAAGAAGAAGACATTTTATGTTAAAGCCACAATTGTAGGAGCTGGAAAATCAATGTTGTTAAAAATGACACCTAAAGCCTTATTTTCAGGGTCTTTACTATATTAATTGATCCAAATTTATAGCACACACTACTGTTTATTGACAGCCATAGCATATGGGAGATATGATACTGTAAAGAGGTGGAAAAATAACAAACCACTTTTATTAAAATAGCATAAATGGTGAGGCAATAAGGTAAGACAAAGTATTTCTTTTACAATGCCCATTCCATGTGCTCTCAACAACACTCTGAGGTGCCTAAAATGTATAGTTAGGTTTCAAAAAAACGGGAATAAAGCTCTTGGATTTGTTCCCCTTAATAACAGTTGACATATACAGCATTTAAAATAAGATGCATCTTGTGCTGCAATACTCCATATTACAATATCCACCATAGCAATATAACCTAAAAGAAACAGTAGCATCTTATTGAGAGTAGATAATTTATAACATCTGATGAATGTTCTTGAAAATAATTAATGGGTGTAATTCACATGTTCCTTATAAAAATATGCCCATAACTAATTCTTTTTCACACAACTTATTGTTCTCACAATTCAATATTTCATGAGACACCTAGACAGTATGCCACACTGATTATTACAAGTCAAATGAATGAGATAGTAAATCTTTATGCACAACTAATAAACAAAGAGAATGAGGTAATAAATTAAATTTGCCAGGTAGTAAAGTATTCTGGGACAAAGATTCCATTATTTGCTACATTTTAGCTATGAGATAAGCTATGTTTGAAAAATATGTAAGAATATTAATATACTGTAAGACAATAAACTGTACACTGAATGTGAAAAACTTTTCTTTGCTTTGACGTGTCTGCATTTTGAGTTACAATGTAGAATCTTGGAATTTAATTGGAATTTGTTTGTTAATGGTCAAAAAAGCCTCGAATAAAGAGCAAATTATATTGTATATATAATGTTCCACTTAAAAAACTATAAATGAAAAACAAAACATAGCACACCAATACAGTGGCTTGTGTTGATATCCCACAGCTTCAGAGTCCTAAGTTCAGACTCTAGACAAAGCATTATTTGTGTTATACCAACAAAACAGTAAATATACTGATAAAAATTTCAAGTTCATTTTGCATTATTTTGTAAAATTGTGAAATCTGTGACAATGTTTTCATGGGAAAACCTTTTAAACGTACAGGAATAAAGCAACCCAGTGTAGACTTTTTGGGGCCAGCAAAAAGTAAATCTGAATGGGTAACCAGTCCACCTGAGGGAACAATCACTCACACCACCATACTCAGACAGGGTTTAAAGTGCAAAGCATTTTTTAAAACCAAACCAAGAATTAAATAAAGTGCACATGGAAAACATACTTTAAAAGTTTAAAACAAAAGCCTTCTAAAACCAGACAGTTATATTAAGACACAGAGTTCTTATAATATCCACTGTGTAAAACAATACAAAGAAACCTAAAACCTCCAGACCACTTGGAAACATCTATTTGGATCCTCAGCACGGATTTCACACACAGTTCAGCCCCTGCCTGAGAGATCAGGTCAAATCAGCAGGCAACTTGCCTACGGCCACTGTTGCCCCAGCATTGCACACAGTAGAAATTTCGACCAGTTGCATAGAAAGTTCCACTGTCTTCGTTACCCTTTGGATTGTTATTTATTATCACCAGCCTTATCCTATTTTCACTGCTCATTGAAGTTGATCAGCAGATCCGGACCTCTCCTTCATGCTGGAAAACTGGATAAGTCACTCAAGGGAGCCTACTCTGTCCTTCCCCTGCTTCTGCCACCACCACAATCTCTTTGTCTCTGTTTCTGTTCCTTTTCTGATTCTCCTTACTTGATCCTCTACACTTTTTAAATCATGTGCTGGCAACCTAGGCTGATGTTGTGCACCCACCCTTCAAATAAATAGCAATTAGATAGATAGATAGATAGATAGATAGATAGATAGATAGATAGATAGATAGATAGATAGATAGATAGATAGATAGATAGATACTGTAGATAGATAGATCTTTATTTACCCCTGGAAGAAATTTTGCTTTCTACAGAAGCGCTTAAAATAAATAAATACATAACTAGAAAGATTAAAAAATGTATATATATGGACCCTATGATCTTAACACACACCAGAATGAATAAAAAGGAAGAAATTTAAAAAGAAAGAAAACTTCTACTGAATAATTATTTAGCAGAAAGTCGACGGTGTAGTGTGTGTAAAAGTTAATCTGCAGGATTGTTAAAAATGGCATTCAGTTTTGCTTTCATTCTCTCCATTCTAACTACCTCTAGGGGGTTCAGAGTTTTTTTTTTTTTATAACTAGCCTCGCGCTTTTAATTAACTTGTTGATTTGGTGGGTCTCTCTTAAAGTGATGTTACCATGCTCATACCACCTCATAGAAAATCACATTGGCATCACAGAGCAGCAGATATAGTTCTTCTGTGTTATGAGACAAGTCCAACCTGTCATTGATGTGGACCACCAGTAGTTGTAGGAGTGGACCATCTCTACATACAGTATATTCCTTGAAGTAGTGACCGGACATAGAGGCTGTTTGGTGCAGCAAAAGTCAATAACCAATTCCTTGGTTTTGCTGATGTTAAGATACAGACAACTCTCTTTGCACCAAGAAACAAACTTCTCCATCTGACTTCTATCCTGTTTCTCACCACCTTATCAAAAAACCCCATAAATGCAGAATCATCTGTGAATTTCTGAAAGTGATATGACCTGGTGTTATATTTATAATTTGAGGAGCACAGAGTGAAAAGATAGGGGAAGAGGACTGTTACTTGTGGTGCTCCAGTGTTGCTGACATCCATATCAGAAACACAGTCCTTGAGTCTTACTTGAGTCAAACTACGGTGTGCTCAAAAGGTAGTCCATTATCCAGGACACCATACAGTAGTCTCATCAACCTGCATATCTCTGAGTTTACCCCTTAATGAGGATGGCTGGATAGTACTGAAGGCACTGGAGAAATCAAAAAACACAATCCTTACAAGTGATGTTAGCTTTGTCCAAGTGAGAATAAGATTTCTGGGGCAGAGTAATAATTGTATCTTCCACTCAAACCTTTGCTTAATAGGCAATGGGTTCAGGTGGTCCACTACAAGAAGACTCATATACAATAGTCTGGAACCAGCGTATCTCTAATTACCTTATTAAAGTGATTGCACATGCCTGCTGGCACCGATTGACCTGCAGGCTACATAAAAACCCTAAAACAAATAAATGAAATTCACTACAAAACCCCATTAGACATGTTCCACCACATATATGTTTAATTTGTAAACACTGATCAAGTTATTAATCACATCAGATGCCAGATGCAAGCAGAGAGTGCCTGGGTCTTGATTTGAACTCAAGCAGCACTAGCCACTTTACTTTCATTCCTCCTCCTTCTTATTGTGCTCTTCACTCATAAATAAAATGTTTTCTGTTCATAATTCTACCTGTGTTTCAGAGTTTGTTTGTTTGTCGTGTGAGCTTTTCCAGGCAAATCAGATCTTCAAACAAATTAAACAGCCCTCTAGTTACTGAAACAATTATTTTGGCATATCATACTGTGCCCTAGGAGTTGCCAAGTAAAATCAAAGCTTCTACAATACTTTCTGCCAATATCAAAATATTTTTGAACAGTAAACTTGTGAAGAGGAGACAGACTTTGCATTGACTTATCCACAAGCCTCTTCTTCTGACCTTGTTTGATTTTTTTTTTTCTTTTATTGAAGATGTCTTTTTCTGAACTACCCTTACAGATGCTGCTTAAATAAGCCTTGCAGCCTTGTGGTGTTGTACTTAATGTTTAAAAAATACTTTGAAGTTGAAATGATTAGCTTCCAGCAGAGCATACTTATCTTGACACATGTGCAAGAAATATAAAATTTGATTAAAAATGTGCACTTTATTTGTTTTAAATTAAAACATAATACCATTAGAAATGCTTAATGTATCCAAGATACTAAAGCACTTCTAAAAAAACACAGTAAAATGCAGATAAAATGTGAAGTGTGTCAAGCAGACAATAAATATCTGAAGTTTTACAATAATACTTTTAAGCAGCCACTAAATACAAAACCGATACATTTTCAACCTGTAATTAATCAAAGTGATAAAGATTGGATTATGCCTTCATATGTTTTGACTGTCTTGTCATGAAGAAAGCACTTCTTGCAATGCAAAAATAAAACCTAAGCAAGTGAAAAGTTTTGATATCAAGCCAATTCAAACTTGTTTTCTTTATTGTAAGATTTTTTGACTTAATAAATTTGTATTCACGATTATTCAGCCTATTTTAAGAAATCTTGTCAAGTAAATTTTTTGTAACCCACTGGCAGATTTTTTGCAAACGTTTTTACATATGTATTTTTATCATTCTAGAGAAATCTTCAACAATTCAACAATTCAAACAAGTTATGCTGAAATAGAAATTATTGCTTGATACAAAGTCTCTCTCTTCTAACTAGAAGTCAGTAATTACACATTTCCTTAAAGTTACCAACAATGGATTTTTTAAATATATGATTTACTATATTCTTCACTTTGAATTTTTGAATAAGCATATAAAATGACATTACAATCTCACTTTGCTGTCTCTAAGGATCCATAAACTATGAAGTTGCATTAGTTTTTGATAGATTGAATAATGCAAGAAAAACAGAACTGCCAATTTATGATAAATATGTAAACTAAAGTTGATGTGTCAAACAACAATTTTCTTAAGAAGAACCACAACTTTAAATAAAGATTACAGAAGACTAATCTGACACAGAACGCAAGACATACAGATTACTATTTTTCTGGTGCTATTTTCCCTTAAACAAGAGTAACAAGTATATTCATTTTACAATTCAATAAACATACAAATAGAACAGAATTAAGAAGTAATCGAGTCTACATCTTTGTACCCTTGATAAAATATAAAAAAAAATTAAGTCACACATTTTTTACAATAACATAACTACAGTACATTCCAGCAACATACTGTACTCCTGCTTTAAAAGCCTTATTTTCATGAGGTTAAGAGTTGTTTCTCTCTGATGAATTTTTCTTTGTTGTTATTGTTGTCCTTGGCAATTTGTGGGATAACATTAAAAGAATAATACTACTTTTAAAATGTTTTAGGCATCACCTGATCCTGCTGGCAACAAAACCAGACATTTCTGTATGAACCCTGAAATTAAGTGTCAGTGTCAGCTTGGAGGTTTTTCTCTATCCCAGGAGATTAAATCAATGCACATTATCAAAATAACATATCCTTGTGGGTCATTTTATCACAGACTGAACAAATAAAATCTAACCTAATCTAATTAACACATAAATGACGCAAGTGAAGTAATTTATTATTCAGTTGGATAGACAGACCTACTAGTTACGATTTTGCGTCTTTAATTATCCCTGTTCAGGATTGGGTTCCCTCTCTGCATTATCAAAATAACTTATTCCGGTTCAGGCTCATGAGGGGCTGAAGTCTGTCCCAACAGGACAAGGACCAACACTGGGTGGCGGAGAAGTCGATCACAGACGACACTCATATATTCACAAACACTCAGAGATTCAGGCCCATTTTGGAGATACTTATTTAATGGACTGAACTGCTTGCTCAATGCAACAGCAGACCAGAAAGTGAATATAATTCGAAGATGGTGTGGACGGGTCAGAATTCATCACAGGTTGTAACTGTGAAGACTATAATTAAATAAACAAAGTTCACATTGTGTGCAGTCAGAAATCATAGTCATTGAATAGAAAGGTTAAGTTGTAAGCTGAAAAGAGTACTTGTAACAAGAAACAAGAAACACCAGCTGTAAATCATAATTATAGGCCAGAAAAAATGTCATAACCAACAATTTCAAAAACTAACAATAAGAAATGACGCCAAAGGTTTTCCTTTTGTGACTCCAGTCTTGGATAACCAACAAAAAGTTGCGGCCATTTCTAAAGCGCTGCACCAGTGACTTTACTATGCTCACCTTTCTAGGACTGCATCCCAGCAATGAGGTGCTGCATTTTAGCAACCAGTCTCCACCAAAGCAGCGTCCATTAGGACACACGTTACGATGGTGCTGGGGGAAAGTGTGAGTTCATTTTTGACAATATTAAAGCAGAAGATAACAAAAAATGACTATAATGCTAGCTTCCTTGGTCTCTGAAACCCCAAAAAACATACTCAACTAATTCTTAGAGGACAAAGGACAGTAGGGAAAAAATGAAAATCATAAGCGAGATTGTGACACTTACATGTGTGTCTCTTGGATATTGGAGAAATATCCACTCATACTGTACATGAAGAAAACATGCAAAATCCACACTGTCAGTACCTGGACCAGAATTTGAAACCAAGACTGAAGCTATCAACCGTGGCGCTGTTATTGTTTTACATTCCAAAAATATTTAATAGCAATTTATTTCATATATCTGAAGCTGAATATTGTGATAGAGTGGTATTCAAGCAGCATTATTAACAGCACTTTAAGTACTATTTATAGTACATTCGCCAGTTTCAGCAATAAAAATCAGCTTAATATAAACTGAACTCAATCTGATATTAAATTTCTGTTCCCTGGGGGTTGGACATGGGAGCTTTGTAGAAAAATTACCATCATGTGTCCAAATGTTCCGAGTAGACCTCCCAACTTGGCAAAAAAACACAATATGCATGGATACACATCGTCTCATGACAAATAGCAGATGTACAATAGTGTGTTGATAGTCGGAAGCAATATGATCACTTTAGCCTCTGAAGATATTCAGAATCCATAGCAGTGCCAGTAAAAACAGTCATTAGCCCCAGATAGATGGCAGGAGGTTTCAGCAGATGGTAATGCCACATGTCCTCTTATTATTCACTGTGAGAAAAGTCTGACAAAATGGATTATTTTTATGTTCCTGTTCCATATAAGAGCTAAGAAATTGGAACCAATCAATATAAAAACACTCATTCATGTCACATTTATAAAAATAAACTAAAATAACATATCCGCTCAGATCTCAAAATAATATCTTGATAAATATTTTTATGTCACATGGAAACACATCTACTTCACAGACTGGTATTTATTAGTACAGTGGGTTTAGATACTAAAAGTTTAAAATCAAAAATACAGTATAATTGTTGCTGTTCTTTGCCAAATCAGTATAACACACTACAAATAGCAGTGTAACCACAAAATATTCAACTTTGTTTCTCAGATAGCCAAAGTTAAATATTTGTAAATTAGAAGATTGACCAATAATGTTTCTTTCCTCATTTACTGGTGTAGCTTCTCTTGTGAGAAAAATGAAAGTAGGTTTCAGTGCATCATTTTTACTTTGTGGGAAGTTGTCTTCATGTCACATAGATGACATTTTAGGGGGGACGGTGGTTGATGTACGGCTTCCTGAGGGCAGGGCCATTTTTTTACTGCTAATTGAATAGCCATAAAATTACATATGTGAAAAAATATGCCAAGGTTTTACTTACACTGGCACTGCAGTATTCAACACATAAACAGAGTAGGAGGTTTGCAGGGCTCTGGGTCACCAAATATAAAATAAGTTCTTACTCATACATTAAGTATGCTAATTATGAGAATCACTGCAGTGAGCACTTTAATTCAAATGATATCATATGAGGAATTTTCAAGATGTGTCTAAAAACAATGTATGTGGTGCTTACAGTGCTGAATATCTATAGACAGTTCCAACATTCAGCACCTCCACAGAGTGGCCAGCAGAGCAGGAGAATATTATCAACAACATGTACAAAAGGTTTGTTTCTTGCTGCTTTCACTGCCTAAGTACCAGGGACACATAAGGATCTGCCTTCAAATCATGGAGTACATGGTGACATGATCTTAATGAGATAACTATCTGATCAAATAATCACCATGTTCACTTAACAGGACTTTTAGCACCATTTTGTGTGTTACTATGATGTCATTATCACTGAGAGCATGGCTATAACAACATGACATCGTGGCAGCTTTTTTCTTACAGCCAAGCTAAATGCACTGTTTATCTTCATTAATGAACTAAAAAAACACAGAAACTTAATATTCTTGAGCAATTTCTATTCTGGATTTGTGGGCTGCATCAGGTGTGGGCAGGAGGAGGAGTACAGGAAACTAATCAAGGACTTTGTTAAATGGTGCGACTCAAACCACTTACACCTTAACACCAGCAAGACCAAGGAGCTGGTGGTGGATTTTAGGAGGCCCAGGCCCCTCATGGACCCTGTGATCATCAGAGGTGACTGTGTGCAGAGGGTGCAGACCTATAAATATCTGGGAGTGCAGCTGGATGACAAATTGGACTGGACTGCCAATACTGATGCTCTATGTAAGAAAGCTCAGAGCAGACTATACTTTCTGAGAAGGCTGGCATCCTTCAACATCTGCAGTAAGATGCTGCAGATGTTCTACCAGACGGTTGTGGCGAGTGCCCTCTTCTACGCGGTGGTGTGCTGGGGAGGCAGCATAAAGATGAAAGATGCCTTACGCCTGGACAAACTTGTTAAGAAGGCAGGCTCCATTGTAGGATTAAAGTTGGACAGTTTAACATCTGTGGCAGATCGACGGGCACTAAGCAAACTCCTGTCAATCCACTGCATCCACTTAACAGTGTCATCTCCAGACAGAGGAGTAGCTTCAGTGACAGACTTTTGTCACTGTCCTGCTCCACTGACAGACTGAGGAGATCGTTCCTCCCCCACACTATGCGACTCTTCAATTCCACCCGGGAGTAAATGCGAACATTAATTTTATTTTCATTCTTTTCATTTTTATTACTATTTAATTTAATATTGTTTCTTTGTATCAGTATACTGCTGCTGGATTATGTGAATTTCCCCTTGGGATTAATAAAGTATCTATCTATCTATCTATCTATCTATCTATCTATCTATCTATCTATCTATCTATCTATCTATCTATCTATCTATCTATCTATTTTGTTTCTTGTCTTCTCCTGCTGATTTGATCACAAGATTTTGTTTCTAACAAGAATCCCCTGCTGCATCTTACAGTTTGCTTTTGTTTGACCTTAAAGATATCTCTGTCACTTTATCCCAGATCATTCTGGGGTAGTCCAGATACTTAATAGAGTGATATTATCGGATACAACATTTTAAGAGTCATGTACAAGTATACGATGAATACAGCTAAGTGTGTATTTGTTAAATTGGTTGTGTGTAGGTTGATGGGGAAAGATGATTACTACTGGCCTTATGTTTATGCTTTACTGATGTACTGTATAATCTCTAAATCATATTCTATGCAACTGGCATTGCTATGGCAAACAGAGAAATGTATGTAAACTACATTTTATAATAAACTTAAAATTAAAGCTTAGATAAAACCTTGTTAGACATTAGTCTGTCATTATCAGCCAATAATAGGTAGCACTAGAATGGCAATCTGAAATGACCATGACTAAGAAATTTTCTTACTTAAACTTACCATTTTACTTGACAAAAATAATAATTTCTTATTTATCCTTTCATATCTATATTGTCAAAATATTGTTGAGTCAAGATTCTGTGGTCTACAAGATTCTGCTTTTGGCTTTATGACATGAAAAATTCTTTCGTGTGTGCAGGTGTGAAATACTTCTGGATGTGCAGAACTTCCATGTGGGTCCTGATGTTCACCTTTGCCACTCTCACTATAAAGACTTCTATCTTGCCCAATTGCACATGAGAACTCCCCTATCTGTTTTGATTTTGTCATTTTGATTGTTATGTATTTTTATCATTATTTTTATTTGCACAACATCTTGTATACATTTTGAGCTTTTTTCATGGAAACGGCCATATCGTTTACAACAATGTTGACATTGTGAAACATCACTTCATCACATAGACATTGTAAAAAGATGTCTCCATGCTATAACAGGCGTAACAAGCTGCAGCAAGTTATGGAAAAATTTAAAAAAGAAACACATGCATCTTTGAGATTAATGACAGAAAGGAAAGGCAATAAGAAAGTGTCAAGACAACTTGACTTTGTTTATTGACTATGACATTTGTGTTCTCTTTTATGTTTTGGTGATTTGTTTCTCCACATTTAATTTTGTCAGTCAACCACTGTCTTATTTTTGAGCATTTTTCAGTTTCCCTTACTTAATTCCAGTTCTTTATTAATGAAAAAAAAAGTCAAACGTCCTTGGCATTTTTTTTTATTCTGGTACAGCACTATCATGTAATTTCCTTAACTCATTTGGTTAGTTTATTTAAGCTCTTCTATGCACAGTCTAATATTTTTTCTACTATGGAGAGCAAAACTAGGCACAATATTCCAGATGTGGCCTCTCAAGTAAATTATACAGCATACGAGTAATGTCCTTTGATTTGTACTAAACACAGTGTATTAAGTAGCCCAATATCCCATTAGCCACTTGTACACAGTGTGGGTGTAGACAAAGACAAACCAGTACAACTGCCAAGCCTTTTTCATAAATACATTTAGCAGTTGAAGTATTTCAAATAGGGAAATAACCAGAAACTGCATGCAAAGCTGCCCTGGGGTTTTTAGAGCTAGTGCTCATATCATAAAATAGACAAATGGTTATTAATTTTGTGTGAGAGTTACTGTTTTCATGTTTCATGTGATACTGTGAACACCCTTTATGCTACAGAGAAGAAATCTGAGGTTTGTGTTCAGATCAGAAAGATTTCAATGTTAAAGACTTGTAGTGAATTCTATGTCAACTTATATTTTGGTGTATAAATTTTAAATTATGTTTATATAATGTATATAAATAACATATTGTCAGGGATGCCAGGGGCAACGACCCGACCGGGTCACCGTGAGGGACCGGAAGAGGGTCAAAGCCCACCCTGGATCACGTGGGGGCCGCCTTCCTGGTTGCTCTGGGGGCCACGGGTACAGGGCATGGAAGCTCCACCCTGTAGGGGCCCGTGGTCACCACCAGGAGGCGCCCCAATGCCTTGGGGACCTGTTACCCCAGCACTTCCGCCACACCAGGAAGTGCTGGGGGGAAGATTTAGGACGGCACCCGGAGAGCTGCCGGGAGGACAGCCGGCTCTTCCGCCATGCTGGGGCGTGGCCAAGGGAGGAATGCCGGGAACACCTGGGGCTCTTCCGGGGACTGCATAAAAGGGGCCGTCTCCATTCATTCAGCGCTGGAGTCGGGTGGAGGCAGGACAAGGCAAGAGAGAGGAGAGTGGAGAGAGGAGAGAGGAGAGAGGAGAGTGGAGGTGGCCCGAAGAAAGGCATATTGTGGCCAGGACTGTGTTTGGGGTTTGTGCACTTGACTTTTGTAAATAGTATTTATTGTAAATAAACGTGTGGTGGTGATTAAGAGCATGTCTGCCTGTCTGTGTCCGGGTCGGCTCCACACATATATATATATGTAATAAAAAGCTTAGGGGTAACTGCTGACTGTAATCTAAATGTTAAATCACATATTAATCAGATCACTAGGACAGCATTTTTTCACTTAAGAAACATAGCTAAAGTTAGACCTCTTATATCACTGAAAGATGCTGAGAAATTAGTTCACGCGTTTGTTTTCAGTCGACTAGATTACTGTAACGCACTCCTCTCAGGACTACCCAAAAAAGACATAAATCGTTTGCAACGAGTGCAGAATGCAGCTGCTAGAATCCTAACTAGAAAAAGAAAATCCGAGCACATCTCTCCAGTTTTGATGTCACTACACTGGTTACCTGTGTCATTCAGGACTGACTTTAAAATTCTGCTTATGGTTTATAAAGCCTTAAATAATCTCGCCCCATCTTATATATCGGAATGTCTGACACCTTATATTCCAAATCGTAACCTTAGATCCTCAAATGAGTGTCTCCTTAGAATTCCAAGAACAAAACTTAAAAGTGGTGAGGCGGCCTTCTGCTGTTATGCACCTAAAATCTGGAATAGCCTGCCAATAGGAATTTGCCAGGCTAATACAGTAGAGCACTTTAAAAAACTGCTGAAAACACATTACTTTAACATGGCCTTCTCATAACTTCACTATAATTAAAATCCTGATACTCTGTATATCCAACTCATTATAATAACTATTCATGGTGGCTCTAAAATCTGCACTAACCCCTACTCTCTGTTCTGTTTCCTTTTCTGGTATCCTATTGGTGGTGGCTTGCCGCCACCATCTACTCAAAGCACCGTGATATTCCAACAATGATGGATGGATTAAAAGCCAGAAGTCTGTATGACCATCAACATCAAGTGACTCCGTGGGAACCCTAACTACAAAGAGGACTATTTCATTTATGTTAGGTAGAATGCCCAGAGGGGACTGGGCTGTCTCGTGGCCTCGAACCCCTGCAGATCTTATTTTTTTTTCTCCGGCCGTCTGGAGTTTTTTTCTGTCCACCCTGGCTATCGGACCTTACTCCTTTTCTATGTTAACTAATGTTGTCTTATTTTAATTTCTTATTTTGTCTTTTATTTTTCTTTTCTTCATTATGTGAAGCACTTTGAGCTACGTTTTGTATGAAAATGTGCTATATAAATACATGTTGTTGTTGTTGTTGGTGTTATAATGTCTATGAAACTGAAGGTGATTAAGACAACACTATCACTTAATTATTTTTCCAGCTGATTCTAAGACTATTTTAGAGCACATAAAGCAGCAGACAGAAATTTAATAAAATAAGGATTTTTCATCAGCCTGGGAACAGTAACAGTGAGAGATCATGAAAAATCATTAAAGGCCAGACACCTTGTAGTGCCCTGACCTCATCTGTCTGTTCCAAGTAGAGCTTTCCATTTTCTATTAAACAAATTGTTACACCAGTCATTTTCAAAAGCAAGTGTCTATCTTTCCCTCTAAACCACCTACTTGAACAGATGGCTGTTGCTCATATATCCTAATCAGAGCTTACCAAACACTTGATTTATAACATACACCATGGATCCAAACCAGTACAGAATAACAGTATACATACACACACGCACACAATCACCCAACGCGATTTGTTTTATAACATGACATCCTGGGCCAAAATGTTATGTTAATGGGCATCCACTTTACATCACACAGTTGAACAACTTGAAAAGCTCAAGTATACTGAGCATCATTGTTCCAAAACATTAAATCCTGAATAGGAAATAGTTCCCACAAAGCGAACATGATTTTTCACCATCAATAATTATGTGGTGAGAGAACACAGTTTTGGGTAAGCATTGAATTTCTGCTCAGTGTAAAATGAAATGTATGACACATATACTGCATTAGGCATAAAGCATAAAAAAAAGATTAAGTCAAGAACATGTTCCCAGGGTTAAGGTTATATTTCACTAATTATTTATCTGATTCTTCTCAAAACTGAGAATATTAGGGGGGCTATGCTCCCTGCTTGCTTCGCTCGCAATCACCCGGGGGCAGGCACTGGGCACCCAGTATCTCACGGCTGAGCCTGGAGTATTTCACTACAACTGTCTATTTTAAATGCCAATGAATAATAAAACATAGTAGAAAGTTAAAGTAAAAAAGTAGAAGTAAAAAGTAAAATGTAATAAAAAGTAAATAAAAAAAGTAATTACATTAACACCTCATCAAAAACAATATTATGAATTACTTTATTCTCTAACTTACTGTACATTCAATAAACATTGCTTTTTTGCATTTATGTTTGCATATTGTTTGGGATATTTTTCTCTTTCTCATTTATTGGACGACTCTCTTTGTTCTTGATTTTTATTATATGTAGATGATTTTCTTTTTTTCGATGTTCATTATCAGCTCTTGCAACTGTTTTTCTATTGCAGCCTAAAATTTGATTTTCAGTGGGAGTAATGATTGGGCAAGCATTGTGCAGGGGAGTGGTCAAGGCTG
Organism: Polypterus senegalus; assembly: GCF_016835505.1. Lineage (NCBI taxonomy): Eukaryota > Metazoa > Chordata > Cladistia > Polypteriformes > Polypteridae > Polypterus > Polypterus senegalus. The sequence continues at coordinate 148,219,946 of NC_053159.1, read as the reverse complement.
AATAATACGGACATGACAGAAAACTTTTTCAATATAATAGAGAGATATTTACATTTAATTATGACTAGCTGAGATATTCAAGTGAAGATGTAGAAAGTTGGAAAGTTAAAAAGTAAGATACAAATGAGAAAAACCAGAAAGCTATTTTATATCCACTATTCTTGTTTTTACTTTCTAGTGCCAAATTGCATTAAATATGCCAGAAAGCAATATGACCCCAACTGGACCAGCCTGGAGACATGGCAAAAATAGTGAGGGAAATGCCTCATCAAAAGAAAAAAATCAAATATAATAGGTAGCTTTTTAGTTGAAAGGTAAGTGTGCTAATCATCATACCATCATTACAACCTTTGTTACACTGTTTCTCTGTTGATAGACCACACTGTAATAAATCATACTACTCACTTTTTTTCTGGCTTTGGCCAAGCATTATTTCAAAAATTCACTGTAAACATAAAGTGGAAACAATTATTGTGTTTAGACTAAACATGAGTTGCGAACCCAATTTAGTATGAGATTTCAATCAGTTATGTGCCATAATGTCCCCTGAGCATACACGGCTGAAAATGATAAAAATCTGACAGATGCTGTTTCACATATCACAGAGAAAGAGCACTGAGCAGGTGCTGATGGTAACTGGTAAGAGATAATGCTTGTGACCGCAAATTCAAACAATTTAGTCTGCAGACAATTTGACCCTACCCAGAATGGCTTAACGGAAAAATATATTAAAGAAAATAATATTATTAGTGAGACTTGAACCCAGACTTCTTGGTTGAAATGCAAATGTGCTAACTATAACATGCATGGTGCTACATCTCTATTGACAGATCAGAGGTTGGCATTTCTTATCACTTGTTCTGACTTTGAACTGTCACTGCCTAAAAGGCTTAAACCAAAACCAGACTTTTGGTAAGAAGTGTCTGAGTGCCAAATATCAATTTTTTGGCTTGAAAAACAAAGCTGTGCATAAAGAACAAAAATACAAGTCAGAAATTGTGTTTTTCAGATAGTGAGATTGTTTTGATTTTATGTTATTACTTTTTATACTGCCATTTTGTTTAAATGAATGACACCATGATGTTTTCACGCCGCAGCTACTGTTTAAGATTACAGCATGTACTGCCACATGTCCTAATCTTTAGATTCAATTCTAAAACTCACAAAACTTCGGCATAAAGACAGGGAAAGCACTTTAGATTAGGTTTAGGTCTTTAATTTAGTTTCTTCAAAATAAATGTCCACTTGTTTTGTATTAGGTTAACTTGTTTTTCTTTGATCTTTTTGGTATTTTGTCTACCTGGAATTCAATTACAGAAAACTCTCAAAAATCTTTATCTCCTGATTGTGAAATCATCTTCTTTTAGCCTTTGTGGCTTGCCTTTTTCTGTCAGGCTTAACAGTTTACTGTAAGTGTATTACAACTCTTTTGTGGGTAGCTCGATAGGTCAAAAATCAAACATTTCTTTTTATTTACCAATGGCTGCAGTCCTCAGGTGTTTCTTGTACTATTAATGAAATAATGTAGAGGACTTTTATAAATCTAAAAAAGCTACACGACTTTGGCACTTTACAAAAATATCAAAAATCTTCTTTGTAAAAGTATTCTTCTGTCTGTCTACATGGCCCCTAGCTTTTCTTTTAAAATGCTTGCAATAAAAATTCTACTTCAGTACTCCATGAGACTCCCTCTTGTATTTAACGATTTCATGATGGCACAACTCCTGTAAACAGGGTTTACAGTTGGGCTCAAGTCACTGAGGAATTTCTCAAATTAAACGTAATTATATGGTGGATAGGTTGCTTGGTGTCCTTAAACTGGTCTGGAGCAAATGTGGACATCTGTATGACTGAGACTTGAACTCAATGTACTGAAGTTATGAAGCAGCAGCACTAGCCGCTGTACCACCCTTGAGTAATTCTCTGCTCAGGTTTTACCAAATAAAAGTAATAAAATATGTCATGCCCTTACCATAGGAAATGTAGGGGCATCTATCTTTCAAACTATTTTAATGCTTGGAATCAAAATTTTAAAAAGTAACCATAAACACAGAGGTAATGCCAGAACATCATTGTTATTAAATACACAGGAGACTTCTCAAAGTTTAATTAACACAATACCATAATTAATCATGATTAACCATTAGCTGATGAAAGCACAGTTATCTTTACTTAACTTTGAGGGAAAAGTGCATAGTTTGTGGTACTGCAAGCTTGTCTGACCATAGAAATGTGACTAGAGGAAGCTGAAAGGCAAAAAAACCAAACAAATGAACTCCAGTCTTCTCTTCAAACAAAGTGTATACCACTTTAAAATTATAGTTAATTTTGTTTGGATTATTTCCCAAAAAGTGTCCACAACAATAGACATACTATCAAAGTCTAGACCCATGGCTAATTAAATAAAAATGAAATAGAAGATCTGCTCCCCATGTTGGCTCCAGTATAATAAAGGCTATGAATCGATATGTTAATCTGCATGTGCACTGGCATTATATTTTGTATTTCATTAAGGTTAGGCATTCATTATTTTCTAGAAAAGCACTGTTGGATAGTTAATGAAAGAAAAGTATTTTATATCATAGGAGGAAGTTTAGCAGGCAGTTTTAACTGTGTGAGCACTAACTCTGATGTTAAAAATATGTTCTAGTTTAAAAGACACCTGCTGGCATCATATAATTCTGTGGAGCCATGTTATCTTACATTCTGTTTCTTACATTGCTTTAATCTATAGTTTAATGAAGAATGCTTTTTGGGATAGATTCTACAAAGACAAAGCTAAGGTACATTTTTCACCTTTTGTCTGCTCTTTAGAGTTTTCATTAAAGTTTAAAGCAAAACGTGTTCTTTGAGATATTTGCTTGCTGTGATTACAAGGGTACACAGCTAATTAGCAACACTAAATTGAGACAAACCTGGCTCTGCAACATTTTGACTGAATAAAGAAGTTGCAAGGGAAGAATCATAAAATCTGATTTAAAACTTTACCATAACATCACAATGAAAATGGGACTAGTCATTACTGTAACTGGTTTATTTAAAGTAAAAAAAAGTGTTCTTATTTACTTTCAAAATATTTTCAGTACATGATTTATCCTATTAAACATATAGGTAGCCTTTGTGCTGAGAATTGCTTAATGAAGTCATGTCAAATAATAATTAACTTTAAAAACAACCCACTTCCTATAACAGCTACTGTAATAACCCTCTGCTTAGGGCACACTGATAGCAAAGTTAAGCCTAATTCCTAAAAGCAGCACAACACCAAAGCCAAATACCATAGCTTAAAAGTTGCAGCACACCAAAGTGTCCTAAATTAAAAAGACTGACAAAATCTTAAACAAATATCCTGTGTCCACATAGATTTCTCTCCGGAAACTGTGGTTTTCCACCCACATCCCAAACATGTGTGTGCTAAATTATTTGGGCACCACTTCTGTGGCATGTCATGTAAAAAAGAGGCTCTGTGTGTGGCTCCGTAATGGACTGGCGCCCAGTGCAGGGTTTTTGGTTTTTTTGTCTTGTGCCCATTTCTGGTGGGATGGGCTTTAGACCCCATGACCCTAATTGTGTTAAGGGAATGGATGCAAGGATAATTTCAGTCAAAAAACCATAGTGCCAGTCAAAAAGTCGTACCACTGGTTTTAAACATACAAGGTCTAAATTATGGTTACTAAAAAAAGACTCAAGGAAATCTGGTTATCGATTCTCATGAGTAAGATGTGAATATGTAATTTACTAGGGCTGGGAATTATTAGCAGCCTCACAATAAAATATCATACAGACACTTTTATAATTTAAAATATTAGGTGCCTGAAAACTGTCTGCAGTATACTACAATTCACTACTCCCTTTTTATCTGACTGAATGTAATGTTGAAATCATGACTCTAATGGCAAAAACCTAACAGTTTATAACACTTAAAGAAAAATGCTTGACTCAAAACCAGATTACTTGATTTTAACATGACAAATTACACATATTGGTTTGATTTTTTATGTTAGACATACTTCCTCAATGTCCACAATAAGTCTAGGAATAATTAGTTACAATATATTAGTACACCGTCTAAATTTACAACTGGGTGAGTTCTTGTGAAGAAAGGAGGAGGACTCGCTCTCTATGTAAATACAAGGTGGTGCAACTCTGGACATGTAAACGTTAAAATCTCCACTTGCAGCAGGGACATCAAACTGTTGACTGTTCGTCTGCATCCCTATTACTTGCCCAGAGAGTTTGGACACGTGATTGTTGTTATTGTTTACATCCCCCTCGACATCATCCATTCCACTGTTGCTAAGTTACAAACGCAGCACCCTGAGGCGCTTGTGCTAATCGCTGGAGACTTTAACCATGTGACACTGGACAAAACATTACCTGCCTTCTCCCAGTATGTGGATTGTAACACCCGGGGAAAGAGAACTATTGACCTACTGTATGCAAACGTTAAAGATGCATACAGCGCCACCCCGCTGCCTGCGCTTGGGAAAGCAGATCATAACCTGGTCCTGCTTCAGCCTCACTATAAACAAAAAGTGAGGGAGCTACCTACAACCACACGCTCATTCAGGAAGTGGTCCCCTGTATGGCTGTGAGAGACTGCTTTGGAACTATGGACTGAGATATCCTGCAAGGATCATATAGTGAGAATATTAAGGAGGTTGTTGACTGCACTACTGACTACATCAATTTCTGTATGGAGATTGTAGTTCCAGTAAGAACAGTACGCTGCTATGCTAACAACAAGCCCTGGATTACAAATTACATCATGGGCCTTTTGAACTAGAAGAACAATGAGCTCAAGCGTGTGCAGAAGGAACTCCGAGTCCAGCTCAGGGTGGCGAAGAAGCAGTACCGGAGAAAGCTGGAGCAGAAGTTGCAGAATAACAGCATGAAGGAAGTTTGGGATGGGGTAAAGAACATCATTGGCTGCAGCTCGAAGTGGGGTGCCACCATCGAGAGAGACGTGGAGAGCGCAAACCAAATGAACAACTTTTTTAATAGGTTTGACTACCCTAACCCATTCTCACCTCTGAGTACTGCACCCTCCACCCATCCTTCTGCTGATACCAGCATAGGAGAGACATCCCCACCCACAATTACAGCAGCCCAGGTGAGCAGAGAGCTGAGGAGACTTCATGCCAGTAAAGCAGTTGGTCCAGATGGAGTATCACCACGACTGCTGAGGGCATGTGCGCTGGAGCTGGGGAGTCCTCTACAGTGCATCTTCAACCTGAGCATAGAACAGGGGAGAGTCCCGAGGTTTTGGAAAACATCTTGCATCACTCCAGTCCCAAAGGTATCACGTCCTAGTGAACTGAATGACTTCCGGCCTGTCGCTCTGATGTCACATGTGATGAAGACCATGGAGCGGCTGCTGCTTCACCACCTGAGGCCACAGGTCCGTCATGCCCTCGACCCTCTGCAGAAGGTGGGAGCGGAGGATGCCATCATCTATATGCTACACCGATTCCACTCCCACTTGGACAGAGGCAGTGGTGCTGTAAGAATTATGTTTCTTGACTTCTCTAGCACCTTCAACACAATCCAACCTCTGCTCCTTACGGACAAGCTGACATACAGTAGATGGGAGTAGATTCATACCTGGTGGCATAGATCGTGGACTATCTTACAGACAGACCTCAATATGTGTGCGTCTTTTGGAACTGCAGGTCTGACATTGTGTTCAGCAATACAGGGGTGCCGCAGGGGACTGTACTTTCTCCGGTCCTGTTCAATCTATATACATCAGACTTCCAATACAACTCGGAGTCCTGCCATGTGCAAAAGTTCGCTGGCGACACTGCTATCGTGGGCTGCATCAGGAGTGGGCAGGAGGAGGAATATAGGAACCTAATCAAGGACTTTGTTAAATGGTGCAACTCAAACCACTTACACCTGAACACCAGCAAAACCAAGGAGCTCGTGGTGGACTTTAGAAGACCCAGGCCCCTCATGGACCCCGTGATCATCAGAGAAGACTGTGTGCAGAGGGTGCAGACCTATAAATACCTGGGAGTGCAGCTGGATGATAAATTAGACTGGAATGCCAATACTGATGCTCTGTGCAAGAGAGGACAGAGCCAACTATACTTCCTTAGAAGGTTGGCGTCTTTCAACATCTGCAATAAGATGCTGCAGATGTTCTATCAGACTCTGAATACTTTCTGGATGCACTCTATCTATCTATCTATCTATCTATCTATCTATCTATCTATCTATCTATCTATCTATCTATCTATCTATCTATAGTATAAATGGCTCATAAAATGGAACAAAAACAAAAACTCAAATAATACACTACTCAATAATTCTCTACCTTTACTATTTATTGAATATAATGATGTGTGCTGTTATCATTAATACTAAAATAAATTCATTCAATAATTAAAAACAAACTTAAGTCTTCTGAGAATGCTATTAATGAATAAGCATTTATAACAGGACAGTAAATGCACAAGATTAAGAAATGTAACACATTAATAATGAATTTTGCATCAATAATATATGAAGACTGGTGGAATAAATAACTGGATGGGTGCATGCATAACATTAAAAAAACCTGAAGCTGTGTTATTTTAATTTCTCAAAATTAGAATATTTTATGTCATTGTGACACTTACAGTAGGCCCAGAACTTTAAAAGGAGACTAAGTACAATGATATTCAGGATATATCAAACAATTTGGAGATTACAAATAGATATGTTTAACAGAGATTAAAGTTTCTTAAAGAAGAAATATACATGAAAAAATGCAAAAAGACCAAAATACAGTACATAAACTAAAAACAAATATAACTTGCATGCACATGAAATGGTATACAAGGATCTAGCCCAAAATAAGGATGCAGTCTGGCAGAACTTACCATACTTTCATACTGTTATATAACTTAATTAAAGGGTTTTTCAAAAAAAAAAAGTGATGCTGAGAATATATGAATAAAAATTGTACTTTAATTGCTTCTTTTGTGCTTATGCAGAAAATTTTTTGCAAGTGAGTACTCCATAGGCATGAAATTAAGACAATGGCAAAGAGAAGTGTACAGTACAATTAAAAAAGTACCCTATGGTAGTAGGTGATAGCAAAGTAGTCCCATAAACTATAATTAGACCTCTGCATCATATTATGGAAGACAGGCCACATGGCGAGTAGAGGGAGTATCTGGCAGTCAGAAGTACAAGGGCACCTGAGATCACAGACCCTGGAGGAAGTTCCAGTAACTGCTCCAGAATTAAACTGTGTGTGGGTTTTAGTGGCTTCTCACCGCCAAAAACCACTGAATGTGAAGTTGGTGGATGAGTGGGGACCAGTCCATCAAAATCCTATATAAATACATGACTTTTTTTTTTATCAATTATACAATTCTAAATAACTTTTACCGAATCTGAGAATTTAGCAATGGATTATGTTAATAATGTTTATAGCATGGAAGCAAGACTGATCAAGGAGAACACTTAAAATATATTATTGCCAAAAAAATGTGTTATTTAAAAAAAACACAGTATATAAACACACACACACACACACATATATATATATATATATATATATATATATATATATATATATATATATATATATATATATATATATATATATATATATATATATATATTACAAGTGCCTCCATCCAATGGAGACTATGTCTATGTCACAGTAGGGGAATTGTGGCGTTTACTGTAAATTATCTTCTCTTTTTTTAATGTGAATTCTTTACATGGTCCAGTTTCCTTTCATATCCCACAGATATTCATTTTTTTATAGGAAGACAGCTGAAAATTAGAGGTGTGTGTAAGTGAGCCCTGAAATAGGCTGGGTCAGCTCCTTCACTGAGCTCTAAACTGCCAGGACAGGTTCTGAATCTCTGAGAGCTGAAGAGAAGTAATCATTTTCATAAAACCGGTAGATGCCTCACTGCACACAACCTCATCCCCCTCAATTATATTATTGATGCAGCCTTTAAGACTCAGAGATGATATTTGACTTTATGAACTGGGCCTTTTTCTGGTGGGATTTCAGCTTTTGATAGAGTTTGGTATGCAATTTATCAACATCATTTAGATAAGAGTTTTCAAATTCTGCCTCAAAGGTCCACAGTGGCCTTTCCAGGTGTGAACATGTGATCACTTTTCTTCCTGCGATGAGACGTGATCACATATAAACCTGTGATCGAGGTCCTTTATACCTCTCTTCAGTAATATTTAATAATTCAAACATCTTCCAAGCTTTTTTCCATTTACAAAGGGAACAGTCAATGTTGCCCTCAATATTCTGAATCTTTCTCTTGAAACTCTAACACTTTCCATACAAAAAGTGATTACTACTATATTTTACATTACAGCTTCCAAAAAAGTTTTTTACATAGATAATATACTGCTTTTGCATGGCAATGCCCATTCATATTTCTCCCACATTTACTTCATATGAGGTGTTTTGTGCCTAAAAAAGTATTCTTCTAATTCTATCAAATCCCCTCTTCCACTTTAAATGGCTGCAGGCCCTGTGAGTCTACGTCTCGCTGTAAGACATCTCTGGTTATATTCCTCTCTCATTGGCATTTCTCATTGCTTGCTCCAACGAGTGTAGGATAGAATTTGCAGAGAAGTTTTGAAATAATACCTGGGTAACAGTGGAAACCAAAGCTACATCTGTCTCTCTATTATAAAAAAAATCTTGAGACGAGACAAGACTTTTCTTCCTGCGATGAGACGTGATCTTTTGAAGAGAGACAGAGACACTTTCACCTCCTGTGAGACAGTCAAGCCACGCTCTACTTACAACCATTTTCAAACAAGACCAAAGTCAGTTGTTAGAATACTTTTGGCAGACACACTTCCTGTGCTCTCATCTATTAAAAATTCAGGGCTGGAAAAAGACAAAGTAGAAAGTCGTAGAGCAGGTTAGAGATAATGGAAGTGGGAAAATTGTAAAGTCTAAAAAAAATGATAGTAAAGATCGCATTAGTTAAAAAAAATGGAAAATATTACTAATAACGGAACAGCGAAAAGAGATTGAATAGTGTTTGAGGATGTCTGGGGAGAAGAAAGACAAGGCAGTGAGACAAAAGGGCAGCTGCTGTACAGGCTTTTAAACGTTTGAAGTGCTGCACGAAATGCAGATCACGTGGCATGGCAGCAGCAGCAAGCCAGCAGCTGATCAAGCAAAGAGGAGATATTAAAAATCCCATTGCATCACCATTTCGGAGGAGCGACTGTGTCTCCTTGGGGTGCATTCAGCCCCCGTGTTTACAGCGGCGGAAAGCGGGGAAAGGGGTTGGCAAGCAAAGCCCCCTAGTCTTTATAAATTAAGTTGAGTTGACATTTGTTTGTATGTTTGTATTTTTGTTTGTTGTAGCATCACTCAAAAATGGCTGTACATATTTTCATTAAAATTGCAGGACTCAAAAATAAAATTGTCAGGTTTCTGTTGTTGAGCCTTTATTATGATGTCTGAGGCTAAATTTTAAACTGACTGAACGGCGAATAACAGTCAAATGAGGGAAGGTAAGGCACAGAACCTCCTTTAAGATACACACCCAAGAATAAACATTTTACTCAAACTAAAACATTTGAAAAATCTCCAATATGAGTTTTTTGGTAGTGAAAGGGTGCTAAATTCTTTAGTGAAAGACAAAATAATTTAAATTACTTTTTAATTGTGAGACATTCCTGAGTAAAAATGCATAGTATGCAAAAGTGCTATCACAATAAAAACACCTGTACTTTCTCTTTTGCCCATTTTCTAGCAGATAATACCAATGTTAATTATAAAATCAAACTTTATTATAAACTTTTCAAACATTCCACCAAGAATATGATACACAGCAACAAGATAACAAATGTACCATTTTTGAAAAAATGACAACTACAAGAATATGCACATATAGAAAAAAGAAGTTTATGTTTGGAAAATACACCAAAAAAAAAAAAAAAAACCAACCAGCAAGGTACTGTCATAGTGATAGGGGCTTGTTCATATTAAAAAAAGCTCTTCACTGGAAAAATGCTTGACTGAGAAGAACAATTGATTATAGGAGACTGGAGTTCAACGCAAGATGAAAAGTGAAGACTAAGCTAGCAAAGTGTGGCATCACAAGTTAACTTGTGTCACAGAAGATCCAAAATCTAAATGCAATAAAATAGACCAAAGAGTCAAATACCCAAAGGAATCCAATGACAAAAATGCTACAAAGACAGTGTAATTTATAGGGCAAGACATAACGTTTTGAATGTGTATCTCATTGAGATGTACAAGAGAATCCCAGTATACAGTCAATATAGATTCAGACAACTTGCTGGTGAGCTTTGATGCAGGGTCTCAGTTAGTTACTATAGTACTGCCATCTAGTGGAAAGCCACAGAATGTTTTTTTTTTGGTGGTGACAGCTTGCTAAAAATTGTGCTCTAAATAGTTCATAATTACATAGTTGTGAAAAAGATATTAAGGTGCTGATGTTCTGAAACAGCTACATTTATTGCAAGATTAATATTTAGATCATAATGACAGTGATTGAGATATTGACAATCAACTGGATGATGTGAAACCTGTAGGCTCTGGTACTGATGCACATTGCTGCCTTGGAGGATTTTCTTCATCATAAGGAATTGTCAAGACTGTCAGGACAACAGTGTATGAACATTTTGCTGCCCACTGAGTGAAGACAATAAGTAATTACCAAATGTGTTGTGAGCAACAAGCGTGGACACTGCAAAGAAACGTGTTATATTTGTGACACATGTGCCTCTAAGCCCTCTGCGTGGTGCCAAGCTTTCAAGGGCTGTCATTCAAACGGAGACTTTTAGTCATGCTGATGGTGAAAATAAAGTAATTAACAGTTTCTTTACATTTTGACAAATTTACTGTTCATAATAAAACTATTGTTTTCTATTATTTTTTTTTACATTATTATTATTTTTGATAGAGTTCAATATTTATCTACTGATCAGCAAAGAAAGGCAACATATAGAACAAGATCCTGGAGTTAAGTGAAGGAAAATATCATAGGAAGACAACTGATTTATATCAAGTGTAATTATATAACCCGAATGAAACTGCTCTTTTCAAAATAAGGAAAAAATGAGGAAAAATAACCGCTTTAATTCAGTTTCACTATAAACAGTCATATAATTTAAGAGTTACTAGTCAATAAACGTTCTGCAACATTTTGTGTGTGCTTCTGCAATTGCATTTTAGCGTAAAGAGTCAGACCTTTAACATTAAATTCTTTCTTATGTCTCATGACTCTACAAGATTCACACACAGCAGCTTCACTGAAAGGCTTGCCTGTTAGCTATAATGTTAATTTGTATTTTCAGGTTTTAAATGAGAGAACTAGAGGCAAACTGGGCAAGAGAGCTACATAAGCTGTTAAAGCAGTTTTCACCAAAAAAGAAACCAACTTGCGAGTAGGAAAATCAAGCTTTCATCCACTTATTTTCAAATACAGAAACCCAATGGAAAAATAAATAATGCTTCATATACTTTGTATGTATGTATATATATATATATATATATATATATATATATATATATATATATATATATATATATATATATATATGTGATGATGGACGGGATCTGGCCTGGATGGGATCACCCTTTTGAGGAGAAAACCGGGGGAATGGACATATTACCACCACTACCTCCCCAGGGTCACTGGAGGGCAGCCCCCCTGGTGTCCATTGGGGCCACAGAACTGGAGCTTAGGAGCTCAACCCTGTGGTGGTTTGTGGCCACCAGGGGGCGCCTGGACAGCTCTGAAGCCTTGGCATGCAGCACTAACGGGATGTTAATCGGGAAGCATCTGGAGCACTTCCCGGTGCAGTAGAAAGGAGGCCACCTCACTCCACTCGGAGAGCTGGAGTCGGGTGGAAGAAGACGGAGCTTGCGAGTGAGGAGTGAAGGTGAATGAAGAAAAGAGACTGAGGACAGAGAAGACATGAGGACTGAGCGTTATCAGTTGTGCACTGTGTTGTTATAGAGAACGGTAATAAATATGTGTGCTTTGGGACATTCTGAGTCCGTGTCTGTCTGTGTCCAAGTTCAAGTCACAATACACTGTATATATATATATATATATATATATATATATATATATATATATATATATATATATATACATATACAGTATATATTTTTTCTCCCAATATAATTATGCTTGCAAATTTCTCTGTTCCAAACCTAATTTTTACTTTCAGCTTGGTTTGATAAAAAAATTTCTCCTGTTTAGCAAACATGATCGCTATCTCTGCTAGTCTGTATCCTTAAAAAGCACACACATATACACACAAAAGAAAAACGGGCCTACCTTGGTCACAATTCTTCTCATCTTCACCAGATTTACAGTCCTCTTGACCATCACAGAGCCAATTTCTTGAAATGCAACGATTATTCATACACTGAAATTGATCTTGGGAACAATGAGTTTCACAGTCTTTCTAAAAAAAGTAAAATTAACATTTATAAATGTAATATAAAAAATGAAATTATTGCAAAAATGAAAAATTGCCTTAAATATAGTACCATAAGACGGCAAAGTGGTGCAGTGGTAGCGCTGGTGCCTTGCAGTTAGAAGACCCGGGTTCACTTCCCGGGTCCTCCCTGCGTGAAGTTTGCATGTTCTCCCTGTGTCTGCGTGGGTTTCCTCCGGGTACTCCGGTTTCCTCCCACAGTCCAAAGACATGCAGGTTAGGTGCACTGGCGATCCTAAATTGTCCCTAATGTGTGCTTGGTGTGTGGGAGTATGTGTGTAAGCGTCCTGTGGTGGACTGGCGCCCTGCCCGGGGTTTGTTTCCTGCATTGCGCCCTGTGTTGGCTGGGATTGGCTCCAGCAGACCCCCGTGACCCTGCAGTTAGGATAAAGTGGGTTGGATAATGGATGGATAGTACCATAACCTTCAAGTTCCTCCTTAATAGGAATCAGTCATTTTCTAAAAATTACAAATAATTTTAATTAAACCTTTGATTTATTTATTTATTTTTGCCATAGCAACATAATGCTAGAGAACCTAATATTGTGCCTCTGAAGCTTGACCTGACATACCTTCTGTGCAGATTTTAAAGTGCACCGTATTTGTTGAAAATGTTTTATGATAAATCTGACTTCCTCAAACAATTTCAAGACATAATGCTCATCTGTTTGGAGATTTTACTGTATAGTGCATACACATTAGTGTATTTGTGTGCCTTCTGATGCATTGTCATTTAATGTGTAGTTTTTGCCACCTCTGCTTTCCTGTCTTAAGTAAAGTAGGTTAATAGGGTTTATAAATTGCCTGATTTTAAGAAATGAAGCACACATGTCCATCCATATAGAGAGCCTTCAGCTCACACATTCATCTATGGTGATTAATTTGGACAGTTGACCAATTTTGACAAGAATAGCACACCAGTGCATGTGAATCCTACTCACCTAATTTCGGGTCACAAAGTTGAGTCACGAAGATCACTGATGTCTTACTACTTATTCCATGTATCTATAGTTCTCTGTGGGATAAAACCTTTCTAACTGCAAAATTTACCTGTAAACTTCCATGTGTGTCCCTATTTTTTGCTCCCTATTTATATACTGCAGAAATTTCTAATTTGCCAATGCTTTAAAATTTCAAAATGAACTTGTCCTGCACTGCATGTGCAATGTTTTTTAAACCTGCTTCACTGTTCACCATATCTACATTTAAAGGTTTGTCTCTGTTTAACATTTATTAAATTTGTCACATCTAGTAAAGATTTGCCCTACCAAAACTAAACTTACCAGTTTTAGATGTACAGAGCATCCAGAAAGTATTCACAGCACATCACTTTTTCCACATTTTGTTATGTTACAGCCTTATTCCAAAATTGATTAAATTCATTTTTTTCCTCAGAATTCTACACACAACACCCCATAATGACAACATGAAAAGAGTTTACTTGAGGTTTTTGCAAATTTATTAAAAATTAAAAAACTGAGAAATCACATGTACATACAGTAAGTATTCACAGCCTTTGCTCAATACTTTTTCAAAGCACCTTTGGCAGCAATTACAGCCTCAAGTCTTTTTGAATATGATGCCCATAATCTTGGCACACCTATCCCTGGCCAGTTTCACCCATTCCTCTTTGCAGCACCTCTCAAGCTCAATCAGGTTGAATGGGAAGCGTCAGTGCACAGCCATTTTAAGATCTCTCTAGAGATGTTCAATCAGATTCAAGTCTGGGCTCTGACTGGGCCACTTAAGGACATTCACAGAGTTGTCCTGAAGCCACTCCTTTGATATCTTGGCTGTGTGCTTAGGGTCGTTGTCCTGCTGAAAGAAGAACCGTAGCCCTAGTCTGAGGTCAAGAGCGCTCTGGAGCAGGTTTTCATCTGGGATGTATCTGTACATTGCTGCAGTCATCTTCCCCTTTATCCTGACTAGTCTCCCAGTTCCTACCGCTGAAAAACATCACCACAGCATGATGCTGCCACCACCATGCTTCACTGTAGGGTTGGTAGTGGCCTGGTGATGAATGGTGCCTGGTTTCCTCCAAATGTGATGCCTGGAATTCACATCAAAGAGTTCAATCTTTGTCTCATCAGACCAGAGAATTTTGTTTCTCATGGTCTGAGAGTCCTTCAGGTGCCTTTTGACAAACTCCAGGTGGGCTGCCATGTGCCTTTTACTAAGGAGTGGCTTCCGTCTGGCCACTCTACCATACAGGCCTGATTGATGGATTGCTGCAGAGATGGTTGTCCTTCTGGAAGGTTCTCCTCTCTCCACAGAGGACCTCTGGAGCTCTGGCAGAGTGACCATCGGGGTCTTGGTCACCTCCCTGACTAAGGCCCTTCTCCCCCGATCGCTCAGTTTAGATGGCTGGCCAGCTCTAGGAAGAGTCCTGATGGTTTTGAACTTCTTCCATTTATGGATGATGGAGGCCACTGTGCTCATTGGGACCTTCAAAGCAGCAGAAAATTTTCTGTAACCTTCCCCAGTTTTGTGCCTCGAGAAAATCCTGTCTCGGAGATCAACAGACAATTCCTTTGACTTCATGCTTGGTTTGTGCTCTGACATGAACTGTCCACTGTGGGACCTTCTATAGACAGGAGTGTGCCTGTCCAAATCATGTCCAATCAACTGAATTTACCACAGGTGGACTCCAATTAAGCTGCAGAAACATCTCAAGGACGATCAGGAGAAACAGGATACACCTGAGCTCAATTTTGAGCTTCATGGCAAAGACTGTGAATACTTATGTACATGTGCTTTCTCAATTTTTTTATTTTTAATAAATTTGCAAAAATCTCAAGTAAAGTTTTTCACGTTGTCATTATTGGGTGTTGTGTGTAGAACTCTGAGGAAAAAAATGAATTTAATCCATTTTGGAAAAAGGCTGCAACATAACAAAATGTGGAAAAAGTGATGCGCTGTGAATACTTTCCGGATGCACTGTATAAAGATTATTATTTGGATATACTGTAGCTCGAGCAATATTTCATTATCTAGCCCTCAGAGATCCATTTAAATAACAGAATGACCCTTGCTTAACACTGCTGTAATGAAACTTGTGCCATATGACAGGATTCCAGTCACCTTGGACAGAACTGTTCTCACCTTTAGAGTCTAGCAGATGGTACTGCATTATTAAAGTTCAGACCAGCTGCATATGTCATAATGAGTCTAAATTATTGCACATTGTTAGTAATTGCTGTATGTTGCACTGTTTTTCTGTACATTATGTTGACTTGGGTATTGAATCATCATAACTTCAATTTTTTTCTTTAATTATATACAGTATATATATATATATATATATATATATACATATTTAGTGTATATATATATATACATACATACATACATACATGCATACACAATTTCCCTTTTTATTTATTACTAAAGAAAAACAGTACATATTATACTGAACACATATGGACAAAAGACCCAAAATTGACCAAACTGTACATCAGGCTTTCTTATTTGACCCATTCATCTTAACAGATTATGACAGCTGATCAGAAGGTGCAGATGACTATGGAAAAACATGGTGTTTGACTTAATTGTGTGCATCTCATAAACAGTGATTTTTACAAAAGGATAGCTGATGATCATCACAGAAAATTAAACATTTAACCACACATGCAGTTGCAAAGCCTACAAACTACTATCCATCCATCCATTATCCAACCCGCTATATTCTAGCTACAGGGTCACGGGGGTCTGCTGGAGCCAATCCCAGCCAACACAGGGCGCAAGGCAGGAAACAAACACATAACACATGCACAAAACCTGCATGTCTTTGGACTGTGGGAGAAAACCGGAGCACCCAGAGGGAACCCACGCAGACATGGGGGGAATTACGCAAACTCCATGCAGGGAGGGCCCAAACTACTAATTTTATAAAAAACATTAATCTTTTATAACCCATCCCAAGTTGATGTATTGCAATGAAAAATGATGTGTAAAAAAATCAGCATTTTGTTAATATCTTAGGCTTAGATTAGCTAGAAACCATTTTCTTCAATAATCCACCCATATTCTTCCCCAACAGTTTTTGTACTTATTCGAAATTGTGAATATACTATAATTCACTGTCTCAGCTGAAGAGGACAATCATTTTCTTTATAGTGTCATAATATCATCATGTATCCAGTTTCCCATTAGACTGAAACATACGTAAACTTTTAATATTACAAGATCTAATAACTTGAAAGTTTTAACATATAGTATTAAGAAAGAAAACAATATAATCTTGTCTTCAGACACATAATTATTTTTTATTTAGCAAAGCAAAACAAAAGAATACTGAAAACCTTTGAAATCTGCCTTTTTTGATTTTTTTTAAACATTAAACTTACAAATATTATTAATGATAATCCATGGTACCTGTTAAAGACAGGTAATAGAATAATTGAAAAATATGTGCTATCTCTTGGTTAACGTGTACTTTGAGCTCCATTCCTGTGTATTCACGTGTGTTTAAAACTCTTTTCACCAGCATTTTCTTTCTCTAGCGTGTACAGTACCTGTAAAGCCTGCTACTTCAACTCTGTCATTATTTTCTTGGAGCCTTTCTCACCTCCTGTTCGGTTTTATACTTTCTATCTATGAAGGTGACTCTCTCAGCATGTGCCTTTACTCCTCCTCATATGCCACACACTCACACTAACTCTTTTGTCGTGTCACCAAAACCAAACTGACCAATCTCACCAAAGCCAAACATACTAATCAGATTGCTCAGAGGGACTGGGTACACAGATTTTAGGGTTTTATTAGATAGATAGATAGATAGATAGATAGATAGATAGATAGATAGATAGATAGATAGATAGATGATAGATAGATAGATAGATAGATAGATAGATAGATAGATAGATAGAGTGCATCCGGAAAGTATTCAGAGCTCATCACTTTTTCCACATTTTGTTATGTTACAGCCTTATTCCAAAATTGATTAAATTCATTTTTTTCCTCAGAATTCTACACACAACACCCCATAATGACAACAAGATAAAAGTTTACTTGAGGTTTTTGCAAATTTATTAAAAATAAAAAAAACTGAGAAATCACATGTACATAATCACATGTAGATAGATAGATAATATGTCCACCTTTATGATTTGAGAGATAAAAAGTGATTATTTGGAGAAAAATCCAAGTAGACACAGGGAACCCATGCAACCTTTGCACAGTGAAGGAGTGCAGGATTTCAGCTCAGGATGCTGGATAGCAGCTCTAGCCACTGCACTGCTGCGCCACCAACCAGGTTATCATTTTGTTTTAAAAGCACTTTTTGAAATACATTTTTCAAATGACTTATTATCCATTAGTAAGCTTTTAGAATTTACTGATTGAAAATATGCAGAAAAACTCTAATCTTTGTTACCCCTTACCTCATCAGAGCTGTCAATGCAATCATAATCACCATCACATCTAAATCTTGCAGAGATGCAGTCTCCATTAGCACAGACAAAATCTTTTGTGTTGCAAGTTCCGGGTTCTAAGAGTGAATGGAAAGACAAAAAAAAAAAAAAAAAAATTTATAAAGAAAATCAGAGAAACATTTCTAATGCATAACATATAGGCATCAAAAAAGTATATAGTTCCAACTGTTAAATCATTTGAACTTCTGTGTAATGTGCTTCCAGACACATTAATTTGAAGCCTCTAACCAAAGAGCCAAAAAAATGACATATTTACTGTCGGCAGCTTATCCCGGCCAATACCCCCGAGCCGCCAGGTGGAGCCCTCCCTGCAACATGGAGATGCTCCGAATTCCAGCAGGGCATCATGGACAATGGAGTTTTCCTTCACAGCCCTGCTGGATACCATGGGGCCACCAGAAGACGCTGCAGGGAGGCTCAAGAATTTATACTCTCTGTATAGTTCGGAAGTACTTCCATGTCACGAGGACAGAAGAAATAAGGAAGAAAAGGAGTTTTCACCTCACGGGTCAAGGACTATAAAGGACTGTGGGAGATGCCAGACGGGCGAGCTGAGTTGGGAGAAAGGAAACAATGCGTCTGGGAAAGGAGGATTGATTATTGTTTATTGATATAGTTTATGAGTATTGTGGAGTGGAGGGTGCTTTGTATACTGTATTGTCCAAATAAAAGTAATTATTGGACTTTTATCCAGAGTCTAGCGTCTGATCCGAGGGTTCAAGGGGACAACAGCGGCCCTTGTCACACTGTATATAAAAAAGGTATTGAACATCAATTAAGGTGGCATGGTGGCGCAGTGGTAGCGCTGCTGCCTTGCAGTTAGGAGACCCAGGTTCGCTTCCCGGGTCTTCCCTGCGTGGAGTTTGCATGTTCTCCCTGTGTCTGCGTGGGTTTCCTCCCACAGTCCATGCAGGTTAGGTGCATTGGCGATCCTAAATTGTCCCGAGTGTGTGCTGGGTGTGGGTGTGTGTGCTCTGCGGTGGGCTGACACCCAGCCCAGGGATTTGTTCCTGCCTTGCGTGCGCCCTGTGTTGGCTGGGATTGGCTTCAGCAGACCACCATGACCCTATGTTAGGATATAGTGGGTTGAACAATGACTGACTGACATCAATTAAATCAGTGCACCAATCCCACTGTATATGTCACTTTGATGAACATGGGTAAAGGCTGTCTCATTTCTTCAGCCTGTATTCTTTACTTGTGATAATTCAATATTCTGTGTTTAAATGGTGCAAGAACAAAGGCTTATTAATCATTTAATTATGTGCAGTCTACTCTCTGTACCTATAAGCATGCCTAAGAAGGGTAATTATTCACTACCTGTCTCTCAGTCTTAAATATGCATGAGAAATAAATAAGTGAAAGTTAATTCCAGTGAAATTTTCATAAGCGACACAGTGCTCTGGCAGTCCTAGATTTAAAATTCTTTGAAGTTTTATTAGGATTATTAACTAATTTCAGAGGGAAATAATTTATATAAAATAAGATTCTTCCCATTTCTCTATAAAAAAAACTATATTTTTGTCCCTTAGTCTATTTTGTATGTCACAAAGTAAGTGAGGAAGGCGGTGTAGTACCTGCACTAAATAAGACCTCTCAATGTAACACATTTTGGTCTAGTTCTAAAAAACTATAATTGAAAGCATCATCACATCCCCAAGCACCATATGGTTTGGCATTGTGTCTGCCTGCTTCAAAGGGCAAAGTGTGTCATTTGTTTCGCCAAGTGATTTCTGCAGGGTGTCTTTTTCTCTACATTGAAGAACTGCACAAATTCAGGACAAAATAACAAGCAGGAAAGACTGCAGATAATAATTCTCACAGCAATCAATACCTATTTTAAAAATTCATCCACAGTTTATTAGAAACAGGACCTCAAGGACATGAAAAAGCTCTGGATATTTTCCTTGCTCAACTAGATACCCAACAGTATATACTGATACTGTATTTCTACTATTTCCATTTGAATATTTAAATATTGTAAACATATCCAGTACAAAGAACACATTCAGAATATTCTAAAAGAAAGCAGACAACAAATCCTTCGAACAGCTCTAACCCCCTACTTACTGTCTCAAGCACACCCTCTTATTAATGTAAGGGTTTTCACTGATGTTTATCTACTTGGATTTGGAAAATAGGTAGAAACTAAAGAACCAGGAGAAGCCCTATGCTGAAATGCCCACATAACACTGCCAACCAAACTAATAGATTTGTATGACAGGAATGCTAAACATGATGGAAGAATATTTTTTTCTCAAAATAAACAGTCTCATCAACATATCAAGCTTGGCCAAGCAATTTTCTTTAAATATTGTTCAACTCCACTGCTGAATCTGTAAGGCAGCAACTCTCTTCTACGCTGCCCTCACTACAAGCAACTGTACTATACAACTACATTGACATTACAAGCCTCATGACTTAGTTCCAATTTTTTACTTAGATTTCCTCATCTTTATAGTTCACATTCATATGACCTGTAATGTGGTTGTGTTGTCCCCTGAAATGGCATGCATGCGCATATTGATACATTTGTGCACAATTCAGCAGCGTCACCAACAACAAAAAACGGCATATATGTGAGACAATTAATGGTATTAAAGCCAACAAAATGGACACACTAGTAGATAGTGTATGTATGGCATTTTGTTCGGGAGGATGACAAACAGTTTAACAGCTCTACATGATTAGGCGAAAAAAAGCCAGATATCTAGCATTTTCTGTTATCGCAGCATTGGCACTGCCTCACCAAAAGATGTTTGGGTATGAGAAAGACGCCAGCAATGGTGGGACCATGACTGCTGTCACAGCAGTAGGTCTCCTCCATTGTTGTTTTGCCATGCTGCTGGTGCTGGCAGCACTCCGCCAATGTGTATAGGCAAAACAAAAAAAAAAACATGAATCTGACCACCACCAATTTGATGCACATCTGACCTAGGACCACATATGAAAATAACTCAAATCTGCTTTGAAAAGATCTTTCTGTATCCATAAAGCCCTGAAAAATCAGATATGTGTTACATTACGGCATAAAATCTGGTATGCGTCATTTCAGCCTGTTAATGTGAATGAACCCATAAACAGTAGTAGATATGTCTCATCTGGCATAGCCATGCAATTTGTCATTTTACTGTTATCCATTCTACAATTTGCTACATTTTACATTTGTATCTCTATATTTTATATTTCTAGGTGTGCAGTTTATATTTTTGTAGGTCAGCATCTACTTCTGCTTCTACTTCCTGTATCAGTTTTTAATTTCTCTTTCTGAGCATAGTATGTAATATGTACTGTATAACAGAGGTGCAGGCAACACCATAACAGGTCTTTTGATAAAAAAAAATTAATTGCTACTTTATATCAAGTTATATTTTTCACCAGCTTTAAATTATCATCAATATAGCAGAAAAATTAAAGGTGTGAACTACCAATGTTTTCACTTCATATATCATTCTTTTTTTCTTCATGGAAGTCAAAATTATACGTCTCAAAACTAACTTTTGTTTGGGTTCATGTTTTATTAAGTACTGTTAACTAATACACTTTTAGTTGTCATGCAGTCACAGTGACAATTAAAAAAGATTCTGTGCAGTGTTGTGTGAGACCACGTGAGATTTACAGCAATGTAACCACTTGTGAGTTTACCTGACCAACTTTACTTTGCTGAGCTCTACCTTTAAATTCACTGTTCACAATTTCCAACTTGCTTTGCAAAGTACCGGCACCGACTGTAAATAACGGACAGGACTGATTAGATCCATCAACTAAGGCAATGTGCCACAACAAGTATAATAGGACTATAACAGTATTTATGCAGAGTTTATTTGTTTAAATTACATTTTATCCTTTTATTTATATGGAAATTTCAATCTAGATGGCTTCCATTTGTTTACTTACAAGCTGGAAATCCAATTTTAGTTTATGCTGTGATCAAAAAAACCCATCACTAGAAAACATGAGAATATTTCTTTTTATAGATATTTGAAAATACTGCAGTGGTCTGGCGCCCTGCCCGGGGTTTGTTTCCTGCCTTGTGCCCTGTGTTGGCTGGGATTGGCTCCAGCAGACCCCTGTGACCCTGTAGTTAGGATATAGCTGGTTGGATAATGGATGGATGGGATGGATATTTGAAAATAACACTTTAAACTTTAACCACCATAAATAAAAATGATTATACTGTATTTTGAACAGACTGTAGGATCACAGTCCTTCTTCACATTGTATAGGCAAGAAAATGAAAAATTGTAAGGTATACTGTGTACACGGGCAGTTGAATGATAGATAGGAATCTTCCTTTATTAAATATTGTCATTTATTACTACACTATATAAACAATAAGATTTTCAAAAATGTTTATTAAATTATTGAA
The DNA here is from genome assembly GCF_016835505.1 of Polypterus senegalus. Lineage (NCBI taxonomy): Eukaryota > Metazoa > Chordata > Cladistia > Polypteriformes > Polypteridae > Polypterus > Polypterus senegalus. The sequence continues at coordinate 148,197,674 of NC_053159.1, read as the reverse complement.
ATTGTATATATAACTAACAGTTTGCAAATGTTATTTTTATTCTTTCTGTACAGTAGAAATACACTGTATCAACATTCAGCCATCTGAAGCTAATCATGTTTGGGCCCGGCCAGTACTTGGATGGGAGACCACCTAGAAAAGCTTGAGTTGCTGCTGGAAGAGGTGTTGGTGTGGCCATCAAGGTGTGCTCACCCTGTGGTCTGAATGTGAATTACAGTGCCCCAGTTCAGTGATGGGGACAATGTGCTGTAAAAATGGCGCCATCCTTCAGAAGAGATGAAAAACCGAGGCCGTGACTCTCTATGGCCATAAAAGATCCCTGGGCATTTTTCATAAAGAGCAGGGTGTATCCCAATATCCAGGCTAAATTGTCCTCCATGGCCTGTGCTTGGTGTGTGGGTGTGGGTGCGTGTGTCCTGCGGTGGGTTGGCACCCTGCCTGGGATTGGTTCCTGCCTGGCGCCCTGTGTTGGCTGGGATTGGCTCCAGCAGACCCCCGTGACCCTGCGTTCGGATTCAACGGGTTGGATAATGGATGGATATTTATTATTATTACTGTTGAATTTGATTTCATTTAATTATTTTTCAGACATTACATTTTGTTAACATAGATTGATGCTTGCCAGCACAGTGACACATTTATAACCAAATAAAGGCAATTTTAAATAGATAAAAATCATAGGAAATAAAAAAGGCAGACAGACACAGTACAGATCTAGATGGATGCAAGTGATTGATGCAGAGAGGGAAGTGGCCTGCTGGTATGATATAGGAGTCTCAAACTCAGTTCCTGGGAGGCTAACATGCACTCTTTGTGGCTGTAAATGAAATTTGTTATTTACGCAATCTATTTCTGTTGTCATTTTACTACATTAATGAGGGCAGATCATCAAATATAATTAACTTGAATGGGTTTAGTACTCCCTCTTTCATTTACTTTAATTTTCATTTATGAAGCTATAGAGTCACTTTTTCTGTTGCCTCATTTATATGGCATTTGCTATATGGTTTTCAACATCAGTGCTAATGTTTGCATCTAAAGGAATGAAAAATGCAACAATGCATTTTATTAATACATGCATCAAAACTTACATTTCAATAGATGGCGAACTGTAAATGTTAACACTGAATATGTCCAACACAGCGTAACTACCGGGCTGATAAATATTAGATTTTATTATATAGATATATTTTTATTTCAATTTCTGGCCTCTTTAGAAAAATGTTTATTTTCTAATTCAGGGTCATAGGAGTATTAGCTATGCATCAAATAAAAATCAGAAAAAATCCTGTCATAAAATCACTGATGACATTACCCCATGGATACTATTTCCCTCATATTAGTACACTTTATCTTCTTTATAAGCGTCACATGTGATTTTAAAAGTTACCATTGACTGCTTCTTACTCCCAAGCTGTTTGCTATTTACAGTACTGTAAAAGGGGCCTAATTTGTTTCTGACTATTCATTTTGTTATTTTGCATGGGACAGATTTAAGACTTACTGGTCTATGAGTATACAGTAGATATTCATTTTAGTGTTATGGACTGTGGCTAAGTTTTCTACTTTGCAGGTGTGTTTTACATTTGAAGAAGACATTTTTTTAAAGTTATTAAAATAAAATATTTCACGTTTTTCAGCAATTCTAATGAAATCCCATCAGGACCAAAGGCATAACTAAATCTTCTATTTTGAAATCATTATTTAAAAAAAAAAATTAGCTTGTTCTTTTTTGAAAAAGTTCCTGCTAACTTTCAATGTGTTTTCTTTGTGTTCTTAGGTTTTAAATTGCCTTTTGCTATTTTTTTTGATCTCCCTTTTAAATTTTAAAGTCTTTTCATCCCTAGTTGCAGTTTTTAATATTCTCATTGGGCTGTGCTTTTACATTTTATTTCCAGCTTTTTTTTTTATAGCAATTGCTTTATGCACTGAATATCTCAGCTGGTCTAACAGCCAATTCGTAACTTCTCCCAGGTTGGCCAGTTGCCCCCAGGGGTACTGGCACAAAAGGTTTTACACTTAGATGCCCTTCCTGATACCAACTTCCTTTTATCTTCTTTTACAACATGCAGGAGGGATAGTGACCTTACCCCAGGTCACTAGGTTACTTATATGCTTTAAACATTTACTTAATGTATGAACACTTCTTTTGTGGTTTCATTTCGTTTGTGTTGAGAATATTTTGTTTTGCTAAAAACTGGGGACACTGAAACAACACTTTCTATACTTTACAGTAAAACTGATTTCTTTTCTAATTTAACTCTTTCATTATTATGAAGAATTTACTTTAAGCATGTATATATATATATTTAACTTGGTGTGTAAACAGTACTTTCAAAGACAATTTAAAGCATACTCCTCAAAAAAAAGATCAATTCCTTCTACTTTTATCACGACTCCTCAAAAGATCAATTCCTTCTGCTTTTCCTAATCCATTTTTATTGTTAAAAAATGTAAGCATAAATAGATACTTTAAGCTTGAGGTTAACTGGGTCAGGAAGCAGTTGTTTGTTATGATTATCATTTTAAGTTCCTCTTCTGACCTTCCAATGTGGGTTTACCTGGCAATGTCACCCATAATCACCTAATCTCCTTTGGTAAATATAAATCATATTTAATTTGCCAGATGTAAGGATTAGAGTTGCTGTCTCACAACTTTCCTCAGTGGAGTTTCCACATTCTCCCTTTGTTTGGCAAGGTTTACATCCCATATCACAAAGACATGCTTACATTTCAAAGTTGTTCCACCAGCTTCCCATGACCCTGAATTGTATAAATCAGAAAATAGAAAGATGGAGGGGTTTTTATTAAACTAAATTTGGTGGCCTGCAGCAAGCTCTACTCTTTAAATCAGGATGTTCTGAATACAACGTTACATAAAATGATTCAAGCATTCTCATCTCTCTGTTATTGATCTCTTTTAATACATGGCACCTCTCAGTGTAGTGCTACCTCTGCTAGTTTAAACATTCAGCAAATTCTATAAGTAATAATGTTACATTACTGCTAAAAATACAATTTTATAATACGGTGCATTCATTGTTTTTAGTAATAACACATTTTGTAATGGAAGTCTCTAATTTCTATTTTAAAATAAAGGTTCTCTTAATTTGTTTTGGTATAATTGCACTAGGAAAAGGACATAAATATTCTGTACTGCACACTGTACTGTAGTAACAGAAAGAATGAGTGTAAGAAAATCATTACCTTTATTCCTTCTCATGTCTCAAAGTTTTTATGAGAGTGAGTCTTGTAAACTCGAAACGTTGTATGTCGAGACGTTGTAACCCGAAGACCCCCGTAGTTAAATACTATAATTTGTACTGTCGATAGATAGATAGATAGATAGATAGATAGATAGATAGATAGATAGATAGATAGATAGATAGATAGATAGATAGATAGATAGATAGATTCTTACTCATAATGGTTCGTTAATGGCATTATATGGTTCTTTGCAGGGCCGCATGGTTCCTTGTAGAACCATACCTTGAAGGGTTCTTTGCATATGAAGCTGGTTCTTTGTGCTTTGGAAAACTTCCTAATTTGTAGGAAAAAAAAGAACCACTCATGCTTGACAGGCTATCTAGCAGGACACTAAAAGATTAAGCAAACTTGGGGTCTTGTGTATAAAAGTTACACATACACTTTGAGATATATAAAAGGTAAACTTGGCGCAAAGCCATGCACATTTTCATGATAGCCTCCCCCTTTGCATACAAACTTTTCTGCTCGGTTTTGCAAACTGGCGGAACCCAGAGTCAAAGCAGTGCTACTGTTTCTGTGGTCTGCTTTTCTTTTTTAGATTCACATTTATGACGTGGGATTATCAAATACACTGAAATTAATTGCATGTCGTTTACAAAATTTAATTCACTTGATTGTAGTCATTCTGTTACAATATAATGGTGCACAGAATGGTCAAACTATTCCATCTACCATAACTGCTTTAGCGTTGTTAGAAAACATCACAAATGGAAGAATTAGAAGATTAGCGCATATTTAGAGATAATGATGACTGGTTTCTAAGTTGATTTCAATTTCTAAGAACTATCCTCTTGGAGCTGTCTGCTGAACTGGCAAATTCTGTCCACTCTCAGGTTTTTAACCACAGGAGCTTTTCAACATGAACTTGCTGACCAATCGGGTATTTCTTAGTCATCACTGACTTGCACCATGCCAGCTGTATAGGATGGTATTATTCACTTGTCTTTCAGATATATCGAATTTCCTTACACTGCAATTGAACTAGGAAACATTAAAGCGCAATTCACAGCAATGTCCAAATTTAACTGGAGCGGTCAACTCCATGCATATTGCTAGTGCAACTGCGCTGGAAAAGTTTCATCAGCTGGGATCAATCATCAAAGGAATGAGCTGGCATTACATCATCTATAGATAGATAGATAGATAGATAGATAGATAGATAGATAGATAGATAGATAGATATACTTTATTAATCCCAAGGGGAAATTCACATAATCCAGCAGCAGTATACTGGTACAAATAAAACAATATTAAATTAAATAGTAATAAAAATGAAAAAAAAAAAAAATAGCAGGAGAAAATAAAAACAGCAGCTCTGTACAGTTGCAGGTGTTTTTGCCAACTAGTGTGGCAAAAGGCAAGCAGTCCTTTTAAGGACAGTGAGTAACCAGAAAAGAGACATTTAAACAGCAGAGAATCAATGTGTTGTGGCACTTAGCGCCAAAGCTACACTATAGACGCGTCTTCAGAGAATGAATCTGGTTATATAAATAGAAAGCAATTCCGCTCCATTAATGTGCTGCTCTATAGTCCACAGAAAGTGTGTCACATTGTGCATTGAACAGCTTTACAACTTCATTTGAATGTAATTAGCAGAAGTGTATACATATCACTGGTTTGATTGCTTCTTTGTGACAGCCTACACAGCTTTTGCTTTACCTTTAAATGTTACACATTTCACTAAAAATTTTATTTTTTACGCTTTTTTCAAATGTTGCATCACTGCTTCATTCTGATGTATAATGTAAAGATATGCAAAGATTAGTGGACCACTACATTTGCAGTATCCTTTTCAGTTTTTCTTTTTGAGCAGCTTTTAGGTACTCATCTGTGTATTCAGTGCAATAAATATGGTCTATTTGAACAAAGCCATTTTAAGTTGTTCATTTTACTTGGATAAAATACAACATGTTTTCTGTTCAGCAAACAATACTTACATTTAGAGTGTTTTAGGTGTAGGTGTGTGCAGGAAAGAAAACCAATATTTTGTTATTGCCAACATTTTTTTTAATTTAAAATTACAGTAAACTACTTTTTTGCTTCAAGTTTGCGTAGAAAAGCCATAGTAAATTGTAATTGAACTATGAACTTGTTTTTTTCTTAATTTCCATGCATATGAAACTTACAGATGTCTTAGACATGGAGCAATGACCAATGTGACTCTATGAGTTTAAAAGGCCAGGTAGGTTGCCAAAAATTCTTGTTAAGCTATTCAATATCAAAGTAACATTATGGGGTCAGGTCAGGTGAGGTTGGAAAGCATGTACCACATGATAAAACAATCTGGGATCCCAGTTGGCAACCCCCAGACAGACATGTGGTCCATTTATTTAGTTACTTTGTGGCTGTGTGTGCTGGAAAAGAGGTTGGTAAAAATAAAAATCTGTTATTTTAAATCCAAAGTTGTGTTGGGTAATATTGTGTCTGTGATATGGGGCTCAGTGGCACCCCCTTCTGGTTATAGCGTAAAGTATAGAATGCATGAGAGTAAGCCTACCAATATCAAATCTAATTCATTCCACAATAATATAAGGGTTTCATGAAATAAAATTAGATTTTTATGTAAGTGATCATTCCTTGAAATGAATACAAAATCTGAAGTCATCTAATTTACATGTCTTGACCTACAAGTAACTGCACGGGACTATACCCCAATGTCCAAGCGTCCCTGGTCTCCCAATATCTCCATGAAAGAACTCTTGACTTTGCTCCACCTTTTTTGTTGACTTTCCATCTTTCTACAAAACAAATTATATTTAGATAACATGTTCTACTTCGTGGTCCCAAGCTGCTGAACAAGCGTACAATGACCATCTTTACTGCTCCCAGTCTATTGGTGTTCATATACCTGATGAACAAACATCTCTTTACAAATGTCTTGGGGTTACTTAGGGTTTTTTTACTCCTTTATTCTTTTCCTGGTCATCTACAGCTGTACTGGCCCAATTATTTGTCAACAAGTTATAGACTTTCTCAAGTTCAAATATTTATCTAACTTTGGGAATCAGTGTGCTACAACACTTTTGTTTGTTATAATTTACATTTTGCACTTACTAACCTTGGAGTTTCACTCAAATGTACTGCATATATAAGATGATTTTGCAAGTCACCTTGGATAAAGACATCTTCTTCGTGATAATTATTACTGTTGACTTGATATTTCAGTAAAAAAATATTTCATAAGGTTTGTTACATTTCCATCTCTGCACTTGTAGTAATAAAGCTTCTGGTAAAGTTTTTTGTTTTCAGTTGTAAATGGAAAAAGTTTCAGTCATTCCTTAAATGCAAGCATTCTCATATGCAGAAACCAGTTGTGAATGCTAGACTATTGCTGAATGTCCTTAGGCATTCATATAAATGTTTAAAGTCATCGTTCAAATCAGTATGTACTTTATATTTTAGGCAATTGTATAGTTTACAAAAGAATGAGTGAAATACTGGAACAAGTTTAAATCAAGATCTGGAAATTTATTGGACCAATGAATACCTTTTTAACCACTTCATCCATCTATCCATTTTCACAGCCTTATCCAACAGTGGGCCTACCATGAGTATACTGAGCCCACACCTACGACCTGTCACAATGCTCTATTCTAGAGTCACCAGTTAACCTAATAAGCACGTCTTTAGAATGAGGAACGAAAACCAAAATACCCAGAGAAAAATGCACGTGGACATGGGCAAAAAATGAAAATGTCATACAGGCTGTAGCCAGGTCATTATCCTGCCATTTCAAAGCCAGTATCCCGCAGCTTACAGACAGCAGGGACTAAGCCATACCAAATATATATATATAAAAAAATATGTGCTTTTGTTTTAGAGCACAATATCTTTTAGGAAGAACATTTCTATACCTTCCCTTTTTATTAAAAAAGCTACATTTAATCATAAGCATAGACTAAGCTATACTGGAGGCAATCAAATAAAAATATATTTGTGTTTCAAAGTACAATATCCTTGGAAAGCACATTTCCACACATTTTCTTTAATTAAAAAAGTAACCATTTGAATTTGGGTTTTCTAAGAAGAAAATTTAACATATGGTCATTTTTTTCTTTTTAAAGTCACACCTGAAAACACACTAAACAGCAGAATATGACTTCTGCACTAACTTTTTATAAACCTCATTTTAAAATCTTTAAACAACCATCCTTACAATTTAGAATACACAGAAAGGGGCAAACTGACTCTGAATTACCTCCTTTATGTTTAATGAAGTATAATGTGTCAATGTAAATACTTACCACAGCTTTCTTCATCTGAGTTATCACCACAGTCGTTTTGACTGTCACATCTCCAGTGGTCCGGAATGCAGTTGTTATTTTGACAATGGAATTCATGAGGCCCACAGGTCTTTTCATCTAACAATGAAATGGCACAAAATCATCTATATTTAGTATGTATGTAGGGAGGGAAGGTCATTGTACAAAAAGTGTAACACTTTTCCATTTACAAAGAACAATAATTAAATTTTTTTCCTGAAAAATAATTTAGTAAGTTTGGAAATAGAGAAATAAAATAAATATTGATTGATATTAAAAAATAGCCAATGTTATTCACTGCCAAACAAAATTTAAACGATTTCTTCCTTGTCTAAATTCTCCAGCACAGTTTTAAAATATGCATTATATCTAGGTAAAAAACGTATAGCCAATTACAAAACATTTTGCTTTACACAAACATTCTGATCAGACCACAATTACCAGAAATTCTTGTTCTCCACTCTCCTTCTTTCCTGATAAACCTTTCAAGTAATTTTGAATGACCACAAGTCATTGTGGTAAACCCATGATGAAATTTACTCTTCTATATTGCATTGAGCAAAGCTCTTTATTATTATGTCTTTTTACTGTTAACTTAACACATAAATGGCAATAGGGTGCTTTGTCATGTTTTAAAAATGTAAGAGAAGAGCAGAGCAATGGTTTTGTGATTTTTGCAATTCTGTTCTGTTTTACAGATCTTTGTTATAAAGTGAACATATAATGTGCAGCGAGTATGAGGATTTTTCCCAATCATCATGATTGCTGTGACTTTGATTTATGCTGGGACGATTCCAGTTCAGTGCAAAGACGATTCTTCATGTCATCAGTTCGCACACTTCTCGATGATCCAGGATTTTACGGGTGATTTTCTATGTACTTAATAAGTTATAGCATAATGAAAATTGCATAATTAGATCTGGACAACCCTATATATACTAATTGGTACACACACAAAACAATATGAATCGATATGGGTTTTTTCAAATGGAGATACACAGCTTCTTTACATCATCTGTTTATTAATTTGCAAAAACATCTCTGGCCCTTTGCCATGGCCAGGCTGCACTCTATTCTTTCATACGTGGTCACCTGCCCTGCATACTGCCCACGGTTGATTTCTGCCTAAACCCAATGCTACCGTGATAAGATCTGATTACTCTAATCCTAAATTGGATTAAGCAGGTTTAAGATGGCTATGTTATGTTCCTTATCTGTCACATGCAGCACAATGATCCTTAATTAAAAAGGGTGATATTTAGACTGAACTTGAATTATATTAGTGAGTTGTAGACAGAGAACTCCCAAAGCAAAGTGAATTTCTTAAAACCAAAAGACAACCTTGGCTGTAGGTAAAATGTTACCTGTTTTTTTTATTTCATTGTTTGAGATTTTGTATCATAATATTTCACCTTCCTTTTGGAACTAAGTAGAGACAAATGCAAGTATATACAGTGGAACCTCGGTTGGCGAGCATAATTCGTTCCGGAAACGTGCTCGCAATCCAAAGCACTTGGATTTTCCAAAGCGAATTTCCCCATAAGAAATAATGGAAAGTCAGATGATTCGTTCAACAACCCAAAACTATTCATATAAAAATGATATAATACATAATACAAATTAACCTGCACTTTACCTTTAAAAAGAATCATGGCTGGGGTGAGTTTCTAAACTCATGTGGGATTCCACCTAACGGCACAACACGCGGAAGAGCGTCCCAAAGCAATCGCTGTCTCCCAGCGTTGTAGCAGTTCGCCGTATAAGCGCATCCAAAAAGATCGCAGACATGCTATAAATGCCTGTCGTCAATGGGTCATACAAGGAGCATTATAAAGATCCTGCTACAATAAATAACAGCGCTGTTGCTGTTTCAAGCTGAATAAAGCTGGTGTTAAAGTACTGAGACTCAGCTTCATGTTTTGGGGAGCAAGATGGGGACTCACACTTCACAGCGCACACACACACAGTCACAATGCTGTAGTAAACAGTATACGCTCGTACGGATGTTGACTATATGAGTGAGGCACACAGACTCAGACGGAGAATAGGAGATGATTGAGAGAGAGAGAGAGAGAGAGAGAGAGAGAGAGAGAGAGAGAGAGAGACGCTGGGCGAACGAGCGAGATAAGGTGAGAGAGAGAAGAACCATCAGCTCAGTTGTGATCACATGACGCTCAGCAGACAAAGTGTATCCATACTACTCGTATTGCAAGACATCGCTCGTTTATCAAGTCAAAATTTATTAAAAATATTTGCTCGTCTTGCAAAACACTCGTAAACCAAGTTATTTGTAAACCGAGGTTCCACTGTATAAGTGTGTTAACGAAACGAGGCAAAGAAATAAAATAAAAAATAGTTTATAATTAAAACATAATAAATGTAAAACTGTTAAAAAAACCTAAACACCTTAACATCTATAGTAAACGCCCTCAAAAATACTGCTAGAGGAAACAGATTAAAAGCTAGTAGTAGTTGTAGAAGTAGTAGTGATTGGAAGTAATTCATGCCGGCAGACTCCAATATAATCTCCAAAAGTTTTCATGTAACTTGGAAAATACCAGTGATTTGTTTTTTATTCAAACAAAATGTATTATCTAATTTGAGAATAAGAGATGATATTATGTCGATAGCTGAAAATAAAGTTAATTTATTGTGTTCTAATAGATAATTACATTAAACCAGATATATTAAAACAGAGACTTCCACTGTAAAATATTAAGGTGGCAGTGTAATTAATTAACATTTCTAATTTTTTTTTAGTCTCACTGACTGAGTGTGTAAATCACATCCATACATTCTTAAAAATGCTATTTATTAATGTGTAATCATTACTTTAAGCATATTGATACTTTCACCCAGAAGCATGCCATTCAGTATATTCTATCTGTACTAACCATTGTTCACGTCACAGACCTGAATTGTTCATGCGATGCACCTGCCCTTCCAAAGAGTGACATGGCATTCATTATCCAAACCAAATGCTCCTTTCAGTAATTATCTGGTTAAGTCATTGACATTACATAGTTATCTGTATCAAGGAGTTTTACTCATTTATGATATGTTTTTGTACATGGCAAATTGAATTGTTTTCTCCATATATCATAGGAAAAGCAACTAGTGAAAGTAGGAGTTTATATTACTATTAAATTCCAAAATGAATTTGCAGATCCTGGATTCTGGACACAATACCTTTAAACTCCAGAATCTAGTCACTTTTTCCCCCTCTTCTACCAGAAGGAAAATATATAATCATTGGGCAAACAGGCAGTTTGTTTTTAGACTATATGAAGAGGCTGAAATCATCAGAGAAAACTCAACCAAACAACACTCAAATTTTAAATAAGGTACCATAAATTATATTTCACTGTAGTCTGTTTTGCAACAAATACCTTACAAGCTCCCATGCAGGAACAAACTCTGGGCAGAATGCCAGTCCATTGCAGGGTGCACTCAAGAATATACAAACGCAATGGTGTCAATTCACACTGGAATGTTATTTGACCATGGGAGGAATATGTATACAATAAGAGATACAGTAACTCTGCCTCTATGTAAATACATTTCACTAAGGTATAAGAGTAGAGGACTGGAGCCAGAAAGAAATGTATTTGTGTAAGTCAATTGACTGTATTGTCTGACAGAGGATTTAAAGTGCAGTTAGCGATTCACTGTTAATTGTATCATATATAAAAGGTATATCAGCTTGAGTGATAGATGCCTCACAGGACAACATCTTCATGCACAGTATCCATATATCCAACTGTTTATTTGTTCTGTGCTTTTATTTCAGAGTATGTTAAAACTGACGGTTGTTCCTGGCCCAGATGAGCCTCTTTTTGTTATTTTCCAGTTTTAGTAATGGCATTCTTACTGCCGCTCATCCTGTTAAATCTACAGCTCAAAGTTCTCTCTTCATATTTGAAAGTGACACTTTGACCACTGTCATTCAACTGTTGACTCTCACAAACTTGTCTTCTTATTCTATTGTGGCTTTGGTTCTGTCAGAGTCTGTCAAAGTTCTTTTGGTCGTACAGGAAACTGTTATAACTGAAACCTTGGCCTTTTTGCAATTTCTCTAAAAAAAAGACCTACACTTTTAAAGGTTACTATGGTCTCATTGTCTTCTTTTGTTAATTGTCTTTTTAACCATTATGATAGCAATTTACAATGCAATATCATTCAAATAATCTGAGGGTGTAGCAACACAGACAAACGATTTGTAAGTAATCAACAAAGGTTAAGACACCTGCAGGAATTGTTTACATCAACTTTAAAGACTTAATTAACTTCCATTACTACAGAAAAGTTAATTTTAAGTATTGGGTAACCTAAACGTATTTTTCAACCTTTGACAATTTATTGCTTATCTTTGTATCTTTCAGATTATTCATTAGACTTGAACTGCCTCAGTTTCAATAACTGAAGAGGCACTATATAAATAAAATGTATTATTATTATTATTATACTACACACACACATACAGTATATACAGTATTTGTCTCTCCACTAGATAACATTGTACTTGTACTACAATATGACTAATTATAAGAGTAAATGCAGAGATACAAAATAATGGAAAACATTATTAGGTAATAGTTTGATGACCATCAATATGAGCTTGAAGCTGATACCCAAACTAGCTAAGCATCTCAAAATAAATTAAACGATGAGTTTTGTAAAATTGCTCTAAATGTTTCATAGTTTAAAGTTTCTACTGGACACAGCTAAAACAAATTTTAGAAATGTTTCTATTACCATTCATTTCAATGTGCTTCTGTTTATAAAAGCTGGATTGGTTTGTAAATGTATTTTTTTATTTTATTGAACTGTTACAGTTAAATACAGTATTCTGCGTGAAATGGGAAATTCTGTGTAAACAGTCTGAACCTCTTTGAAATAAGAAATGCTATAAACTTAAATCAACACTGATATCAGGCCAACTGAAAATGTTTGAATAGCCATATTTTAAGTCCATGCGTGTTTATTATTACTGTCCCAACTGCCCAATTTTCTTGCTGTAAATCATTACTTTTATTAGAAGCTCTGTTTGGCATTTGCATAAATTAATTAGAACACATATGCTTGTCATTTCTCGCAATTTAATTAAGTAGCTATGAACTGTACCCATAAATACCATGCTAATATATTTGCATCCCAACCTACATTACAATTATCCTTTATACTTTTGCTGTATTTAATATTAAAAACTAATGAATTTTTCATGATATTTTGCAGTTCAATATTTCCTGATTTGTTTAGACTAACCTGATGTTATTAATAGAAAATCTTTCATCTGTGCCTCTATATAATACTAATACATTTAAAATTAATTTACAATAAAGTGTCACAAACACAGAAATACAAATTCTAGCTGAGCAAATGTCACTTCTACATAGAACATCTTACAACTTCAAGTATTTTCTTTATTTATGTATTATTCATTTGGATTTCTACTAAATATCCATCCATCCATCATCCAACCTGCTATATCCTAACTACAGAGTCATGGGGGTCTGCTGGAGCCAATTCCAGCCAACACAGGGCGCAAGGCAGGAAATAAACCCCGGGCAGGGCGCCAGTCCACCACAGGATGCTCACACACATACTCCCACACACCAAGCACACATTAGGGACAATTTAGGATCGCCAGTGCACCTAACCTGCATGTCTTTGGACTGTGGGAGGAAACCCATGCAGACACAGGGAGAACATGTAAACTCCACGCAGGGAGGACGCGGGAAGCGAAACCAGGTCTCCTAACTGCAAGGCAGCAGTGCTACCCACTACGCCACTGTGCCACCCTTTCTACTAAATATGATTTTTAAAAATATTTTCTTCCCCTTTTATGCCAGAACTAATATTCTTCAAAATACTCAATCCATCCATTCATCCTCAAACTAGCTTATTCCGTTTCAGAGTCATGGAAGCTACAGCCTATCTTTGTAGCACTGAACAGAAGAAAGTAACCATCCCAGGCAGAATGCAAGTACTGCAATGTGTGCCCATGTGGACTCCAATACTCACTCAGGCTGGGCCAGCTACGTGTCACCAGCTAAGTTAAGGCTCATGCATTTAGAATGTGGAAGATAAACAAACTACCAAAACTTGTGAGTAATACTGGAAGAATAGATACATACATACACACACGACGATAAACTGGAAGAACTGGGGGAGGAGATATGTACAGGACACTGCTACCCAAGGAGAGCTAGATGGCAACCCCCCTGGGTTGCAGCAGAACCTTGGATTCCCGCAGGGCTCCATGGGAGTTGGAGTTTGGCACAGCCCTGTTGGGTTCTGTGGGGTCTGCCAGGGAGAGCTACAGAGCCCTACTTTTGGTGTCCACCACACCTGGGAGTACTTCCAGATAATGCTGATGAGTCACCTGAAGTACTCCCAGGTGCAGCATAAAAGCTGCCACCTCACTTCACTCAAGGAGCCGGAGTCAAGAGGGAGAGAGATGAAGCTTGCTAGGGGAGGAGTATGGGAGGAAAGAGTAAAGAAGAGAAGAAAAATAGCTGTTTCTTCATACACGTCTACTGAATAATTTGTTAGCTGAACATAGTCCATGTTAGTGTGTCATAGAGCGGATGTGCAGCATTGTTCATAATGGAACTCAGTTTTGTTTTAATTCTCTCCTCTACTATGACCCTCAATAGGTCCAGATTAACCAAAAGCCCCGTTTTTAGTGACTAGACTAGAGTTCAAACCAACTCTCATAGGCTGTAAGGAGGAAGAGCTAACAAATGCAGCACCATGCTGCTCTCTCTTTTAAAATGTACTGTCTGTTTACATAAGAGTGCATCAGCACTTCAAAGGTTTACTGAGATTACATAGTAGATTACTGCTACAATTAATGAATTCAACTAAACAATGAAGCTTTTTAAAGCAAGGTACATTGCAGGCTTCTACCATAAGGACTGAATCAAAATTAAAACAAAAATGCTTTTAGCTTTTTAGCCTTGGAAATTGTTGCACTGTTATTATTTTATGTCACAGTAAACACATCACATTTATGCTATAGTTTGAATCAGAAATGTGTTATAAAGTGAATTTGTAAAGAAGCTAGTATATTAAATTTTTGAAGTGTTCTGTTTTTTCCCCCTAATGCAATTTTTTAAGCAAGCCATATTTCAGCAATGTGTGTTGTCAATTAGCAAAAAATACATATTTCGTTATCCTCAGATCTGTTTAAAATGTAAAATGGATGAAGTATAGACTTTATTAGATATGAAAAATAAAATGACATGCAGAGTTTATTGCCTTTGTTTTCAAATGATTTATTCAGTTCTCATGAATCTATTTAAATGTAGTCTCTGTAGAAGAATCTGTAAGGTTGTGTAGAATGACTATTCTAATTTTATACCATACATTCTGAAGACTCCTGTATGGAATAATACACACTCCTAATGACACCTTAAAAATAACACCAGAAACTGTTTGCACATAAGGCTTTTAGTTTCCTTTCTATTGTCGGACAGAACAGCATTTTCAATGTCCTTTTCATCATAAGCATGAAATAGTACAGTATTTTTCATCTAGCAAAAATACAGTAGAAAGTCTGTGCTGGCTGGTAAAGCTGGCATCATTAAGCTACCTATTATTTCATTCATTATACATATTCTTCGAACAGTTCATTACGCTATAAGTAATATTCTAATAGGACACAGTTAACTCAGGCAGACCTTTATCTCGAAGGAAAATTTATCTGAAACATGGATATAGACAAAAATATGTAATACAATTTCACGCCTCCTGTAACATAAACCAAGAAACAAGAAATGCTGTAAATTATCATATAACCTTAATAAACGGGTAAGATTATCATAGAAAAAAATGTGGAATTCTGGCATTACACACTGTTACAATTATTACATTCATGTTCCACATACCCATATTTATAGGGTGGTCCAGATCTAATTATGCAATTTTCATTACGCTCTATAACCTATTAAGTTTATTACATAGAGAATTCACAAAAAATTCTTTTTGTTTCCAATAGATGGCAGCACCTGCCCTGCATTCCAAAATGACAGGGAGACGGTTGTCAGTCTAACAGCGGGTGCGATGTGTTTGCCTTTTCATAATTGCATAATTAGATCTGGACCACTCTGTACAGACCAAATGTGTAATTTAGAATACCAAATATTATAACACTGCACTTAGGTCTATTGCTCTGGGGTCTTGAGAATGCAAATGCAAAACCCATTGTTAGCATTTGAAACTTTCAGAAAAGGAGATAAGAACCATCTGATAGGATGCAGATAGCATTCTTAGTTATGAGAAACTCAGTGAGAAAAGATGGCTACATTTCAATAATTTTAGTAGTTTTATTAATGTTTGTTGTGTGTTTTGATAACAATCCTGTTTTCCAAACCAACAAAAATGTAACAATGAGTTCAATAAAGGACTTGAAAAACAAAGTATAGTTCGATCTATGATAGTCACTCAAAAAGTAACGCGTATGTTAGAATTACCAACAAGTAAATGTATAGAGTAAAATGCAAAAATACACATCAAAAAAATTATGATTTTGCTCCTAACATTAAACAATATTACAATAAAAAGAGGGCCTTAAAATAAACATATTATAGAGAAGATAATTTCAGTGTCAGTGTAATAACTAAAAGCACCCAAAAATTAAAGAAAATAATACAAAGGACCAGGAAATGGTATTATCAAATGGGGAAAACAAAGGATTAGTCTTTTAATAGGTACAAACCTCAATTCTATATCAGGAAAAATTCTACTATAAGTTAAAAATTCAATGCTCAAATGAGTACAACAAAAGGCTTGGCTACCTATAAATCCTCTTCCTAAATAAATCACTACCCAGCAGTGAGTAGTGTCACATGCGAGTGCTTAGGAGATAGTTCTCTACCAGTCCAGGGGTGGTGCTGTGTTATAATGCTCTCTCTTTTTTTCCCTCTGCAGATAGGAAGATAACGGTGCTCCATCAATGACATCACTTCCAGTGTCTGTTCACCTGGACCCGCCTCTTCCTGACCGGCAGCCATATGACCAGAAGAACCACTATCTTCAACAGTCTGCAGTCTGACTAAAGGAAATCAGAAGACTCAAAACTTTGCACTTCATGCGTGCTTTCTTTTACACCTTTTGAGTGCATTTATTAGATGGGATTGGCCTTCAAGGTGCCCCAAATCATTTTCTTTGTCCTGTGATTTTCTTACAGTAGATGGTTTAGTAATTATCCATAAACAAATAAACATAAACAATCCATAAACAAAACAGGCAGAGTGGTGGCTCTGAGGCTAGGGATCTGCACTGGCAATCAAAAGGTTGCCGGTTCGAATCCCGTAAATGCCAAAAGGGACTCTGCTCTGTTGGGCCGTTGAGCAAGGCCCTTAACCTGCAATTGCTGAGCGCTTTGAGAAGTGAGAAAAGAGCTATATAAATGCAAAGATTTATTAAACACTGAACATGCCATCATTTTTCTAAACTGATTGTGCAATAATGTCATGTGTCACAATGCATGTGGTTACATGGAAGAAACAGATGTCATTGATTCACACACAAAATTTGTGGTCAGGCAAATCTCGCCATGAAAACTGAAAACTCGCAATGCAATAGAAATTACCATCATAAAAAGTAAACAATAAGAGAAATCAAAGTATAACATCTAAAATGAATCAGATAATGACAGAAATGAAACAACCAAAAAACATTCAAAATAAAAACATGACAGCAGAATTTGTAATTCAATGAAACTGATTTGCTCAAAGGCCTGAATACTTTTTCTAGGCAATATCTACAGGTATATATAGACACATTCTCAAATCTACTTATTCCAGTTTAGAGGCATGGGTAGGGCTCTTTCTCTCATTAATGTCACTATAGGAAGATACTGTAATTTAAAGTGCCTTCACAAAGTTGAAACTGCTCAATTTAGTTATTTCAGCCAACCCCCAGTTTTACACACAGTCTCCAAATTAGTTGACTCCTGATATGGGACACACTGCCTAAAATCCAAGCATAATATTGACCTATATTACATTTTTTAACTGTAAAAAGAAAAAACAGACTAAATCTGTTTAGTCCAATATATTATTGTATTCTTTGAATGCCTGTTACACTCAAAAGGCATCTTGTGTTAAAGTATAAAGTATAACCTCTTCCTTCAGCAGTTTTTTATTCAGTTGAGGCCTGGAAATATATAACCTTTACTTTAAAGTTTTGTTTTGTATTTTTACCTCAGATTTTAAACTAGATTTTTTTTATAAGTTGATCTGAATAAACATTTCTGCTAAATAAATAATGCATTTCAGAATATTCAGTTGCTTCTTTTGTAAACTAAGTAAAGACTCACCATACCTTAGTTTATATAAGACAGACAGGTCATAAAATTTTTTTTTTTTTTTTTGCTCTCTAGGAGTAAAAAATATATAGCTTGGAAAAATTATAAATGAGTATGCATCACATGTTTAATAAACCATTATTGATTTTGTGTTAGTCTACCTGTCTTTGCTTTCTTTTTGATTACTTCATTCGTAGTTAATCCAGTTTTAGTGATGTGTTGTAATTTCAAGTGTCACATTTGTTTGAAAGCTGCAGTCTTCATATGTGTTTAAAGGAACATTGCATGAGTCAAAGGGACTTTATGAGTTACAGATCCAAAAGAAAGTAAAAATATAAAAAATATTGCATGTGGTACAAAAGTGCTGTATATTTAGCACCCAGAATATGTAACCTATGACTGAATATATTCAAATGTATACTTATTTTTAAGAAGAAAATTCAACATTTTTGGCTAATACAACAGTTTTTGTCATGTTATTACCAAGAAATGCAATGGTAACTTTGAAATGTGTGGTACAGTAACTCTAGCTCAATCTACCATCTCACACCAGAATGAAAAGAGGACAAGAGCAAGAAAATGGCTGACAGGGACATGTCATTTGACAAATTATGAAAATTGAAATTCTTTTAAAGGTAGAAAGTTTCAGAACTGACTTCTATACACAACATTAACTTGCATATGAAGTCACCCTTCATGGGCGCTATGATAATCAATCAATCAATCAATCAACATTTATTTATATAGCACATATTCATACAAAAAAATGTAGCTCAAAGTGCTTTACAAAATGAATAGAGAAATAGAAGACACAATAAAAGATAAACATAAGTCAACATTAATTAACATAGAATAAGAGTAAGGTCCGATGGCCAGGGTGGACAGAAAAAACAAAAAAAACTCCAAAGAGTGGAGAAAAAAATAAAATCTGTAGGGGTTCCAGACCAAGAGACCGCCCAGTCCCCTCTGGGCAATCCACCTAACATAAGTCAAACAGTCCTCTTAATCATCAAAAATAATCAACTAATGGGTAAAGCATCTTGGGGTACATAGCCATTGCTGATCAGCTCTGCAATGGTTGTCTACAGACAGCTCCAAATGAGAACAACAAAGAATGAAGACCGAATGAACTCATCAGGAAGTATCAAGCACTTACCCATTTACAGTATTAATTTGTTCCTTTTCACTCCTGAAAAAGAGTGCATCAATAGGGTCAAAAATTACATCTAGCCGTGCTTAGCCAAAATAGTATTCAACACCACCAAGGCTCAATATTTATGGCTAGTGTGGAAGACTGACTTAATGAGAGCCAGAATTATATTATTACAATAATATAGTTTATGGTACTAATACGAAATGATTATGGTGTCAGAGAGTGATGATGTGCCACCTGCAATTAGTGCATGAATGGCACTCTGTTTATGCAACAATATTGACCTAGGAACCTATGCCAACCAGAGAAACAGCAGCAGATGCTGAAAGAATGCACTGTACAGTCCAATATTCAACAGCTGCAGCAAAGTTTGCCATAAAAGGATCTTTCAACTTGAAGTAGGACAACATGTGGTCAAAGGAACAGCACAAAGTGTCTATACACTGTAAAAAGATGTCACAGTGGTACAAATACACTGTCAGGGAAGGGGGTTTCTGCAGAAGAAAGAAAGCATTATGAACTTTTAAAAATTCTCTATTCACATGGCTATTGAAAAACAAAATTAATATTCATTCTTTTAGTATGACCCTCATATTTTTAAACAGTTCAGTCAGACAGCCAATTCTGTCCCTCCTTCCTATTCTAATTTATATTAAGATCCATTGTCAGTCTATTGTCAATGATTGTCTTCACAAATTTTTTGTGCCTAACCCCCTGCCCAGTGTTCTTTTAAATTTGTTGGAACAGAAGAGAGCATCTCACATTCATATCCAAAGCATCAGTGTTAAACGTATTTTAGTTATAATTATTTTTATTATATTTTCATTGTCCTTATCTAATGAAAGTCTAATAATGAGAAATTTCCATAGCGGATTAAACATAACACTTTTTACGTTAACTAATCATCCATCCATCCATTATCCAACCTGCTATATCCCATATATGACTACGGGGTCACAGGGGTCTGCTGGAGCCAACACAGGACGCAAGGCAGGAAACAAACCCCGGGTAGGGCGCCAGCCCACCGCAGGGCACACACACCCACACACACCCACACACACAACACACCAAGCACACACTAGGGACAATTTAGAATCACCAATGCACTTACCCTGCATGTTTTTGGACTGTGGGAGAAAACCAGAGTACCTGGAGGAAACCCAGGCTAACACGGGGAGAACATGCAAACTCCATGCAGGGAGGACCCAGAAAGTGAACCCGGGTCCCCTTAACTGCGAGACAGCAGCACTACCCACTATGCCACCATGCCGCCCTATGACAATCATTACACTATAAATAAACTTTAACTGTTTAACATATGGTTCAGTTACTGTAAAAATACATATTATATTCGTTCTTTACACACTGTTCCTCTGAATGTATGCTGTATAGTGGATGTTACAGATGAACTGGAAAATCTACCTTATGGCAACTAGCCCAGACTTCTGGCAAGGGGCCCGGCTAAGTGCAAAGCAAGGCAATATTTTTCAAATAGTCTAGGATCATTACAATGAAGCTGAAATTTGTGCATGTACTGCATAAACACAAGAATTACAGAAAAAAGATTGAAATATCACAGACTACTCTGAAGGTTAAAGACAAAATGTGTCCATAAAAATACCTCCCATGTACTTTATAATAGCTTAAAAGAGCCCTGTTAAACAAGCATTATTTTTCTAATTTTACATGAGATTATTCATTTTTTTTTGCCAATGAGAAGTAGAGACTGATGATGTTTTTTTTCTAAATGAGTAAAATTAGCTGCTGAGCAAACAAAATGACAAAAAGCCAGTTGCATTAAAGAAGATTTCGAAACTGCACGTTCTATTTGAAGTAATTCCACATGTTACAATTAGCGGATGAGGAAGTTTAATAGTCTTCCAACCAAACAGCAGATGTACAGTGAGGTTGTATTATAGGACTGTTCCAAAGAATGTGAGAAAGAGAGAATGATGCTTAGGGGCACCTCTTATAAGTGATATCTATTCTTCAGTAGAATTTTAAGGGGTCTGAAACTGGAAAGTTGTAAATGTTACATAATTTATAATTACATAAGTGCATGATTTCCATAAGAATAGTAAAGCTGTAATGTCACAAGCGCAAATGTTAGGACTGTGAGATGAATAGGAATCGAAACAAAGCATCAAAACCCAAAACAAGACCCAGACTTATGGCTAGAAATCACAGGGCAAAAAGAGAAAACAGAAAGAGAAAAAAAATAATAATGAAAACAATCTTTAAAAACTTTTGTGTTTTTTTGAGAAATCTGTAAATTTCCACACTTCATTGACCTTAAGAAGTGCACTTTATACCACATAACCTCAAAACCGCTAGCAGCTGCATGGCAACCAATAAACACAATTGCACCAAACAGGAGCTTACATATGAAAACAAGAGGACGCATGGTGTCACAGGAAGAAGCCCCCCCAAAAAAACAGAATTTCTAAATCAAAAAACAAATATCAGGAATAACTGTGGATTATGACATTTGCTGATGACACTGTGATCTGTAGCGAGAAAAGGGAGCAGGCTAAGGTGATCCTGGAGAGGTGGAGATATGTTCTAGAGAGGAGAGGAATGAAGGTCAGTAGGAACAAGACAGAATACATGTGTGTGAATTAGAGGAAGGTCAGTGGAGGATGAAGGGAGTAGAGTTGGTGAAGGTGGATGAGTTTAAATACTTGGGATCAACAGTACAGAGCAAGGGGATTGCAAAAGAGAATTGAAAAAGGATAGTGCAGGCAGGGTGGAATGGGTGGAGAAGAGTGTCAGGAGGAATTTGTGACAGACGGGTATCAGCAAGAGTGAAAGGGAAGGTCTACTGGGCGGTAGTGAGACCAGCTATGTTATATGGGTTGGAGATGCTGGCACTGACCAGAAAGCCGGAGACAGAGCCGGAGGTGGCAGAGTTAAAGATGCTAAGATTTGCACTGGGTGTGACGAGGATGAACAGGATAAGAAATGAGTACATTAGAGGGTCAGCTCAGGTTGGACGGTTGGGAGACAAAGTCAGAGAGGCGAGATTGCATTGGGTTGGACATGTGTAGAGGAGAGATGCTGGGTATATTGGGAGAAGGATGTTAAGTATAGAGCTGCCAGGGAAGAGGAAAACAAAAAGGCCTAAGAGAAGATTTATGGATGTGGTGAGAGAGGACATGCAGGTAATGGGTGTGACAGAGCAGGTATCCTCTGATGAATGCACTTTTGGCTGCACAAATAACCTTCAGGGCAGTACATTAATAATTGTGCGCTTCAATTTCAATACACTGTGCAGCCTAAAATTATTTGTACACTGTGAAAAAATGGTCTAAAATAGAAATGAAATTGAGGATACTGAAGAAACTTTAAAAAGTGTCTAAAATGTTACAATTACTTGTGTGTTATATAAAGAAACAATAAAAAAAATATTCAAAACATATTCTGGAAGTGTTTTCAAATTATGTGATTTATTGCCTTCAATTAATTATTTGTACAACTGGCCATTTGATTGCATAGCTGAAACAAACCCTCCAATTGTAGTTTGTCAGCGATTCTTCAAGGAGAACAATGTCATCCAAACACCCAGATAACAATCGCCAGTGATTCTCCAAGGGGACCCCCTCCCAGCAGATGTACAAGGAATTCACATAGTGATTGGCTGCTGTTTCATGGCGATGTTGAGACTTTGCGACCCGTAATAGGGCAAAATTGGGTCACAAGAAAAAAAATTTAAGAAACACTTATTGAGGGTCATCAAAAAGATAGCTGAAATTTTAAATTACAAAGCAAAAATCAATGATCTTATTTAGAGAAATGTATGAAAAACTGATGGCATACATAAATTTGTCTTCATTCAAAAACTCTTTTGGAAGCAATGATGTTGCTAAACCTCTTACCTGGTAAATCTGTTTGGTTTTTCCGAAGTACAAGTGGGTGAATTGTGTTAAGCATTTAAATTCATGCTGTCTTTTAATAAACCATTTCATTGATAGTAAGAGGTCACTTCCTTATTTAA
Organism: Polypterus senegalus; assembly: GCF_016835505.1. Classification (NCBI taxonomy): domain Eukaryota; kingdom Metazoa; phylum Chordata; class Cladistia; order Polypteriformes; family Polypteridae; genus Polypterus; species Polypterus senegalus. Next base: position 148,174,683 of record NC_053159.1, on the reverse strand, counting down.
GTAAACTAATAGTAAATGCTAAAATCTGTGTTACTAAAAGGCCTAATGACATGTTTTAAGTAAGGAAATATCAAAAAAATGCAATTTATTAAGAAATCAGATCTATGTTCTTTTTTTTTTTTGGTAAAGTGGAGATTAAGGAAATTAAAATGACAGACTTTGAGTAGAAGGATAATAGTTTCATATTGTAGGCATGACAACTGTACTGTGATTCACCTTGAGGTCTAAACCAGTTTTGTTTGAGGATTTAAGCCTTATCTATGTAAACACATTGTTTTTTTAATTATTTTAGAGACATGGATAGAAGTTGTTTCAAGGCCATTGAAGAAAGAACTTTAGAAGAAAATGGGAAAATATGATACTCTGCAGTCTTCACTGACAGGATCATTAAAGTGTACCAATGTTGTCAGGCCCGGGAAACCTTTTCCCCATTTGGTGGTAGTGCAGAATGATCTGACTCAATAGCATATGAATTAAAAAGATGAGACACTTTCATTGCACAATGGGGTAGAATACTGGCAGGGGCTGACTAAACAAAGGGAACCACCAAGACTGTACAAGGTAGTCCCACAGCAAACCTCCACCTTAGACAAAGTATCAAACTGGAAGTGGCAAAGCACCACTGGCAGCAAATATAATAGAAATATATTGCTAGGCGCAGTAGACCCTCTCATGCTTGCCGTCCCTAAAGTGCACCCTCCTTGGGTTAAAAGAATAATGCAACACTTCTCTAGGTCATCAGAAGTCGGCAATCCACTGTGTCTCAGCATGGAGTGAATAACCTTCTACTAACAGAAACAGAGAAAGTCTACAAAAAGCTGACAAAGGCCCCTAGGATTCCCTGGCTAACAAATGGCAGCACGTGATCCCTACAGTGGGAAGCCAGAACTATGTGACTTATTTAAGGGTAAAAATGAAAGATCCAGCAGATTGCCAGTATCCTCCTGCTTCCCCACAGGGGCAGCACACAGTCCCTGAGAAGGGGTGTACAGACACAGAGAATTTCACTTGAGAATGTCCTGATTCCTTTTAGCTCAGTTTTAGAGTTATATTTGTAGTTTTAGTAAAATTAAATTTTACCATTTGTATCAGTTTGTTTAGGGTTTATCTTGACTTGTGCCAGTATTTTATGTATCATTTTCATGGGTGTCATTGTGCTTGTTGTTTGTTAATTATGTCCAGATTACTAGATCTGTAGCCCAATCATAAAGAACTATCGAAAACAAAGATCGGTAACAGTCTAACATTAAAGCAATACAAGGAAAACACAAGAAAAACAAAAATAAACTTCTATTTAGTTTGTTGACAACTTTCTTTTGACATTGAATAAGATTTTCAACTTTTGCGTGAATTTTGCCTAAATGATATAGTTGACTACTGGGTTTGACCCTTGTCTATACTCCTGACTAAGCGTGAGTGAAACCCGTGGAGTTCAATTTGCATTGACTTTGGTGAAATTGCAGAAATATTCAGGAATGTCACTGAACTCATGGAAATGCACTGAAAACAATGATTAAAGAGGAACTAAACTAGTTTTAAATGGATTATAATGATGCAATGGTCTTTAAGAGTTCTGATGGCTAAAACTGTCTGACGAGATATGTTGGACCAATTATTGTGGCCAAAAATGTGACTTGAGCTGTAAGGCAGCAGTGCTAACCACTGAACTCCAAACAAAAAAGGATGTAGATGGAACAATAACCACAAACAAAATACAACAGTCTGTCACAAACTTACAATAAGTAAAAAAAATAAAGTTACAGAGTTACCTTCATTTTGTGGGCATTTACTGGCCCACATGTATTTTAACTCTTTTAAATTAATTTGAAATTTCTGCACAATTTACATTATTTATTTATTGATTGACTGATTGTTTTATTTGTCCTGTAAGTCTGTATCTATGTTTTTATGCTTCTGCTACTGTATGTATTTAAATTTCTCCTTGGAATTAATAATATGTATCTAATCTAATCCAATCTAATCTGCAAGTAGATGTTTTATTCACAGATTACCACAGCCACCAGGTTTTTTTAAAAATAAACTAATAAGTTGAAAAAGGCACCCTCAAAAGAGAAGGATAAAACCATTTTGCAACCAAATGCAACCATTTGTTATTTTTCCAGAGTATCCTTGTGGTCTGGTAAAGTAATTTTGGTCAGCTGCAGTCACTGAAGTGAGGTATGGTTTGTTTGTGAGACTCAGTGCCAACTGGGAGCCAATTGCTGAACTGTCCTTTCCTTGATATGTGGTTGCTTTGAACAGGAGAGGCTGCTTGTGGATCAGAATCTAAAACTGGTGTCAGTTTGTCAGAGTACATTTGAGCAGAGTTAGTTTTCAGTCTCTATTTTCTTGGTTTTAATTATTTATTGTGTTTTAAATGAAGGTATACTCTCACCTGTGGGTCAGTTGGGGGCAATATCTGGAGATCAGACTGAATTTAAAATATGTTTTTTAAAATTTAGTTCGGGCTAGGGCCTTACAAGAGGTTTAAGTATGGATTTCTTCTTTTTTCTTTCTTATATCACAAAGGATTTGAATACTTTGTCTGCCTATATTGAGTTATTAATGTATTATTCACTGTATGTAGTTTGCTATTAACACTAGAATTACCAGAGCCTACGAGAAAACTTGAAAATCCGGCCCACCTTAAATCTATTCGCACCTCTCCCTCAGCGTCTTTTGTCCTGTAAATGTGTCGATTAAGACAGGCAGCAAGCAGTTGGCTATTCCATCCCCCCACCCACCGCTGCAGTTCAATTTGCAAATAAGTTTCTCAGTGGTCAGTGTTTATCATTGAGTGAAGTGCTGGAGCTTTATTGGGTAAAAAAGTACATCGTCCTTTAGAATACATACATTTCATGTGTGTTCAGTGTCATCAACAATCTCTATAAAAACATTAATACAGAAATGTTTTTCATGTATCTATACTAATAAAAGGCAAAGCCCTCACTGACTGACTGACTCACTCACTCATTACTAATTCTCCAACTTCCCGTGTAGGTGGAAGGCTGAAATTTTGCAGACTCATTCCTTTCAACTTACTTACAAAAGTTAAGCAGGTTTCATTTCGAAATTCTACACGTAACGGTCATAACTGGAACCTACTTACGTACATATATACAGCCATAGCCTGCAGCTCGGTCGCCGTATGAGGCGGAGTTGTTCCCCTTTATCGTCACGCCTCCCACATAATTGAGTGCCTGCCCATATAAGGCCATCCGTCAGCAGCAATCCAATAGACACGCTGCCGCTAAATATTCGCGGGTGAAGGACTGTGCTTATGCAAACGAAGATGAGATGGTCAGGGATAGACTAGTGTTTGGCACAAACTCAGCGAAAGTGCGAGAGAAACTTTTAAGTGCTGGGTCTTAGCTAACATTAAATAAAGCCGTGGACATCGCAAGATTGCACGAGATAGCACAAGCACAGCTGAGAACCTTCGATGCATGTACTCCGAGTGGCTCACGTGAACTGACTGTGAACGCAGTACGCAGACAACAAGCAAGAGCTCCAAAGAGCACTGAACACAAAACACATTACACAATTGAGAAGGCAGCAAAAGAATATGAAGCGAGTGACGCATACAAGCATATTTATAAGTTCACTTACTGCGGAAACAAACCACGCAGTGGAAAAAGTCAATGTCCAGCTAAAGGAAGACAGTGTAAAAAATGTGGTAAATTGAACCACTTCACTAAAGTTTACAGGACTGGGAAAGGTAAACCCGTGCATGCAGTGTGTGATGTCTCAGATAAAGAGGAAGACGAGCTGTTTATTGATGCAGCAGGAAAGGAACAACTCTCTGAAGCTGAATAAGCCTTTGTAGACATATCAATAGGAAAGCAAGGTAAAGCTTAAGTTTAAATTACGTTCATAGACACTCTGATGCTAAATATTCACAGGCAAATCCACAACTTAATACCGGGAATGCCTGTTAAACATCTTAGACTCACGACTACCAATTTGGGTAGTGATCACTTCGATGAATGAAACCTGTTATATTTACAACGGTTGACAACGAAGATGAGATGGTTAGGGATATTACGTCATTTTTAAAATGTTTCCTTTTCTTTTTCATAACTTCTTTAATACACTACTTCTCCGCTGCGAAGCGTGGGTATTTTGCTAGTTACTAATAATGACAAAATGTAGACATGAAATGTATAATGTGTGAAACCTGAAATAAAAATATGAAATAAACACTTTCAAAAAAGGTACAAGTATAACAAAACAAGTGCACTTTAATTCAAGAATTTAACCGAAGAAAAAAGAAAGCAGGTTACAGTAGGCGGTTGATATGACAGCTTGCGTGATGCAATGCTAAGAAATGCTGTCTTCCAGTCCAAAATTTACCATTTTGAGTAGTGAGCTGCTCTTTTTGTTTATATCATACAATAAAAACATACATTTGATTTGCGTCTGTAAATTTATAGTACTTGTCGATTTTTTTTCAGTTTTATTCTCTCACTTTCAAGCTTCCACAACACCATGTCATGCCTTTTTCAGATAAAGACGTGGTAGGTACAAACTTGTTTTGTTATACCCCCTCTTTATTTGAAAACCGTGTCAGATCTTGTGCGTGAACGAGACTGGGAAAACTGTTGACGTGGCTGTGAGTGGTGTGCGTGACTGAGAATGACTGTGGATGTGAATTGTTTTTCTTCAGTTTTATTCTTGAGTGTTCCTGCTCACGCTGAATTAGTATGCGCCTTCTGATTCATTATGTCAAAGCCACTCTGACAAAAAAAGAGAGACTTGAATATATATGACATTTGGAATAATTCATTTTATGACTTGTACTGTATATTTCAGAAAACATTGTTGCACTAATGCAACATTATATTCATTTGCATACCTTCATGCGGTTGTAGTCATGATGTGACTGCATTTTTTTTTTTTGTTTGTTTTTTTCCCGATCTTGGCCAGTGTCCACATGTTGCTGCATGTTGGTATCCCTTTTCAACTCCAGGAGATGCAGAGGACAGAATAGTACAGGTAGGTCAGTTCCGCGCTATATACAGTCATCAGATTTAAATGTTAACAGTTCCCACACACACCCAAGGACTGTCCTTCTTACATTTACGACATGTGTATAAGGTGTGAAGCCTGAAGCCCAAATATCAAAGAAACACTTTCACAAGAGGTACAAATATAACAGAACAAGTGCACTTCTATTCAAGAATATAACTGAAGAAAAACAACCCCTGTTAGGGGGTGACATTGACACACATTTGCTATGAGCGCTTCGGTGGTGCAACGGTATAAGCTGTTGACTGGTAATCTAAAATTCACGGGTTCGATCCCGGACGAGTCCATTTTGAGAAATGAGCTGCACGTATTCTTACTATTTTAGAATAAAAACATACATTTGATTTCAGTCTGTAACAGCCGGTGTAAATGTGTGATACTTGTAAATTTTAGGTTTGTCTTTTATTTTTTTTAATTCAGTTTCATTTTCTCAGTCGCGTTCACGATCATAACCCCCCCCCCACCCCCCATCTGATACTGCTGTTTTCACATAAAGACGTGCTATAGCTCTGCACTCTGTAGAAAGTAAATAAATCCAAATAAATAACAATCGATTTGGCTTTTATGTAAGTAACATATAAATGTTGATGTACAAGTATAACAAAATAAGTTCACTTTTATTCAAGACTATAACCAAAGAAAAAAGAAAGTCACAAGTACATTGCAGAGCTTCCTCTGTTTGAGCAACATGGGCCTGCTCAAAAAATACACGTGTAATGCGACGAAAAGTGAACGCAGACACTTCGGTTTGCAAGCATTGGTACGAGAATGCAGTCAGAAGTTGTGGTACTGTATGAGGAACACAGGAGTGGCAGAGAAGTATTTAAGCAGTGTACAGGATATGTATGAGGGAAGTGTGAAAGTGGTGAGTTCTTCTGTATAAGTGACAGGTGCATTCAAGGTGGAGGTAGGATTACATCAGGGATTGGCTCTGACCCCTTTTTTATTTGCAAAGGTGATGGACAGGTTGATAGATGAGATTAGACAGGAGTCACTGTGGACTATGATGTTTGCAGATGATATTGTGATCTGTAGCGAGAGTAGGGAGCAGGTTGAGGAGACCCTGGAGAGGTGGAGATATGCTCTAAAGAGGAGAGGAAAGAAGGTCAGTAGGAACAAGACAGAATACATGTGTGTGAATGACAGCGAGGTCAGAGGAGTGGTGAGGATGAAGGGATTAAAGTTGGCAAAGGTGGATAAATTTAAATACCTGGGATCAACAGTAACAGGAAGTGTGGAATAAAGGTGAAGAATAGAGTGGAGGCAGGTTGGAGTGGATGAAGAAGAGAGTCTGGAGTGATTGGTGACAGACAGCAAGAGTGAAAGGGAAGGTCTATAGGATGGTAGTGAGACCTGCTATGTTATATAGGTTGGAGACAGTGACACTGACCAAAAAACAGGAGACAGAGCTGGAGATGGCAGAGTTAAAGAAGTTAAGACTTGCATTGGGTGTGGCGAGGATGGACAGGATTAGAAATGAGTAAATTAGAGGGTCAACTGAGGTTGGATGGTTTGGAGACAAAGTCAGAGAAGCCCGACTGAGTTCGTTTGGACATACTAGATATATTGGGTAAAGGGTGCTAAGGATGGAGCTGCCAGGTAAGAGGAAAAGAAGAAGGCTTAAAAGAGGTTTATGGATGTGGTGAGAGAAGACATGCAGGTGGTGGGTGTAACACAGCAAGATGCAGAGGACAGGAGGATATGGAAAAAGATGATCCGCTGTAGCAGCACCTGATGGGAGGAGCCAAGAGAAGAAGAAGAAAGAATCTGTTAAGGAATAGGCCAAAAACATGCCATGAAAACATCCTCCATTCTTCTTTGAATGTTATCATAGAAATCCTGAATTGTGTGCAGTGGGATACTGCACCAGTGCTCAAGAAGGAAGGTTCTCTGAGGGATGAAGAAGGTGGAAATCTGCTTAGCATTTTGCACAGCAGAACTTTCCATAAAGATTAAAAAATGTCTAGATCACATAATTGGAGAAGGCCATGTAGGGAGTTTGACTTCATCCTGATATTCATGAAATCAGTCTTGAATTGTATTAGAAGTGTGTATAGGAATATTACTATCCTGGAAACTTTGTTGCGGATATACAACCAAGAAGGGTTTTTGACCTAATGACTGTCATGGATGGCTGCATAACATTATATGTCTTCTGCTGTGCTTAATTGTTGGCAACAAATGCTGTGGGTTGAAGGCATTCGCTTTCACCAAATTTAAACCCACCTGAATGTAGGAAACTTGGTAAACACGACTCATCAGACCAGGTTATGTGCCTTTGTGAGATGACCTGGATACAAATGGTTCCCATAAAACAGATCCACACATATCAGATTTGTGAAATCTCACAACAGAGAGATGTTGCCAAGACCCTGTCACAAAGATGATGAGTGAATTTAGTACCTATTTCTTAGCTTTTATAAAATGCCAAAATTTATCTATTGATCTGATTTGCTCACATATGAAAATGTTAATTAATTGTCCAACCATCTATGTGTCTTTCCAAGGCTGATAACTCTGCAAATTGAATACGAATGGAGATGGCCTTGGAGATGAAGCAAATACTGTCAGAAATGAGTTAAGTCAAAACTAAAAGAACCAAACTTTCAAAACCACCAAAGCCCATAAGACTTACTAAATCTCACTGTCAAAATGTTCTATAGCCCCAAATGTCTTTTAGAGCAAAGACAAGCACAAACTGGCACCTATAAATCTGTTGTAGATTTATATACCTTTTTATTATACTTAAACATTGTTTACACGATTGTGTAGATTTTTTGATCCATTTTTATTGGTGTGTTGCATACAGTTTCACCCTATCACAACATAAATGGGTACAAAGGAAGATCTAAATATCCACAGCATTGGTGCACTTTTTTAGTCAACCTGCTATAAAAAGGTTTAAAGGTTGCAGAAAGGAATGCTCATAAACACACCCATATTTACTCATACAAAAATGTATTAGTTTTATCTACAAACATAACATGATTTCTGTATGTCAGCATTAAAAGAGACATCTACTGACACAGGAAGAACATGGAAACACCACAGAGAAGCAGTTTAGGCTAGATGTTGAACTTAGGCCCCCAGAAATATAAATATATAATAGACATAAATATGTGTAAACATTGTGATGTTTAGGAAATTCTGTGGCTGCACACTCTCAGCCTTTACATTTATTTCTATGTGACTTTCATCTAATGTGATGTACAAATTACAAGGGCACTCTTTGAAACAATTGCTTCCATGTTATTACAACTGGATCCCTGGCAGGTTAAGTGACTTGCTGAGTGTCACACAATGAGTTTGTTGCGGGGACTTAACCAGCATAATTGTGGTTTAAAGTCTAATGCCTTAGCTGTGGGTGCACACTGCCTGACAAAGGTTTTTGTGAAATGCGCAAACATTACTAATCTGCAAACCAAACACCTGTTTCTTGGAAATTCCTCAGTATCTAAAGCTTTCTGCTTTAAATTGCTTTCAGCTATTTCATACAATTATAATTTAAAATAATATTAGTAAAGCACAATTTTTTGAGCTTGTATAGTGTGAAAAGGAGGGCAGCATTATATTAAGAATTTATATTTTTGCAAAATAAGCTTTACTACCTCAAAGGAATGTTATAGCTTATGTCTAGAAATTGATTTGATTTCTTTCAAAATACTTTATGCAGCATAAAGTGTGCCCATTTAATTAAACTTAAATTAATAGTTCACAGATTTTATTCCTTATGCAACATTGTGAAAAGGTTCTATCTATCTATCTATCTATCTATCTATCTATCTATCTATCTATCTATCTATCTATCTATCTATCTATCTATCTATCTATCTATCTATCTATCTATCTATCTATCTATCTATCTATCTATCTATCTATCTATCTATGTTGTGCCTAAATTGAACAGTCTTCCAAGATGTGTCCTATGGCAGCTGTGCCCTCTCTGACCCCTGCTGTGGGCACAGGATACTTGACTTCTATCATTTTTCTGCAAGTTCTCATCAGAACTTAATGTACCTCTTCTAACAACAAGCACACCAAAGGTTGATTTCTGCTAGTTGTAATTGTATATGTAATCTGCATGATCTAATTTACAAAGTGTTGACTTGTATCACTCTCTGCAGCCCCTACAACAACTGATAATGGTGGAAACAATTTATATGATTTAAGCTTCCTAATGTTATTAGGTATATATCAGTACTTATTTAATATTTTGAAGAAATATTTAAAACCACAATCACTCCATTTATACATTTCTGAAGCCCTTTTCTCCCTAACAAAAGAGTTTTGAAACACTTAAGCATAAACCAAACATAAGCTATTAAAAATGAGCTCCTTCACAATGTTTCTTTTTAACAAATCTTAGAGTTTTCATTATCTCAATATCCCGTTATAAATACTTCATAAATCCGATGAGAAATATTGAATGAAAATGTGTTGTATCATAATATAAGATGTTTAATATATCACGGGATAAGGCCAATATGATATCAATTATTAATTTACACATTACAATTGTGCCTCCCACAATGAATTCCCAAGCTTATTGCAACATTCATGAAATTCTAATTTGATCCAAGTTTTTCTGAAAGGTGTATAATTTTAATTACAGTATTTCTCTTCTGTTTCCCTATCCATGTATACTATAGAGGATCCTATGGGGCCAAGGAATTGTTCATCTGACTAAGGTACCTTTGGGGTTGGTAGCCATCATATGTAAAGTCAGGACCCATGTGAATTACACATGTTGATCTGGAATATTTAGGATTTCAGGGAGGAACAGGCCCCATGCATACAAGCACAGAAAATGATTTATATAAATGTTATGGTGGCTGGGTGGCTTCATGCATTTTTGAAAATGAGTGCAGATTTATTTTAGTTTCTTATTAAGTGGAAACACAAAACCCAAAACTAAGACTCGTGGGGTTCTGCAGTGCATTGGCAAGTCCAGAAAGCCCAGAGGTAATTCTGGGACTTAATGTAGGAATTAAATATTTCAGGAATGTAAGATTCTTAGGGTCCTCTAGAAAAACAGATTTACATCATACATGAAGGGAATGATGAGGAAAAATTACAATATAATAAGAATAAAGTAAAAATAAATCACAACTTAATAAAGAAACAAGAATATACATTCCTAACTAGTAATGCTGGCGTAGACACCTAAATATGTGACTTGTCACTAATGTTTGTACATTATGACTAAGCGCAAACATCATCAGTAAATACAAAGCTACTTCCCGAGGAGCACCAAGTGAATATAGATACTCCTGTCTAGGAAGCTGGCAGGCTACACCGGTTACGCTTTGAAGTTGCTAAATTCAAATTCAGGAACCGACACACTGCAAACTAATGGCCAAATCCACAGAACAAATGACATCTGTGTCATGCACCTGGGAGGAAAATGGCTTTAAATGTGGTAATTTCCAGCAGAGGAGCTAACATGGCTTCAGGCGACCACATTGTCTAGTCTTCTAATGTTCAATCTTTCCAATTCAGCATATGTGATCTATACCAATAAATTCTTTCAGGTGGAACAGTCACCTTAAGCAATGCAGTACACTAAAAATCTATTTTTTACTGATAGTTGCAAAATTTCTTTTATAAATTTTCCTGACTAAATATATTACATTCTGGTGTGCTGGTTGGTTAATCACACACACAGCAGGCCTATATTGTTTATTTACAGTAACTGTTTTCCCATAAATCTACCCAAGAACACACTGTCATACATATAAAATAAATCTTCTAATATAATAGTTGCTTGGAAATAATATACCAAGTCTTTTTAAGGTCCATTAGATATAAATGAAAAATCATACCAGGCATCAGCTCTATCAGGCAGATAAGATTACTCCCTTACTGAAACAAGCTCTTCAGATCACTTAAGCTGTGAGATGAGCTCTAATATTCCTCAAAAAAGAAACTAGTTAGATAGAGCTTGGCACCAGAGATTGCTGGTTCGACAAAGTACATTCTGACATCCAACAACACATGTATCTATTTTCTGATGAAGAAAGAAAGAAAGAAAGAAAGAAAGAAAGAAAGAAAGAAAGAAAGAAAGAAAGAAAGAAAGAAAGAAAGAAAGAAAGAAAGAGGCATGCTAATGATTATTGTATTTTTTCAGGAAAAAACAGATTTTGGTCCATTACAAGTCTTGATAGTGAAGTACAGGTAATGATCACATGCTCCTTTATTATGACGTAATAAATAATTCACAGAGGATACAATAAAATATCCATTAGGCAGCTGTACTATGCTAATGAAAACTTTAAAAGCTGTACACTGAAAAATAATATCTTACCTCAATGTTCTGGCTCATTAGAGTTCTTTCTGTGCTTCTTAATGTCTCTTCAAAGGTTTAAATCATATCCATTAATACAAAATATTACAGATGTTATTACAGTATTGGAAAAAGGTTATGGAAGCATTTGAAAGGCTTTGTATTTAACCATTACATACTGACAACAATGAATATCTGAAGTCATTATTTTGCTGGCTGTTAAACATATCCTTCATACTAAACCTTTCCCTCAAGAATGAAATTATGACTCAGCTACCATGTTTATTTTTTTCTCTCAAGCCAATGCTGACCTCCCAACAAATAAATAAATAAATAAATACAGCATTCTGATAGCAATAATCAAGTCTCTTCTTGCATTTACAAATGCATATCATTACATTGCAGTTTCAGTTCTCTCAAATACTATTTACTTTGCATTTATAAGGGTTATTAAGAATAAAAATGCAAAAAAATGTGTACAGGCTCAGACTGCAAGCATTATAACTATGCAATAAATATACTGCCATTAACCTTGACTAGAGAAATAAACAAATAAATACAGCATATATAAATAAACAAAATATAGATTTGAATTATTAGAGTGCATCATTGCATTCTGTCTCAAAAATGATCTTTTTCCATTATCATTACTAGAGAGGTCATTTTACACTATAAATTGCTGACTGCTGTAATGGGATTTATTGCCTAATATTTTATTAGAGTCCAACACCACACTGTGTTATCTGGCTAAATAAAGACAGCTTTTTAAAGTGGCAAAAACGTCAACTTTTTGAACTATGTTAATGAAGTTTTAACTTGATATGCCTGTAATTTCTTCCATAAGACTATAATCTGTTAGACACCTGAATAATAAAATGGAGTTCATTTCAGTGATTAGTGAAATTTTAGTGTCATATATCTAAGCCTATGCTGTGTCAGTACAGAGCTGCCTAATGTTTAGTGCTTTTAATTGGTCTTTAAACCATACAAAGAAAAAGCAGGAAAAAGGAATGCTGAAAAATCCTTATAATGGCAAATTGCTTCCTATAACTATTGAAGTAACTCAGCTGTAAACATTTGTCTAGTCTCTGGATTTTCTGATATTTACCATCATCCTGTATACAGTTTAAGGACCTACACATGACTTTCTCATTTCTTTTCGACAGACTGATCTATTTCTCATAAAATGTTTCTATAAATATGATTTATTTTTATATGTACTCTAGGAAAATAAAATACAGTGATGTAGTGTCAGTTCCACTGTATTCACCCCAACAAATCTGTTTCATAGTATAAAAAAATCAAGAATCTTATATTCTGCAGTGTGTCTGCAGAGCATGAGGAATGTTTCAACTGCTTTTAACAACTACTAACATCCATACTCTTTGATCAACAAAGTGGCCATGGATATATGAATGGGTTTTACTGTTGGCATTCCCTCTCAGAGACTTGCACATTAATAGGTTAACAAACAACTCTAAATGAGGCCTATATGGGGGTATGTGAGAGTCTGTCCAGCACCCATTGTTGCCAGGATAGGAAACAAGACCAAGACCCTGAACTAGACAAGCAGGCTAGAAAACTGGATGGATGAATGATCTTCCCAAATGACATTCATTTACATTGTGTGATTTTTCAAACATCGCCACGCATACATTAAGATGACCAAAATTATTTCTAATAGTACACACAAGCACTGACATCACTCACCATTCATTACTGGGAATGAATCTATTAGAATTCCATCAGGCTCATTAGGTGCCTATTGGTTTAATTTTTATATGACTGGCTAAAACCAATAAAGTCCATTTGCTAAAGTTATCACAAAATGATCAAGAGGAAAAGATGTTATCAATGACATACCAGATTGTGCATTGAATTAATCTGCGGTTATATCCTAAAGCTCATGAAATATTATTTAATCAGAAATAGCTATAGGAAATTATTTTCCAACACTTTTTGTAATTAGATTGTACTTACTTTAAGGTTCACCCATACAATTATTTCAGCTATGCTGAGGAAAATAATCTTCATGTTTAACTCATTAATTCATTGTTAGCTATGAAGAGGAGGGAGTGAAACCAAGCTAAAGTATTTTCAAATATCTTAGTCATTTGATTTGAATTTTTGTTAAAATGAATTGAATGGCCCATAAAAGGTAAGCACCTATTCTCAGATAATAACTGTCCATTTAGTTGTGCTCTGCTAGCTGTACTGGACTATTCATCAGTTTCTGAACTTGCTTTGCAATTCACAATTTTGTGTACATTCAATCTACACATTATGAGAAACGTTAGTCTCTGAAATTCGCCAAAGCGTTTATCGCAGTGAATACACTGTGTTCTCCAGTAACCATGTTTGCTAAATATTTTCCTGGAAATTTGCTTTGCGGCAAGCTTAGAATTATTTTTTCCCCAAACACCTTATTATGCTTTGCTAGGTTAGCGTTACATTTCAAAGCTGTAACAGCTATGCTCTTAACTTTCACACACATGCACTGTAAATATACTCAGCTTCACATTTTACATCACTCCCCAGTATTCTTTACACATGCATGGTGTCACTATTCCAGCTGGAATTTGTAACCCACATGCAGTTTCTTTACGTGATGGATACGGTAGCTGAATACAATGAGAATATTAGTAAAATACTTCTAATACATTCATTGTACATTGTATCTTAATTGCTAGATAAGGCATTTTTGCTTCTCACTATGTAGTGCAGATAAGGTAGTAACAGGCACAGTCACCCGAGTATGTCATGTTGATCGCTTACATCCTTTAAGTGTTGTCTGAGTGTGCATGCACACATCAATATGCATACATTAACTGCTAGTACTCCAAAGCTCAAACATGAAATTGCTAGTGCGGAGTAGTACAAAGTGGCCATCAAGTCCCAGTGGCCATGTGCCATGGCCATATAAGGGAAGAAGGTGCAGTCTGATTGCATATGCAATTAGCCATGCAGCGCGTCATCTACTTAAAACAAAGCCCTCATCTTCCTAGACTCAAAAAACACATGGGAGCCCACAAAATAAATAATAATAATGAAAGATTTATTGCTGGTTACAAAGAGTTTCTGTCTTTTTTGATGGAAGAAAAAAATGTGAAGCTTCTTCATAGATACATGGGAAACCGAATGAAGCTTGCTCATGACTGAAAGCTTAAAAGTCTGAGCAACTTAAAATTTACACAGTACTTACAGAGAAATGAAATCACTTATGAAGTACTTGAGTTGGAGAGAATAGTGACATAATGTTTAGTAATGCTACCAACAGACAAATGGGTTTGATTCCAAGCCTGATCACTATCTCAGTGCTGCTTGCATGTTATCTCTGTGGATATATACACTCACTGGCCATTTTATTAAGTACACCAGTTCAAATGCTTGTAATTGCAAATATGTAATCACATGGCAGCAACTCAATGCATTTTGGCATGTAGACATTGTCAAGATGACCGGCAAATGGAGCATCAGAATGGGGAAGAAAGGTGATTGAAGTGACTTTGAACATGGCATGGCTGTTGGTGCCAGAAAGGCTGGTCTGGGTATTTCAGAAACTGCTGATCTACTGTGGTTTTCAAACACAACCATCTCTATGGTTTACAGAGAATGGTCCAAAAAAGGACCATGATTGGAAAATATCCAATCAGTAGCAGAACTCCGGCAAAATTGCCTTGTTGATGCCAGAGGTCTGAGGAGAATGGCCAGATTGGTTCGAGCTGAAATAACGGCAACAGTAACTCAAACAACCACTTGTTACAACCGATGTATGCAGAAGAGCATCTGTGAACGCATAACAGATCACAAGGCAGATGGGCTACAGCAGCAGGATACTATACTGGGTGCCACTCCTGTCAGCAAAGAACAGGCAACTGAGGCTAAAATTTACACAGGCTCACCAAAATTTTAGATTAAAAGATTGGAAAAACATTGCCTGGTCCAATGAGTCTCAATTTCTGCTGTGACATTCGGATGGTAAGGTCAGAATTTGGCATCAACAAGATGAAAGAATGAATCCATCCTGCCTTGTATCAGTGGTTCAGGCTGTTGGTGGCAGTTTAATGGTGTGTGGGATCTTTTCTTGGCACACTTTGTGCCCCTTAGTACCAACTGAGCATTGTTTAAATGCCACAGCCAATCTGAGTATTGTTGTTGACCAGGTACTGTACTTTCTTTTTTTATGACCGCAGTGTACCCATCTTCTGATGGCTTCTTCCATCAGGATAATGTGCCATTTCACATTATGTACATGTACTCAAGTGGCCTCTACATTCACCAGATCTCAATCCAATAGAGCACCTTTGGTATGTGGTGGAATGGGAGATTCGCATCATGGATGTGCAGCCAACAAATCTGCAGCAACTGCGTGATGCTATCATGTCAATATTTCCAGCACCTTGTTGACTCCATGCCACAAAGAATTACAGCAGTTATGAAGGCAAAAGGGGGTCCAATCTGGTACTAGCAAAGTATACATAAAAAAGTGGCCGGTGAGTGTATATATAGGCCATGGTACCTGCCTAGTTAATAGACTATTTAAAAATATTTGCTATCTCTTGCCCTATTATGTGTACCTTCAGTGCCTTTTCTCTGTATTTGTGCATGTAAATGTTTCTTTACTGGCACTCCCTTTCATCCTGCTTTTTTTCTCTCTGTGTCTTTGGGATAATAATTTGATGGCCTCAATGAATTACAGCATCTATCTTATAGTAAATGGTTTTCTCTCATCTTGGATCTTGTTTAGACATGATGCTTTTACAAAAAACACTTGGCCCCTGTTTATTTTTATCAGGATCTTTTTTGTGAGAGATGTGTTGCCAAAATCATTCAACAGCTATCTTCCTTTTTTCTTTCTACACCCCTCTTCCCTCCACCCCCCACCAAAAAAAACTTAAAAACTCCCTAACACAAAGGATAACATATTCAAGAGGAAACTCAGCTATGGCGGTCATACATGCACTTCTTTTTATTGTGTCCACAATATGTGACAAGTGATAAACTGATTACACTATATTTCTGTATTAGTGTAGAGACTTGTGCTTTTGAAAAATACTGGTGATACTGTTGTCCACCTCATGTTCTCATTAAGTTCTCAATACCACTCAACAATCAGTGTTTTTTAAAGTTAAAAAAGACAAATGAAAAAAAAGGAAAACAAAAACCCAAATTAACAGATGGAGCCAATGTTTTAGGCCTTCTTGAGTCCGAAAATACCATTTTTGAAATTATATCTGTCTGTGTGTCTCTGTGTAAACGCGATAACTCAAAAACGCTTTGACCTAGGTCAATGAGATTTTGTACACCTGCTTTATATCAAAAATAATTAATCCTATCAACTTTTGGGCCACTTTGTACTTTAACGGATTTTCAATTGTTACAATTACAGATAAATTATTCAAATTTTGTATAGATAGTTATAATGATTAAAAGCAAATAGATATCAAATTTGTGAAAAATTACCCAACTGAAAGTAGTATTTTATTTAAATAACCATCCGAATTTTATGTATCATGGAAATATAAATATGCACACAATATTAAAAACTGTATTCAATATAAAGCATATTCTTTCAATAAATATTATTAATTTTATTTTAATTTATACCTCATCAGTTTAAACATCATCATTTAATAATGTGTAAACACTGAACATGCCATTATAAATATAAAGATGCAATAGGAACAATAATCTGCTACGCCCCCGTCGTGTTCCTAGTAATACATTTAATTTGATGATTTTTTATTTCCGCCATTATTATAATTAAATGTAGCTAAATGCAGCTTTACCTTTAGCAAATTATTGCAACAAATATTATATAATACTAGCACTTTTTCTATGTTTTTAGGTGACTATACTGTAAGTCTGTTTACGTTGCACGTAATATGGGAAATGCATATGTAATCATGAACAAATTCCACCACCGTTTTCAACCTCCCTAAGTGCAAAAATATCATTTTAATATAAAGTATGATTATAAATCAATCAATGTTATCAATTAATTATGAGATAATATTTGAGAAACTGGAAGTGGTTCTTATGACCTTTTCCTCTGTCTCAGTATACGAGAAACTCAAGGGAAGCACACTCCCGAATTTTTTGTTAATAGACATATTCTCTGTGGTCATAAAAAGTTCCTTGGCTTCCTTTGTAAAGACCAGGGTGCATCCCAATGTCCTGGCTAAATTGCCCACCACAGCCTGGTCATTCTGGCCCCCTAATCATCCCCTGTTTCTAATTGGCTAACTATCTCTCTCACCCCTTCACCACCTAACAGCTAATGTGTCGTGAGCACACTGGTGCAAAAATGGCTTCCAGGCGCATGCTACACATAAGTGGTGGTTGAAGTGGCACCCCACTCACTATGTAAAGCACTTTGACTAGCAAGAAATCGCTACACAGAGTTATTTTATCTATTTATTTATGTTTATACTGAGGCAGAACTAATCTTAGGCTTTGATGCTAATGAGGAGTCAAGATTTTAGTAGTTTTTAGCTTTGAATAAATAACTTTAAATCATCTTTGTAAAATTACCAGATACTCTCATTTTGTGAGCACTGGAAAGGCGCTATGTAAGTAAAATGTACTACCTGTCCTTTAATATGGAATTCTGTGCAATGTCTTTCACAACAACACCACAAGAATTGTATCTATCATGTTTAACAGTAAGCAGCTCTAGTGAACAAGTAATATTAGCCTCTGGTAAAAATATATATAGATTTTAAAATATATTTAAAAAATATATAATTCATATATATATATACAGTGGTGTGAAAAACTATTTGCCCCCTTCCTGATTTCTTATTCTTTTGCATGTTTGTCACACAAAATGTTTCTGATCATCAAACACATTTAACCATTAGTCAAATATAACACAAGTAAACACAAAATGCAGTTTTAAATGATGGTTTTTATTATTCAGGGAGAAAAAATCCAAACCTACATGGCCCTGTGTGAAAAAGTAATTGCCCCCTAATAACTGGTTGGGCCACCCTTAGCAGCAATAACTGCAATCAAGCGTTTGCAATAACTTGCAATGAGTCTTTTACAGCGCTCTGGAGGAATTTTGGCCCACTCATCTTTGCAGAATTGTTGTAATTCAGCTTTATTTGAGGGTTTTCAAGCATGAAGAGCCTTTTTAAGGTCATGCCATAGCATCTCAATTGGATTCAGGTCAGGACTTTGACTAGGCCACTGCAAAGTATTCATTTTGTTTTTCTTCAGCTATTCAGAGGTGGATTTGCTGGTGTGTTTTGGGTCGTTGTCCTGTTGCAGCACCCAAGATCGCTTCTGCTTGAGTTGACAAACAGATGGCCGGACATTCTCCTTCAGGATTTTTTGGTAGACAGTAGAATTCATGGTTCCATCTATCACAGCAAGCCTTCCAGGTCCTGAAGCAGCAAAACAACCCCAGACCATCACACTACCACCACCATATTTTACTGTTGGTATGATGTTCTTTTCTGAAATGCTGTGTTCCTTTTACGCCAGATGTTACGGGACATTTGCCTTCCAAAAAGTTCAACTTTTGTCTCATCAGTCCACAAGGTATTTTCCTAAAAGTCTTGGCAATCATTGAGATGTTTCTTAGCAAAATTGAGACAAGCCCTAATGTTCTTTTTGCTTAACAGTGGTTTGCGTCTTGGAAATCTGCCATGCAGGCTGTTTTTGCCCAGTCTCTTTCTTATGGTGGAGTCGTGAACACGGACCTTAATTGAGGCAAGTGAGGCCTGCAGTTCTTTAGACGTTGTCCTGGGGTCTTTTGTGACCTCTCGGATGAGTCGTCTCTGCGCTCTTGGGGTAATTTTGGTCGGCCGGCCACTCCTGGGAAGGTTCACCACTGTTCCATGTTTTTGCCATTTGTGGATAATGGCTCTCACTGTGGTTCGCTGGAGTCCCAAAGCTTTAGAAATGGCTTTATAACCTTTACCAGACTGATAGATCTCAATTACTTCTGTTCTCATTTGTTCCTGAATTTCTTTGGATCTTGGCATGGTATCTAGTTTTTGAGGTGCTTTTGGTCTACTTCTCTGTGTCAGGCAGCTCCTATTTAAGCGATTTCTTGATTGAAACAGGTGTGGCAGTAATCAGGCCTGGGGGTGGCTACGGAAATTGAACTCAGGTGTGATACACCACAGTTAGGTTATTTTTAACAAGGGGCAATTACTTTTCACACAGGGCCATGTAGGTTTGGATTTTTTCTCCCTAAATAATAAAAACCATCATTTAAAAACTGCATTTTGTGTTTACTTGTGTTATATTTGACTAATGGTTAAATGTGTTTGATGATCAGAAACATTTTGTGTGACAAACATCAGGAAGGGGGCAAATAGTTTTTCACACCACTGTAGGAGTGGGGGTTGATTGTTTTTCAATCCTATTTTTGTAAAATTGATCTATTTGTATGGAATGTTGTATGATTTCAAAAAAATCTGTAAAATTATTTAAAAAATATTGTATCACAAAGAGTACTTATTTACAGTATATAGTACTTCTGACACATTCAATCAATCTAGGGCGCTACAGCTGAGGCCCAGTGACTTGGAAAATTTACCAGGTGAGTTTGGAAGGTGGGTTACACAGCTAATATATATATACAGTATGTATGTATAATATATATTTATATGTATCAATATGTATAAAATAAAGATAAATATTTCCAGCAGCATCCTTTGAAATACAACAGAAATACTGCAAAGAATCGTTAAAAACTGGCAAAATATTTTAAAAGTGTTTTAAATTCAAAGTAGTTAACAAAACAATAAAACTAATACATATCTCTCAAAGATATTTGTCTGCGGTTACAATATAAACTTTTGACTGCTGATGAGAACTTTACTTCAAAGCTTTCTTATATATAATATTAAATATTTACTGAGTGTGTTATCTGAATTACAAAATATCACAGAAATAATAACTGAATTTCTAGAACTAACCATTTTCACCTTAATAAAGGCCTTTTCCAAAGTCTCTTAAATTGTATAATCCAAAAGCTGGCATTTTCAAATGATGACAGGTGAGACTAATCAGCTAAATATTGTTTGGTTCTTAAGCAAGACAGTTGTCATCACTTTAATGAAGGAAGCTGTATGCTAACTGACAGTATTTAAATGAATAACTTGTGCAGAAAATAATCTTTGCACGCCCAATATAGGACATCTAGGCAGGATGGATTTGCAGAATTAATCTCCAGTAAAAACAAAGAAGCACGTTGTCTGAAGAGGCCAGACAAATCAATTTGTATGTAAGTGTAAACTGACACTCTATTAACAGTCACTGCCTGTACCCCGTTTCATGTCTTTGAATAAGCTTGCCCTTGATTCTGTAGGAAAGATATCTTATTACTTAATAGATGATATGTGCCAAATATAGGTAAGATCAATGAACTAGACTTACAAACTTTTATGGCAAAATCAAAGGAAACATGTAAGATTTAACATTAAGCTTTTTGTGTAATCATGTTAAGGCAACAAAACATGAAATTGAATTTTTTTAGATGCATATAAAGTGACAGAATTAAAGAACATATAGAAACAATAGGTTTAAAACTCACAGAAATTCAAAAGACATTTACATCATACAAAAAAGATAACTACTTGCAATGGGGATTGCAAATGGCTACCTGTATAATACATATGAAATACTAAACAGTTTTTTTCACAATTAAATAAATAAAGCAGAAAAATATTAGTTTTGTATTTTGTCTTGATGAAATAATCAAATGGCTTCATGGCAAAATAGGGTCTGGAAGATCACTACTTTCATTGTCAAAGGTAAACTTAATATAACTGCACGATGAAAGGAAATTCACTCAGTCAAAAATCAAAGGCTGCTCAGTTAATAAAGCGGTACAGTTTCAATATGCTGACGTGATTGTTTTCAATTATTTAGAATCAAGGAAGAGCAATCAGGGACAAAAGTGGGGATAATATGGGAGTCGGCTAATTCTCTCAGTTCATCAGTAGGTCATCTGGTAGTGCGAAATGACCTGGCTATGGATTAATATTATATTTTAACAATAATATAAGGAGCTTTATGGACTTTTCCAATTTAGTTTCCTGCCAATGCTAGTCCATTAGAGTTCTTCAGAAATGATCTGAACAAAATCAGAAATTGAACAAAAATCTAGTGGTCCTATGATCTCATTTTTGAATTTTTGTTGTTATATATTTGCTATCATGGTATGTCAAATTGTATATTTTCTTCCAGAAGGTTGTTTGCTTATTGGGTTCTTTATTAGAATTTAAATTACATTATTGTTATACAGTGGATGCCAGTGTTAAGTATATATAGAACACTGAACAACTCCTAAATATGGATGTGCATTCATTATTTTATTTATTTCTATAAAATAAGAGCTACTGAGAAAAAGACCAAGCAACCAAACTTTTTTTTTCCTATGGTGGTCGCCTTTTATCACACATCTCTTACTCAACTAATGAGATACTGTATGTCTAATCAATAATCTGTAGAAAAAACAGTAAATATACAAATCTCTGCTTCCTTCAAAAGAGGTGGTTCAGTTAGACAGGATTTCTGCTACCAGTCGTCTGAAACCAAAATTATAGTTATTTGAAGCAGTAAAGTTCAGTGACGTTTTCTGCTAGTTGCCATTATCTGACTCTCACTGAGTGCCAACAACAGTCTGAAGGTCTCAGGATACAGTTTTCATCAAAGTTACTGCTTCATCGCCCACATACATATTGACCTCACAACAACAGAAGGTCCTACCACAAAAGGAATGAGGTTGCTGGCCAACATTGCCATAGTGTATTTTAATAATAAGGTAAAATCAGAAATCAGAAAATATCACCCTCTAGAAAGTCAGATGTTATGTACCATAGGATACATTTCAAATAAGACTCATTATAGTTTCACACTGCTCTGCAGTGAGTCCACAAATGCAGTCTTCTTCCTCCTTTCATTAAACACCCGCAACAATCTCTTTTTACCAATCATTCAGGTTTTAGTG
Organism: Polypterus senegalus; assembly: GCF_016835505.1. Taxonomy (NCBI): domain Eukaryota; kingdom Metazoa; phylum Chordata; class Cladistia; order Polypteriformes; family Polypteridae; genus Polypterus; species Polypterus senegalus. The sequence continues at coordinate 148,152,400 of NC_053159.1, read as the reverse complement.
CTGACCCCTTAGCTATTTTTTTGCTTAAGTTTGTTTCATGTGTTACACAAAAGCTAAATCACTTAAATATTGGAGCAGCCTGCAAAGAATCTAGACTTTGTTTGCCAGGAAGAACATGGCTATGCTTTTCCAAGACAAAGGCTTACCTGTGAGGAATCTTTTCTTGTATGGATTAGCTGTCTTAGTTATTGACCACTGCTGCATACTCTTTGACTGGAGTATAAAATGTAAAGATTAAAGAAAAGGTCCTCTAAGATGTGAAGATTATCTTTAGGTTTTGCTCCCTCATTTGTTTGTGGCAACAACCTGACCATGAATGCTACCAACAGAGAAAACTCTGTGGACCTCAGTAGAGACTCATCGAAAGAGCAAGTGCTGGAGACAATTCATTGCTTTAGTGGACGTCACAGCTCACATTTGGACTCACGGTATTATTTGTGCTACACGAAAGGAGACATATTCGTGCCTTTACTGTTTTTCCATAACAAAGTCTGTAATGATGAACTGAATTTTGTTTATTGGCACAATGTGTATTTCTTTTATTTGATGCTACCTTTTTTCTTTTGGATAGCTGACTCTGAGAGTAAATGTGAATAAGGATTTCATCATCATCAACAGAATCTGGTAACAAAAACAATTTTGCCATTAATTATCCTTTTGGTATTTTAAGTTTAGAATAATAATACAAGCTAGAAAATTATAATTCAGCAATTCTGTTGATAAATCTTTATTTTTAAACTTTTAAGTGCAGTATGTAATTAGTTAATATCCACTATTAAACTGCATAACTTTGAGTGTGATTATGCTTAAACAGAGATAAAGGCAGGTACTGTTACTGCTGGTGACCTTAAATATCTATAAATATTCAAAAGGCTTCCACAGTGCTTGCATATGTTAATAAGGGATTTTCAAATAGACATGTTTGTATTGTTTCAATATGTATATAAACAAAACCTGCAAATCTTATTATATAGAGGTATTTACAAAGCTGACATATATTAATGCATGGGCTATGTATTCTTCTTACTGATTGCAAAATAATTGTTAGGGAAGGAGACATTATTGATATCACTAAATATATACTAGATTATTAAGAGTCTTTATAAGAGCTCTATCATAAACATTTTCAAGCAAGTTGTGAAGATAAACCCCCCCAGGGAGCTGAGAAGCCTTTTGCACATTTCTTCATGGATGCAGTTTTCATAGATACATTTTCTTAATTTGACATTCTGGAGTTTGTTAAAAAGCAAGTTGGTAAGGCTGAATTTTGCAGGTCCAGGCACAGATTCACCCCGTCAGACTCACATGCATTATCAGAAAGCAGCATTTGTAAAACAGAAGCATCTCAAATAGCCAAAGTCATTCTGAGCAAGACCGTGAAGCTACATTTGTCACAGTAACTAAAAGTGTTAATCGGGCAATAAATAAAATCTGATGTTTTTCAAATTTAAAAATATCTTTTTTTTAAAAATAACTATGTTTTATTTTAAATAGCACATTTTAAACGGAACAAAATAGTTTTGTTGCACAAGTTAAGTAAATTAAAGCTTGAAAACCTTTTGACACACATACTGAATCTCAGGGCTTTGTGCACAAAAGCATCTTCAAGAATTTCACAGGAGAGGGGGACCTACACCTCAATTATCAAGTGCACAAGACTTAAGTTCACTTAAAACATTTTGGTCAAAAAAGATGATGGAACCTAACAAAGAAGTTAGAAAAATGAACTGCAGGAGCCAATATGCTGAGCACAATAAAAAAGTTGAATTTCTGCTGTAACACTATGAGATGTATGAAAAGTAAGAAGTGAGATTACGAACAGATGTCTCACTGCTTGGTCATTGCTAACTGAATCTCTTTCATTTGAATTATTTTATTAAGTTCAAGATTTCACTGCAATACTTCCATTATAACAAAGAAATACATACATTAATACATTTTATTTAGATTAGATATTTCCCTATCATGCTTATCCAGTGATTGGAGAAAGAAAAGGATTTAATATAAAGTAATCATGCAGAAATGCTGTATTATCCAAAAGGATGCCAGGGGATTTAGCATTTCTAAAGAAATGTTTGACAATATTTATATTCATTCTTATAATAAAATTCAATTTTTGTAAATTATGTCCAATAAATAGCTTACTCACTTACATTAATTTTTATGATACTTTTGATGTATTATGCTTTTAAATATCCTGTTGTTCATTGTGTGATCTCTTGCGTTTCTGCAATTTAAGTCCTCTTCATCTTACTCACTTTACTCTCCACTATATCCTCTGTACTTAAAAGACTTATTTCATCAACTCAGCATTTTATACCTCAGCCATTAGAATTGTCGCTCAACAGCTAATTGAATCCAGGATTCAAAGCATGGACCTGGACACTGTCTCTGAGCCTTTTGTGCATTCTACCCATTATAATACCCATAAGAATGTACAATAAGAAAATCCTAATCTATACTAATAAAAGGCAAAGCCCTCACTCACTCACTCACTCACTCACTCACTCACTGACTCATCACTAATTCTCCAACTTCCCGTGTGGGTGGAAGGCTGAAATTTGGCAGGTTCATTCCTTACAGCTTCCTTACAAAAGTTGGGCAGGTTTTATATCGAAATTCTACGCGTAATGGTCATAACTGGAAGCAGTTTTTCTCCATTTACTGTAATGGAGATGAGCTTCAACACCGTGGGGGCGGAGTTTCGTGTGACATCATCACGCCTCCCACGTAATCACGCAGTACATAGAAAACCAGGAAGACCTCAAAAAGCGCTGAAGAAAACATGCAATATATAATTGAGAAGGCAGCGAAACAATAAGAAGCGAGCGAGAGACATATACAACCATATTCATGAGTTCTGCTACTTGAAACAAAGCACGATGTAAACCTACACTTTAAATTAAGTTCATAGACAGGCTGCGCTGGCGTTTGTAATTTAGTGCCTGCCCATATAAGGCCGTCCGTCAGCGGCAATCCAATAGCAAACTGCCACGGGTAAATATTCACGGGTGAAGGACTGTGCTTATGGAGAGGAAGATGAGATGGTCAGGGTGGTGTTTGACACAAACTCAGCGAAACTGCGAGAGAAAGTTTTAAGTGCCAGGACTAAGGTAACATTAAATACAGCCATGGACATAGCACGAGATGGCACCAGCACAGCTGGGAACCTTCGATGCATGTACACCGAGTGGCTCACGTGAACTGGCGCAGTGCACAGATAAAAGCAACAGTTCCAAAGAGGCTGAACAAAACCGAATTACACAATTGAAAAGGCAGCAAAAATATGAAGCGTCTCATACATACAAGCATATTCATAAATCCAACTACTGCGGAAACAAAGCACACGTTGGAAAAAGTCAATGTCCCGCTAAAGGAAGACAGTGTAAAAACCCGTGCATGCAGTGTGTCAGGTCTCAGATAAAGAAGAAGACGAGCTGTTTATTGATGCAGTAAGAAACGAATCGATGAATGAAACCTGTCATCTTTACAACGATTGACAAACACGGAATGTAACTTGAACACAACACATCCTACAAATACGAACCTGATTGAAAGAAATAATGATAATCAAATCCTTGATGACAGCAACACTCAGTAACACTCACAAAACAAATACTGTATATTGACAGTCATGTTACGTTATTTTTAAAATGTTCCCTTTTCTTTTCTAGCTTTTTAACACACTACTTCTCCGCTGATACGCGGTATATATATATATGTATATATATATAACCCGATCTACATACTCGAATAATGGATACTTTATTCGCCATCAATGATTGTTTTGGTAAAGCCATACTCAGTGTATTCATTAGATGAGCGGTAAAAAAGTAAGAGCGAGGGGAGGATGACTTATTGAGGCATGCAGGCTGTAGTGCGCGTCAACTCTATCTGAATTGCGTAATCACATTTGAAAAAATATATCTTTTCAAGTTCTATTTAGTCCATATGTGTCAAACTCAAGGGCCGCGGGCCACATCCGGCCCGCGAGATCATTTTATATACTGTATTATTGTTATTAAAGCCGGGTATATGAAGCGCTGGTAACACAATAAACTACAGATCCCATAATGCAGCGCTTCAGCTGCCTTGCCGAACACTTACGCGTTAATCAAGTCTAGCTTATGATGCTGCAAGTTATTGCGAAGCTAGCTCACGATGCTGAAGAGAAAAGTTGATTCTGAAAATAGAGCCTTTAAAACCGATGGGAGGCTGAGTATATGTTTACTGAACCCGTGTGTCTCATTTGTGGAGCTAATGTGGCTGTAATTACAGAATTTAATCTAAGACGGCACTATAAAACAAAACATCAGGGTAACCTGAAAGACCTGAATGCAATGAAGAAGATACAGAAAGCAGAAGAATTAAATAAGAATCTGACACTTCAGCGGACGTTTTACCGTGCACAATCACAAAGTGATTTCAATTGAGCTGCTTTTATGGGAGACACAACCACTTGCCCCACTTTCCCTGTTGCCAAGTAATGTTAAACCAAGTCGTCACTACGGTGTTCCCAAATACGCACTTTGCTGATAAACTGAGCGCACTGAGTTTGCACGGCGCTTTGGTGACTTTGAAGAACAAAAAGTCCGTCTACATGCGGCTCGAACCTTGTGCATGTTTGGTAGCACATATCTGTGTGAGAAGCTCTTCTCAGTGATAAAGACTAACAAAACAGCACACAGGAGTCGCCTCACTGATGAGCACCTGCAATCCATCCTGAGAATCTCCACAACACAGAACCTCACACCAAACAGAAACGAACCTGTTGCCAAAAAAAGATGCCAGGCGTCCAGCTCTAAAATGACATATGAGCAAAGACAACTGAATGATTTGATTTGTTATTGCTGAAAGGAACACATTTTATTTATATTTCCAGGTTTTGTTATGCAGCATGTTCATATTTGAATTTGTATAATTTTGACAGGATATATTTTTATGGAGAGCAAAATCTTTTGGGATATTTAAAATCTAAGTTTATTTTTATAAAATATAAAATTACATAAGAGTAAAGAAATTTGAATGTTTGTTCTTTTAATGTTTACTTTATTTCTAACTTGTATAATTTAGACAGGATATATTTTTATGGAGAGCAAAATATTATAAGTTGTTTAAGGTTTGAGTTGATTTATTCAGGAATAATATTCCTGTCTGTTTTACCATTCCTACCAAAGATATTTCTGTCGACTAAATAAAAATTCCTTCTATTTAAAATTTAAATAGAACTTGAACAAATCGATAGTTCATAATATCCACGCAGACTTGCACGTAAGAGCGGGTGTCATCCGTTTTAACAAACAGCGTATTGCACTGATACGAAATAGCTGTGTGTGTATATATGTAGATATGTATGTATATGTATATATATATGTGTGTGTGTATGTATATATATATATATGTATTTGTGTGTATATATGTGTGTGTATGTATGTATGTGTGTATGTATATATATATATATGTATTTGTGTGTATATATGTGTGTGTATGTATGTGTGTATGTATATGTATGTGTATATGTATAGATATGTATATATATATGTTTGTGTGTGTGTGTAAATATATATATATATTTATATTTATATATATATATATCTATACTAATAAAGGCAAAGCCCTCACTCACTCACTCACTCACTCACTCACTCACTCACTCACTGACTCATCACTAATTCTCCAACTTCCCGTGTGGGTGGAAGGCTGAAATTTGGCAGGTTGATTCCTTACAGCTTCCTTACAAAAGTTGGACAGGTTTTATATTGAAATTCTACGCGTAATGGTCATAACTGGAAGCAGTTTTTCTCCATTTACTGTAATGGAGATGAGCTTCAACGCAGTGGGGCGGAGTTTCGTGTGACATCATCACGCCTCCCCGTAATCACGCAGTACATAGAAAACCAGGAAGACCTCAAAAAAGCGCTCAAGAAAACATGCATTATATAATTGAGAAGGCAGCGAAACAATAAGAAGCGAGTTCTGCTACTTCGGAACCAAAGCACGATGTAAACCTACACTTTAAATTAAGTTCATAGACAGGCTGCGCTGGCGTTTGTAATTTAGTGCCTGCCCATATAAGGCCATCCGTCAGCGGCAATCCAATAGCAAACTGCCACGGGTAAATATTCACAGGTGAAGGACTGTGCTTATGGAGAGGAAGATGAGATGGTCAGGGTGGTGTTTGACACAAACTCAGCGAAACTGCCAGAGAAAGTTTTAAGTGCCAGGACTAAGGTAACATTAAATAAAGCTATGGACATAGTACGAGATGGCACCAGCACAGCTGGGAACCTTCGATGCAAGTACACCGAGTGGCTCACGTGAACTGATGCAGTGCACAGATAAAAAGCAACAGTTCCAAAGAGCTGAACAAAACCGAATTACACAATTGAAAAGGCAGCAAAAATATGAAGCGTCTGATAAGCATATTCATAAATGCAGCTACTGTGGAAACAAAGCACACGGTGGAAAAAGTCAATGTCCCGCTAAAGGAAGACAGCGTAAAAAAAAACCCGTGCATGCAGTTTGTCACATCACAGATAAAAAGGAAGACGAGCTGTTTATTGATGCAGTAAGGAACTAATCGATGAATGCAACCTCTTATCTTTACAACGATTGACAAACACGGAATGTAACTTGAACACATCGTACAAATACGAGCCTGATTGAAAGAAATAATGATAATCAAATCCTTGATGACAGCAACATTCAATAACACTCACAAAACAATTACTGTATATTGACAATCATGTTACGTTATTTTTAAAATGTTCCCTTTTCTTTTCATAACTTCTACTTCTCCACTGCGATACACGAGTATATATATAAATGTATATCTATAGCCCGATCTACAATATATACTTTAGCATAGAAAAGTGGTGGCACAATTGTAGAGTCTTCGCCTCTAACGCCGACATTCGAGGTTCGATTCCCGAGAGGGGATGTACTGACTATGTACGCGCGCTACTTGATTCATTTTACCTTCCCATCTCCTTGGTTTGGGACGTATGAAAAAATATTAGGTTAATGCAGAATCATGTTACGTTATTTTTAAAATTTTCCCTTTCTTAGCACAAGCACAGTTGAGAAGCTTCAATGCATGTACTCCATAACGCGTTAAAAAATAACGCATTTAATCACACTTTCAATTCCAAGCAAACGGGAACTTTTGTCAATGAATGATTTCCTGGTACATCCATTACACTGATGCACACATCACAGCTACAAAAATGTTAGAGTCGACTGTACGACTGATCATTTCGACTACCCGAGCGAAGCCTTGATAAAAGCATGGTTTTGTGCACACTGAAAAGCAAGCAAAATTAGATGCATTACAGAAAGCGGACTTTGTGGCTCTTACTGGGGATCATTGGACTTCCGTGACCGTTAGTAATTCTAAATACATCTAATTACAAAATGTTCAATGATCACACTGTTTTAGCCTAATGTACAAAATAATTTTGGCTAATGTTACTCAGAGTTTAAAGAGTAAGCTGGTCAAATTACCTTTTATGTTTCTGACTTATTTTTTTAAGAAGAAAAACTGCACTTTATGGTGAAATTTTGTTTATTATTATTTAAAGACAATACTATTCTGAAAATGTACTTAAAGTACTTAAACTACCACTTTATTTTTAAGTCTGCCCAATTTTAACCAGGGATGATATTTTTGTTTCTGTTTTGAATTCAAATGCAGTTTAAAAGCTTTTTTCAGAAATTAAAACAGCTTCAGTTTACAATATTCATGTCCATGTCTATTATTTGATTCTGTCGCCCACTAAAACCGTTTTAAAAAAAAACATTTGCGATTTGGGGCAAATTTACGTGTGCGATTACATACGATTAATCAAGATTAATTCTTACACAGCCTCTATATATATATGCCAGCAACACTCATGACAATTACAAAACAATTACATTGTCAATCATGTTACGTTATTATTAAAATGTTTCCTTTTCTTTTTACTTCACCGCTGCCAATCGCAGCTATTTTGATATATATATATATATATATATATATATATATATATATATGTATATAAATAGATAGATATGACAACAACACTCATATCAATGACAAAACAATTACATTAACAATCATCTTACGTTATTTTTAAAATGTTTGCTTTTCTTTTTCATAACTTCTTTAACACACTACTTCTCCGCTGCGAAGCGCGGGTATTCTGCTAGTATATATATATATATGACAGCAACACTCATCACTCACAACAGTGACAAAACAATAACATTGACAATCATGTTACGTTATTTTCAAAATGTTTCCTTTTCTTTTTCATTGCTTCTTTAACACATTACTTCTCCGCTGCGAATCGCGGGTATTTTGCTAGTAGATTATAATACAAAGCCTATCAGTTTAACTTTGCCTTGATAAACAATTTACTGAGTTAATTTACTGTACACTGTGACAATTGTTAACACACTTACCGCAGTTAGCTTCATCTGATCCATCAGCGCAGTCGGGATCTTCATCACATACCCATAACTTGGAGATGCAGTGCTTAGTAGTTTGACACTGAAACTGATCCGGAGAACAGGTGCTCTTGGCTGAATGAAAAATAATTAAAAAAAAAATATATATATATATATATAGGTAATTTTTTAAAATAAGAATAGTGTTTTTTTTATAGGGCATGTTGTGGAGGCCTGTTCACTCAGTGCTGTGCTGTGCATATCCTCAAGGCCTCTGCTGTAAAGTTACTGTTGTTATGGAAGTATACATTTAAACTGTGTTATATAATAGTTTAGTGAAGTGTAAGATACAACAATAAATAATCATTGACTGGCTGCTACTGATAACACTGACAACAATACAACAACATACAATATAATGACAAGATTATTCAGTTTAGGGTTATACAAGCTTTTAAAATGTAATGATCCATTTTCCAAAGAAGTGCCTATCTAAACTTGGATAGAATTTCAGTCCATTATAGGGCACACTCAAGATAAAGTGTGTATTTGTTGTCATGTGCATGTCTCCAAAAGGAAAGTAACAGTTATAAATTACAAATAACAGACAAAAAAAACAATACCTAAAGGTAGAGTATACTTAATATACTATATATAATATGTAGGCCTATATATACTATATATAATACTATAATATAATATGCTATTGTGGGCTACATCAGGATTAGGCAGGAGAAGAAGTATAGGAACCTAATCAAGGACTTTGTTAAATGGTGCGACTCAAACCACTTACACCTGAACACCAGCAAAACCAAAGAGCTGGTGGTGGATTTTAGGAGGCCCAGGACCCTCACGGACCCCGTGATCATCAGAGGTGACTGTGTGCAGAGGATACAGACCTATAAATACCTGGGTGTGCAGATGGATGATAAATTGGACTGGACTGCCAATACTGCTCTGTGCAAGAGAGGACAGAGCCGACTATACTTCCTTAGAAGACTGGCGTCCTTCAACATCTGCAATAAGATGCTGCAGATCTTCTATCAGATGGTTGTGGCGAGCACCCTCTTCTACGCGGTGGTGTGCTGGGGAGGCAGCTTAAAGAAGAGGGACGCCTCACACCTGGACAAACTGGTGAGGAAGGCAGGCTCTATTGTAGGCATGGAGCTGGACAGTTTGACATCTGTGGCGGAGTGATAGACGCTGAGCAGGCTCCTGTCAATCATGGAGAATCCACTGCATCTACTGAACAGTATCATCTCCAGACAGAGGAGCAGTTTCAGTGAAAGACTGCTGTCACTGTCCTGCTCCACTGACAGACCGAGGAGATTGTTCGTCCCTCGCACTATGCGACTCTCCAATTCCAACCAGGGGGGTAAACGTTAACACTACACAAGATTATTGACTGTTATACCTGCCTCACACTCTCCACCTTGCATTTTTAACTTGCACTGCATTTGTATCACTCTTTAATTGATTTTGTTTTTATCTGTATGCTGCTGGAGTATGTGAATTTCCCCTTGGGGATTAATAAAGTATCTATCTATCTATCTATCTATCTATCTATCTATCTATCTATCTATCTATCTGTCTGTCTGTCTGTCTGTCTGTCTGTCTGTCTGTCTGTCTGTCTGTCTGTCTGTCTGTCTGTCTGATAGCACACATTAGGCACACTCAGTCATACTAGGATAATTCACATTTGACAAATTATATAATAATGAAACAATTTGCCATTTAGAAGTAAAAAAAATTAAGTGAAGTGGAGAAAACTTGAAATACATGCAAACAAAGGGGGACATACAAATGCAACACTGACACCTCCAAAAGCCAGGAAGTAACAGTGCTAACAACTGAGGTACTATGACACCCATTATCACACCACATGCTGAATAATACCTGTAATTATTGTTTTAGAAAGGCACAGCGTATAGTTACATATATAGCATATTATGTTACATTGGGGAGCCTTAACGTGTAAGTCTTGTGTTCATGGAGGACTTCTCTAGAGAGTCTGTTTACTTTATATAATCCAAAGGCACGTAAGTAAAACACAAGTTAATACTGTTTTGATAAGAGTGCATGAATGAGCCCCGCAAAGGAAAGGTGGGTCTATGATGGGCTTCTGTCTGAAGCTACCAGTATATACTAATATTTGAAAGAGACCTGTTTTGCAGTTAAGAAGAAAATAGTGAATTTAAATATTTTGCAGTATGGTATATACAGTAAGTTAACAAGAAAAATGTGAGATATTGGTTAAACTGCAGAATTTGTATTTTGCCACAATATGTGTTCTTCCTGAAGTTTTTTATTTGTCTTTTAATCTTATTTTATCCACGGTTGCATTTATATTTGTTCAGCTGTGAAACTAATATGTAAAAAAATAAACACACCATAAACTTCCAATTTAATCATTTATTGGTTTTGCACTGAACTATACACAACATTTCCACAGCTAGTCACTTCAGTGGAGTATTAAATTGCTGCAAAGTTCTTAGTTTGTTCATCACTCTTTTCAACACAGGCTATAGAATTGCACATATTTTTGATGTTTTGTCAATTACAACATACCTCAGTTAATGTGGAAGGTGCAGAAATTGTTTCACTACCTACTCTACTAGCTATATACAGTTTCTGTTTTTGATATTGGATACAAATTATGCCATAGCTGCAGTGACTCCCTTGGCAGGTGTATAGGGACACTACATAAGACATCTGAAATTGAATACCCTTGGCTCATTTATGTTATTTCATCTAAAATATTTTTGTACCTGAAGGACATTTTGTAACATGGAGGATTGGAGTTAAATTAAAAATAGCCCTTCTCATCCACTCAGGTCTGCCAGGGAAGAGTATCTGGTGATGCCACCTCTACATGGCATCAAGACTGAATCCAGACTCTTTCCCTATGTAGTTCCTAGTTGGCAGAGCAATCTGCCCACCTCCATCCGTATAGCTGACTCCCTCAATGTGATTAAGAAGCGACTGAATGCCCATCTCTTCTGTGAATATCTGTTAAACTGATGAAGAAAAAAAAAACTTTGATCTGTAATATTAGTACTAGGTTGTTGTACAGTGTTAGCCATTATAAATGTGGAGAAAAGCCAAGCAAAATGACACCTTTTATTGGCTAACTAAAAAGATTACAGTATGCAAGCTTTTGAGGTAACTCAGGCCCCTTCTTCAGGCAAGATCTTTTTAGTTAGCCAATAAAAGGTGTCATTTTGCTTGGCTTTTCTCTATCTGTAATATTATATATTCTTGGTTAATTTGTTTATTTACTTTAGTGATTGTAATCTACACTCACCTAAAGGATTATTAGGAACACCTGTTCAATTTCTCATTAATGCAATTATCTAATCAACCAATCACATGGCAGTTGCTTCAATGCATTTAGGGGTGTGGTCCTGGTCAAGACAATCTCCTGAACTCCAAACTGAATTTCAGAATGGCAAAGAAAGGTGATTTAAGCAATTTTGAGCGTGGCATGGTTGTTGGTGCCAGACGGGCTGGTCTGAGTATTTCACAATCTGCTCAGTTACTGGGATTTTCACGCACAACCATTTCTAGGGTTTACAAAGAATGGTGTGAAAAGGGAAAAACATCCAGTATGCGGCAGTCCTGTGGGCGAAAATGCCTTGTTGATGCTAGAGGTCAGGGGAGAATGGGCCAGCTGATTCAAGCTGATAGAAGAGCAACTTTGACTGAAATAACCACTCGTTACAACCGTGGTATGCAGCAAAGCATTTGTGAAGCCACAACACGCACAACCTTGAGGCGGATGGGCTACAACTGCAGAAGACCCCACCGGGTACCACTCATCTCCACTACAAATAGGAAAAAGAGGCTACAATTTGCACGAGCTCACCAAAATTGGACAGTTGAAGAGTGGAAAAATGTTGCCTGGTCTGATGAGTCTCGATTTCTGTTGAGACATTCAAATGGTAGAGTCAGAATTTGGCGTAAACAGAATGAGAACATGGATCCATCATGCCTTGTTACCATTGTGCAGGTTGGTGGTGGTGGTGTAATGGTGTGGGGGATGTTTTCTTGGCACACTTTAGGCCCCTTCGTGCCAATTGGGCATCGTTTAAATGCCACGAGCTACCTGAGCATTGTTTCTGACCATGTCCATCCCTTCATGACCACCATGTACCCATCCTCTGATGGCTACTTCCAGCAGGATAATGCACCATGTCACAAAGCTCGAATCATTTCAAATTGGTTTCTTGAACATGACAATGAGTTCACTGTACTAAAATGGCCCCCACAGTCACAAGATCTCAAGCCAATAGAGCATCTTTGGGATGTGGTGGAACGGGAGCTTCGTGCCCTGGATGTGCATCCCACAAATCTCCATCAACTGCAAGATGCTATCCTATCAATATGGGCCAACATTTCTAAAGAATGCTTTCAGCACCTTGTTGAATCAATGCCACGTAGAATTAAGGCAGTTCTGAAGGCGAAAGGGGGTCAAACACCGTATTAGTATGGTGTTCCTAATAATCCTTTATGTGAGTGTAGATTGTAAATGTATGAGTTACTACATCTTTACACTTGTGCCAATAAATTTTTGTTACCTGTCCTATTACACTTGCTGAACAAATAGGCCCCAGCCTAATGTTACTCGATTGTTTTACCTCTTTTGTAAGTCATTTTGGATAGAAGCCTCTGCTAAGCAAATAAATGTATATTTAGATGTAGAAATACATTACTTAGGTGATTAACTCCTTAAATGTGAAAACGTTCTCACTTTTTACACTCAAATCACTAGTTTTTATTAGTTATTCAGGAAACAGAAAGAAACTTTTTTTCTCTTACATAATGTCTAGGGTCTTGAATATTTAAGAAAAATAACAGTCCAATATAAGTAATCATTAATAACTATAATTTTACAGAATAATTGTCACTGATATATTTAGAAAGCATACATTATGTATTCATTCAGTTCTGTATTCCCTCACTATTTATATACTGTAGTTGTGGAAAAACCTAACTTAGAAGCTGTGGCTGTAAGCCACAATGCCATTCTTGTTGGACTGTTAGGCAAAGTGGGAGTATAAGGAGGAACACTTTTACAGAACAAGAAACGTTTCACACATTACATACTTTGACAACTAACATAAGCACAGACAGACCTCTCCCATTCAGACAAAATCACATGACCACAATTCTGTAGCATCACCTGGTTTCATGTAGCACATTCCACTAGCATCATCATCAACCAATGCTAAATCGGTAAAAATAATAAATTAATGTCGCTTGATATCTTAATATGGAAAGGCCAAATCTTAAAAAAAAAAAAATAACCTACTGAAACAATTTTTTCAATCTGATAATAAAATTTTATATTTATTAAATCATTACTTAATCATTAATTAATTAATTAAGCAAAAACCTATATAAAAAACACAACATTTAAAGAACAATTAAACCAGCAGACAAGCTTCCTAATGTCACAGAATCAAAGTTGTAGCTACTGTATCCTTATAGCCTCACCTGAGAATACTGATCCTGGTACAAAATTTGACCTAACAGAGCCAATATTGGCAGTTATAGATTAGTGTAAAATAAATGACACGTACAAAAATACAAATAGAGTGATGGCAAGGCTTCAAGGGTAAATGAACAACACAAAGGAAAACAAAGACAGTGACATATTACTGCAGTCCTGACTAAATGATCAAAAAAATGTAAGATCAATTTGATACAACAACCACTTAAGACATTACAAGATGTAATTCTGACAGTTAGCTACTTAGCTTTCTCCGATTTATACAGGAGATGAATCATGATAGTATGTGCACTTGCTATAATTGTTTCAATCACTGTTTTAAGTTTACATATCACAATATACAGCTCTACTTTTATAACTTCTTTCTGGAACATCAAGTCTGATCAAATCAAAATAAACCAGACACTTAAACAATATGTAAAACCAGCAACTTCTCAGACTCAGTCAATTTTATTTTAATCATACTCTGTTCCACTACTAGAACATAAGTCTAGTTTATTGTCGCTAACACTAGTATCTCTTATCTACACCCTTAACTGTTTTTCTAGCACCATTACAAACCGCAATTGATTAGTGGTGTCTTATTCATTTTATTGTTATATCAATTCTCTTTTTAACTTCAATCTGTGCTAAAATGGAGGCAGTTTTTTTAAATGTTTGCAATCACTCCACATAGGCTTCAAAAAGAGAAAACTGAACATATTGTATTTTATCTCTGAAAAAAAGCCCTGTAATTTCACAAGTTAATTCTACTTCAAATTTTCATAATCAAGAAATCCAGAAAACCTGAACATTTTTTATTGATCAGATCACATCACAAGACACATCATATCTAAATGAAAATAAAATGTACGCCTAACATTATTAAAAATGTAAATGATTTATATGTATAGTGAAATATATTACATTCTAAAACACGGTTATAATTCATAGTAGTAAATAAATAAAATACTTTGTACAGTATAAAGAAGAAATTACATAGTAATAATAGTAACAGATAACACTTTATTCATATTTGACTTTCATAACAACTTAGCAGTTCCCTTTCAGTTATTCCATGTCTTTTATTTAGCCTAAAGTCATCAGAAATCATTTACACTACTTAGAATAATTAACAAAAAAGAATCTTACGGCAGTCTGTTTCATCCTCTCCATCTCCACAGTCATCCTGGCCATTGCATCTCATGTTTAACGGTATGCATTTCTGCTTCTTAGTGCACTTAAACTGGCCAGACAAGCAAATGTATGTGTCTGAAACATAAGCACAATGGCCAATATTATTTTTTTCTTTTTAAAGGTGAAATGGTGAGAAAGAGAAAGAGCAAGCAAGAGATGCCCAAGTACTTTAGATTTACCATTAAATAAGTATTTAAAAGCTTTACATACAATAAGACCACCATTACTAGTGTGCAGCAATGGACACAGTTTCACTTTTAAACCATTTTCTTCACATGACATACTTTACATTCCTGCTGTTAATTGTACTTCTTGCTTAATTATATGCTTTCCCCAGTCCCTCATTTGTAGTCATTTGTAGATTAACAATGACATGAATCTTATTCACTGATTCATTTTCTAAAATCACCTATTAATGTACTGGGTCTCAGAACATCCCCTGGCAGCATTGATTTTAATGTAGGAACCAACCCCAAATCAGTACATTATTTAGAACCATACCAACTTATATTTACCAACCAACCTAACATTCCATCTTTGGAATGTGGGAAGAAACATAAAGAACTGAAGAAAATCTATTTGGGCATTCAAAGTTAACCAAGGCAGTGATTGGCCTCGAATTTGAAACTGGGACGCAGGGCAATTGAGGCAGTGAAGCATTAGGTGTGTGGGCAAGACAGCTTTTTGTTTGGTTATTTTCAGATCTTCTAGTATGCACCTGTATTCTCTGCTTTTTTTGCGCATTTCAGCCCATGCTGTTAAAACTCTTTATACTTTCACCCTTAACCAGTGTCGTGTACCTGCGAGTAAGAGGACGTTGTATGGACCAAGTGAAGGTAATTCCACGCCAAGCCAGGGGGTGCCGGTGTGCACTAAACCTTCTCCTGTTATCTATACAGACCAGCTGTGGGAAAACCTGTCTGACTCAACATTGAAGATGTCATTTCTGGTGCCCAGGATGATGTCACTTCTGGCACTGGTGCCTAGAATGGCATCACTTTCGGTGCAGGCGCCTAGGATGACGTCAGAAGAAGGTCACTTCCGGTTTATTCACTTAAAACCGCCATCTTTTCAAACCTTCGGCAGTTCATGTCTGGATTCCAACTAATCAACCCATTGTAGGCAAGAATAATATATGGGTGGCTGCCCCAAACCTTTTTAAGTGTGTCAAATCTGATCTTTTCACACCAGCAACCAATCAATAGCGAGCTATCTATTTGTACCTGTGTATGTTTGTCATAAAGATGTTTAAATAAGAGTATTTAGAAAAAAATAAAACAAAAACTAATTTTCACTGGTTGAGAGCGTGCACTTATAACTCGTTGCTGCACCCACCCCATGACAAACCTCCTAGATTGCGACCTGAGTGCAGAAGGCAACACCTCAGCACCATGCTGGAACAGTGTGAGGTTTTTTTTTTACAGTGGCGGAAGTGTCAATCCTGCCACAAACCCCCAGGTTTTCCATGTAAATTGGATGACCTGCTTGCAAGATTAATGTCATACCTAGGATGAAACAACCACAGGTTAAGGGCCCTGCTCAAGGGTCCAGTGGAGTAGAGTCACTTCTGGTGTTTACAGGATTCGAACCAGCAACCTTCTGTTTGCCAGCCAGTCAGAACAAAAATAGAATCAGCTTAAGAGTAAAAATGGCCTTCTAATTCAAAACCTTAAAGGGGGAAATCACCTGCAAGTGTAGTGCTCTAGGTTAGTAACTATGTAATTGAAACAGTAGGGTTTTCTAATATAAAATAAAATATATACTGTCTGATTGCTAGCAGTGTAAACTACATTATTAGTACTGCAGATGCAGGTGTCTGAAGTTCTGCACATCCTATTCACAATATGTCTGTTCTAATAGATTGTTAGAAATTAGAAATTATTATTGATAAGAATTTTAATTGTTAAATTTACTACTTTGTAAGATTCAGATGAGTATCTAATTAAGCAAGATGGGCCTACAATCCCTCAGGAAACATTTCAGTAGATACTGCCATTAAAATTATTTGGGAGAGGAAAGCAGAAAATGTGAAAGTTGCTTACCACAGTTGGCTTCATCAGAGTTGTCCCCACAGTCATTTTCTCCATCACATATAAAAGGAGGAAGGGCACAGAGCCCAGTTCCACATTGGAAACGACCAGGCTGGCATTTAAATTCAGCTGAAAAAATTAAATTGGCATTAATCTAAGTATATAAAACACATTTGTAATTTCCATCAGATAAGTGTGGTAATACTTATCAAGTATGAAGATAAAGGAACAAAGACAAATAGCAGGAAGTGAGCTTAGATCACTATATTTTAATATTAACTTTATGAATGAAGTATGAACAGGAAATAATTTGTTCAGATAGTCACAGTATATACAGAATATAAGATAAGAGTATGAATGGAAGGCACAGAGAAAGAGATTTGATTTTTTAAGCTGAACATTTTTTGCATAATTGTATAAATCACAGAATTACAAACAGGTGTTAGTGAGAGTGTGTGCCATCTCATGTTGCCTCAGATGTGCTACTCGTTGAATAATAGGTCTCTTAGTTAATGCCTGGCATTACTACCTTAAAGTCAACTACTGTATTAGGAAAATTAGACAAAATGTTTGCAATTCCACATTTCCTGAATTAGTTACAACCCACTACACATGGAATATTATGCTGTCACTTATTTATCATACTGACATCCATTTAGTCCCATTTGGACTCATGAAATGTTTTTGTATTGGATTATATCTGCATTAGGTTTATAATGATTATTGGAAAGAAAAGCAAAATGCATTTCTAATGTAGCAGAAATTTTGATCCCTGAATGCATCCAATAATACTCTCACACAGTTCACAGAAATGCTAGAGAACAAAGTTATATTTTTAGGCATTGACTTTTTCAAAATGTTCTTAGCAACCTATTGTCACATTTTAAAAAAGCAAACAATTAAAGATGAGCAGTTTTCTGTTTTAATAAAAATAATTTATATAGATTAAAACAATTTGCCAGGGTAACTATGGCATTTGGCATGGAATAGTCCTGTACAATACCTACAACTGAGCCTATTAAAACAATCAGAGAGCGATGTCACAGCATTGAAGCCTGAAGGGACATTCTGCAATCCTGGTCACATTTGGAACATTTTGCAGTGTCAACTATAATGCCCTCAAGGAGCAGTCACACTATACATGTACACATGACACCATCTGGCAAGTGCATTTCAACTGTTTTGTGAACCTTATTATTTAGTTTAACAACATTCTTTCAACATTTAATCTATTTCTGGCCCAATAAATCGTTCTGGTGCTCAAGTTCTGGAGACATTTCTCACTTGCTCCCTGAAGCAAAAACAAACACCAGTGACTGGTCTGTTGATAAATGTTCACACGACATACCGTTTTTCACAAAACATTCCATCCTCCTCAAATGATATAATACACCTGTACAATCAGTGGAGTGGATTTTGAACATCTGAAATGTCCTCCCAGTGCTATGGGTTTGTAGGCAACTAAAGATGATACAAATTATGCATGCTTTAGAAAAAAACCCACCCATTCTAATAGTTTCACCCCACCATGTATCTCATTTAAACTGTAAGTTCAAGGAAGCACCATCCTTTAACAAGTATATAAAATACGATTCTCTAGACTTTGCGAGGTTCACCAATGCTGGTTATGAATTCTTATTTTGATTGTGGTTTGCCTCATTTAATGCATCAGGTTTCACGGTTTCTTTCTTTTTAAAACATAGGTGGACTTAATGCTCTGGAATGCTCTTCTGGGCCAAGTACGGGGGTCCTCTCCCAACAGCACCCTTTCTTGTTCCCAAGGGACCTCTAAAGCGCTGTCCTTGCAGGCTCCATCTCCTTAGTACCCCTGTGGGTATCCCACCTGGGTTCTGATATGAGGAGCACTGCCATCTAGAGCATGGGGGATGGAACCACTCCCATGTTCTGGCTTCCGCTGGCCCGTCCATTATTTTTTACAAGCTGGGAACAAAGTTATCTTTTCATCCAGTCAGCTAATCCACCTGTCTGTCCGGCCTCTCATCCAGATAATAAGCCATGCTCCTCCCTGGTAGGGATTGCCTGTTTTTATGCCACAACATGTATGTGCACAATAGAGGAATATCAATGAAGCTACCCATGGAGGGTAAACCAGTACAACAAATTAGAGAAAAAACTTTAACATCTAATTTCCCTACTGATGCTAAGTGGCAAAGATTATCTGTCCATCACTATGGAAGAGATGGAAAAACTAAGATTAAGACAATCACTAGAATTATAACAAACCTGAAGCACAAAGCTTCTCCTGTGCCAACATTTGGGCGCCCAATGACTGAATATAGCTCTGCCCACTTACAGCTGCTCCTTCCTGCCTAAATTGATCGTTGGACTAATCATCCTCTACTGATTCTGACGTCTGATGCCCTGTGACTGCTTTCTGGCCTTTCTCACTGCCTTATGCACTTCAGAAGTCATTTTTCTCTTTAGATATCCCTCAACAATGTAAAAAATATGATAATTGGAGCACTTTCTTTAGCAGCTAATTTGCACAGTGAGCAGTCAATTAATTCATATTCTTCAGAAAGCTTAGAGAAAACAAAATGGCACATAAATAATAAAACTCATTAAGTGGAGATGCTCTTTGCTGTAAGAAAGGAGAAACACAAATGTAATGGGGAGCATTTTCTTAATGCATTAAGATAATAAACAGCTCTAAATAAACAACAAAACAAGATAGAGCTACTGTATAGAGAGCTAAAATTCAATTTAATATCTCATTTTGGCTTATTTAATAAAGTATGCACAGTTTTCACTAAAATTGTTAGCTTTGAAAATGCGATGTCCTTTTGTAGTTGGCAAGTTCAGTGAAGCTGTGAATTAAGCCAAATGACCATAAGCATTCTAGAAAGGATGGAATTTGTTTGTTATTTAGTTTTCTCTATTTTTTTTTTTCAGCCATGGAAAAGCAGACTTTGCAGCTGGCAAGCCTTCTATGATCTAAAGTAAGTGGGATCCACAAGGCTAAAAATAATGAAAGTGGAGTGGCTGAGGAAAAGCCACCATTCTTTTCTCAAAAAATCCTGCCAAAGCAAAATAGGGAAATAAATATAAAAAAGAAACAGTAAAATTGCAAGATTGGGAGTGAATATAAATAGACATGAGAGGAAAGTGTTTAATGCTAAATGTTGTGTTTTTTATATTTGGAAGATTTCAGAATTGATTTTAAATACTACATGCATAGTTCATTCAGATGGAAAAGTTCGGAAACAAAAGACCATTAAAATAATTATACAAATGGCAAATTGACCATTTAACACTAGAATTACCAGAGCCAACGAACGTAACTCGTAATTCCGGCCCACCATAAATCCCCTCGTACCTCAGCTGATTTTTTTTTTTTTTCAGTTTTATTTTCTCAGTCTCGTTCATGATCTCCCTCGCCCCTTCTGATCTGATTCTAACTAACAGCGCCAGTATAAATTCACACCCAATCTGACGCTGCTAGTTTTTAAATAATATTGCATTTGTGCGATGCTGTTTTCTGATTGGCACTATTCAGGTCATAAAATGATTTCTTAAAAATGTCACATATATTTTTCTCTTTCTTTTTTTGCCTGGTGCTGCGTTGACATCGTGCACCGGAAAGCATGAGCTTATTCAGTGCGAGAAGAAGCATGCAGGTGGCCGGTTGCTGTGTGCTATAACACGCTTTACTTGGCGATGATCTGCATGCATGTTCTGTGCAAGGCATGCACGGTAACCACTGAGAAAAGAAGAGTGTTCTTTTCTCAACTTGCAAAGGAGCTTTGTCACCACTTCTTACAAGAAAAGGTGATGGATAAAGCAAAAGAGGATGCAACATTGACAAGCTTCTGTTCCAAGACCGCCGCTTCCCCAGGAAAGCAAACTCAGTCAGTGTCAGGCACCTCTTCAGTGTAATAGTAACCACAGCACAGAGAGAAGTGTGTACATTGCAACAGGTACAAATGTTCTAAATGAAAAAAGGATGGCCCTTGGGTGTGTGTGAACTGTTAACATTTGAATCTGATGATTGCATATAGGGCAGAACTGACCTCTCTGTACTATTCTTTCCTCTGCATGTCCTGGAATACAAAAAAAAACGGTACTGTGCACCAAAATGTGGACACTGGCAAGAACAAAAAAAAAAAAAAGTGATCACTGATTAGAAGTGCAAGAAGGCAGGCGAATGAATATGAATAATATGAATAATGCTGCATCAGTGCCACAATGCTTTCCTAAATGTACTATACAGGTCATAAAATGAGTTATTTGACATCATGGACTGTTAAGGTGCATACTAATTCAACGTGAGCAGGAACACTTAATAAAAGTGAATAAAAAAAAAAAATTCAAGTGACGGTGAGATACGAAGAAGGCAGATTTACCAGCATTTTTATATCAGCTTTTATCCCTCCAGATCAGAGAATTTCCAGTTCCATTGTCTCAAAATGCCACTTACATCTACAGTTATTCCCAGTTTCATATAAAAAGTAACTATGTCAGATCTGAAGCGGAGGGGTAGTGGTGCATCGTGATCGTGACTGAGAAAATAAAAGTAAAAAAAAAAACAAAAAACGCTAACTTTTACAAGTCCTAGAAATTTACACCGGCTGTTACAGACACAAATGAACTGTATGTTTTTATTGTATAATAGTAACAATAGGAGCAGCTCACTACACAAAACAGTACATTTGCAGGGGAGCTGGTTTCAAACTCACAACCTTTGGACTATAAGTCGACAGCACTAACTGCTACACCACGGAAGCTGTTGTATTGTAGTTGCCCTTTTTATGGAAGTGTTTATTTGATATTTGGCCATTAGCCTTTACATATTATACAGTTCATGTGTACATTTTGTCATTTATTACTAAAACGTGAAAAACGTTTCTGTTTTAACAATTTCTTTACATAGATTGTTTAGACACAAAACGCACATCAAGTTATTTCCCCTTACAATTCTGAATAGCTCATTCCCAGATAATCAATTGAGGCAGAAACTGGGAGAACTTCTTTGCCATTCTGAGGTGATGGGGGGGATAGTATAGCTTGCTGCTTGGGTTTATTGACACATTTAGAAGACAAAAGAGGCTGACAGAGAGGTGCTAAGGGATTTAAGGTGGACCAGAATTAAGAGTTTTTTCTTTGACTCTGGTAATTCTAGTGTTAAACAAGGAATACCCTCTGTATGTATTTCCTATACATCTATAGCAATGATCCAATGGAAGGAAAGAACAGAAGGAAGTAATTCAATCACATGAACATGCTGAGTGATGTTAATTAAAAAAAGAATGCTGCCATGATGATATATCCCAAAAACAGTCAATAATATGTATAATGTATATGAAAAATACAACCACAAAGATAAAATACTTCACAATACAGTGATGGAGAACTGGAATTGATAAGACAAAAATGGTGCTTTTGACACCAGGCTTGTTTAGAAAAAAATATGCATTTCCTGAAAGATAAAAAGTCATTCATCTTTCATTATTGTTTACTAAGCATAGTATCATAGAAAACATTTTCAAGCAATGTTCTGTCAGACAGACATGGCTAATATTAATTTAAACTGATATACAAGCTAAATGGTACACAGTATGCTGATACTCTAAAATGAATATGACTAAAGGTTACATATGATCAACAACTCCTCATATTGCCTTATAAAAATGATGAACTACTCACGACAGTCCTCCGGCTCATCAGATCCATCACCACAATCATCTACTGTATCACATTTCCACCAAAAAGGAATGCACTCATCAGTTCCACATCGAAACTATAAAATATGAATGGGAAGAAAATATTTAAAGCTGTTAAAATGTAAGCAGCATTTTAAAGTCTGGTCTATCACTGTATTAGACTAAAAGAATAAAACAAACCTGGCTTGCTGTGCAGTTGGACAGGCAGGCCTTGGTATCAGAAGCAAGGTAGAAATTAGAAGGGCAGGCACATTTGTAACCACCACCAGGAGAAATCAGACATAGGTGGCTGCAGCCTCCATTATTCACTTGACAGGGATGTTTTGGCACTATAGAAAGTTTAGAAAATATCAAATCGTTTAAAACGAAGCAAGATAATGAGAAAGAACTTTAATATAATTATCCATTTTCTCAAACTATTCTTAAGCTGGGAAGGATAGACAGACAGACAGACAGACAGACAGACAGACAGACAGACAGACAGACAGATAGATAGATAGATAGATAGATAGATAGATAGATAGATAGATAGATAGATAGATAGATAGATAGATAGATAGATACTTTATTAATTCCCAAGGACAAGCCTAACCTAGCAGCATCAGTCCTGAATAGTATGATGGATTAATTGAGAGCACACCAATGCACTTGCACACTCTTACTCACTCTGGACCAATCTGGGGACACCAGTCAAGTTTATATGCATGTGTCTGAGAGGGGATAAGATACCAGAGTACAATGACAATAGCCATATAGACACTCTGAAAATACACCCAGTTCTCTAGACCTGTAAGAAGGCTCTTCTATCATAATGACTGTCAATGAACTTGTATACATTATTATGTTTGAATCAAAATGTTTTGTTTTGACGTACTGAATAAAATGTTTCATAACCACCAAATAAACCGTTAAAAGAGAGTTTCACTGAAATACACTAGCACTTACAATAGCGTCATAAGGAAATAAGTGGGACCAGAACATGAAAGAATCAGGAAGTATTTTCTCTGAGAAACTAATTTACCTCACAAATGCAGACGTGGCCCATTCGGACTCAATGTCCCCCACCTCCCTCAGGATGTGGTCAAAGTTCTGCCGGAGGTGGGAGTTGAAGCTACTTCTGGGAACTCTGCCAGACGTTCCCAGCAGACCCTCACAACACAGCCAACCAGGCCTGACCGGCATCCTTTTCCACCATTAAAGCCTACTCAACACCAGGTGGTGATCAGTTGACAGCTCCGCCCCTCTCTTCACCCAAGTGTCCAAGACATGTGGCTGCAGGTCCGACGACACGACCACAAAGTCGATCATCGAACTGAGGCCTAGAGTGTCCTGCTGCCAAGTTCACATATGAAAACCCCTATGCTTGAACATGGTGTTTGTTATGGACAATCCGTGATGAGCACAGAAGTCCAATAACAAAACAATGCTTGGGTTCATATCAGGGGAGCCATTCCTCCCAATCATGCCCTTCCAGGTCTCACTGTCATTGCCCACATTAGCATTGAAGTCTCCCAGCAGTACGAGGTATGCCCTCTAGCACCCCCTCCAGGGACTCCAAAAAGGGTGGGTACTCCAAACTGCTGTACGGTGCATACACACAAACAACAGTTAGGACCCGTCCCCCCACCCGAAGGCGGAGGGAGGCTACCCTCTTGTCCACCGGGGTAAACCCCAATGAACAGGCTCCAAGTCGGGGGGCAATAAGTATGTCCACACCCACTCAGCGCCTCTAACTGGGGGCAAGGTCCCCACCTTCGCACACCACCCAACTCACACTGCACCCGACCTCCTTGGACCCTTGGAGGTGGTGAGCCCATGGGGAGGGGGACCCATGTTGACTCTTCGGGCTGTGCCTGGCTGAGCCCCATGGGTGCAGACCCAGCCACCAGGCCCTCGCCATCGAGCCCCACCTCCACGCTCCTCCAACCCGGTGACCCGCGTCTGGGCAAGGGAAAACGCTGTCCAAATTTTTGTTCTTCATAGGAGGTTATGTTGAACCGCTCTTTGCCTCACCCTTCACTGAAGACCAGTTTGCCTTGGGTGGCCCTATCAGGGGCATAAAGCCCCGGGCAACAGAGCTCCTAGGATCATTGGGACACACAAACCACTCCACCACGATAAGGTGGCATGTGAGTATGAAGCGTCTGGGATGGGAATCAGCACCTCCAAATCCGAGACCATGGTCCTCCGGCGGAAAAGGTTGGAATGCCCTCTCAGGGTTGGGAGCAAGATCCTGCACCAAGTGGAGGAGTTCAAGTATTTCGGGGTCTTGTTCAATAGTGAGGGAAGAATAGAAGCGTGAGATCGACAGGCAGACCGGTGCGGCGTCCGCAGTGATGCGGGCTCTACAACGGTCTGTCATGGTGAAAAAGGAGCTGAGCTGTAAGGCAAAGTTCTCAATTTACCAGTCGATCTATGTTCCTACCCTCACCTATGGGCATGAGCTATGGGTAGTGACCAAAAGAACGAGATCGCAAATACAATGAATGAGTTTCTTCCACAGGGTGTCTGGGCTTTCCCTTAAAAATAGGGTGAGAAGCTCAGTCATCCAGGAGGGGCTCAGAGTAGAGCCGGTGCTCCTCCGCATCGAGAGGAGTCAGATGAGGTGGCTCGGGCATCTGATCAGAATGCCTCCCGGACGCCTCCCTGGTGTCTAACCAGGAGGAGGCTGCAGGGAATACCCAGGACACACTGGAGGGACTATGTCTTCCAGCTGGCCTGGGAACGCCTCGGGATTCCCCCGGAAGAGCTAGAAGAAGTGGCAGGGGAGAGGGAAGTCTGGGCATCTCTGCTCAAGCTGCTGCCCCCGCGACCCGATCTCGGATAAGCGGAAGAGGATGGATGGAAATGCAGACATGTGTTATGTTATTATTATAACTTTGCTCTCCTATTAGCAACTCTACCCTTAAATGTTTGACATCCTATTCATAGTTAATTCCTGCCTTGCACCCTGTGCTCCTGGAATATGGAACCGTATAATACTGATGGATGGATAGATAATAAAAATATTTTTAAGTGATTAAGAACACTAAATATCCCTAGTGTGTGCCAGTAATCTGTGATGGACTGGTGTTCCATTTAAAGAGGGATCTGCCCTCATTTATGAAATATACGTTCCCCAGTTGTTGGGGAAGCAACTTTAAGAAAAATGTGTTGAATTTTGGATTTTTAGGATATATCAGGTGGTGCGTTAAGTACTGCTTCCAACAACTGTAATAGCAGCTGGATCCCTAATTCGGCCCCTGGCAAAGAAGTTTACTTGTATGGAATTTTCAATGTCTGGGTGAGTTTCATCTGATGTCAATTCAGTATGCACACACTGTGATGCTAATCATTCAGCTGATAACTCTGACATCCAATGGAGTGACTGTAAGGCTGTGAATTGTTGTTCCCTAAAATAAACAAGTATGTTGGTGAGGTCACATATATTTATTCATTGGTTCTGAACAGAGCTTGGTTCCTTATAACACTGAAATGGATGGAGCTGGCCTGAAAATGGATATGTGTTTAAATAATGTCTTCCTATCTAGGGAAAAGTAGGAAAACGTTTTTATTAATCCTTTGTTTTTAATGTTTTAGGGTAAATTGACATATTTATGAAATACATTTTTATTTCAAGTACAATACTTGAGCATGTTAGAAAAGAAAAACCCCAAAAATGTGATTTTTAATTTCTGTAAATTATGTACAGTATGTTGCATATCCTATATTAAAAACACTGAGGTTGATACTCAAAATTCTAAAGCCATAACAGCTGTAAGCCTTCACTACTACTATTAAATTCCATAGGGCGCTACTAGTTTTACCGCCCACATAAATAATGCCTCTCTCTGGTTTAGGAGATATGGATATTTCAGTTATTGATAATTTTAGCCAGTATTGGGTGATAATGTGGTGGAGTTCAAATTAATCAGCCATCTTCTTAATGCTATGTCCACACTACTAAATTTTGTTTAAAAATGTAGATATTAGGCTCTGTTTATGCCTTTTATCCATACTGCCCCAGTGTTTTTTAACACTTTTTAGAGCCATATATTTATGAAACTGCAGTCTCAGCTTTGCAGTGTGGATGAAAGCTTTGAAAAAACAGACTCTAACCATACTCTTACTGGTTTGTGCCCATAACTGATTGGATCCTGCTCGTAAAATTTTGCTTGTCTTAATGCTCTCAATAACAATTTTATCTAATCATCACTCCAAATAAAGCAATGTGTGGCTTTGTTTTCATATTCACCAGTGCTGTCCTCATGTGTAAACGCAAGACACAGATGAAAGTCTAAAGTGAAGGACAGTTCCTCTCTCATTTTTTCCTGATGCGAGCATGCCCAGTATAGACAAACAGCTAATTTGTGCAGTATGTGTTTTTAGTTATTTTATTGAGGACAGAGATACTTTCGTAAACTAAGTAAAAATAGTAGTATGGACAGAGATTATTTAAGCTATAAAATGCTGTTTTTAAATGAAAATGTAGTAGTATAGGCATAGACTAAGTGGTTTTGCCTATTAACTTTCCAACTAAAATCACATGATTGTTTTTTGAAATATATAGGCTTATACTATACGAGTCTACGCGTCTTTTGGTCTTCTTGCAAAATTCATAGTTAACACTTTAGTTTAGGTACTACAAATATGCATCTATTACTTATTCTTATGTAAAAAAAACTTTCACAAAGTTTTTAATTTAGTCTTAATTTTGGTTATAAAGTATCAGTAGACAAGTAATTCAACTCTGTGCAGTGTGGCATTGATATGCTGGTAAAATAACTTATGAATAGGAAGAATTCACAGGTTTTATGCTGAAATATACAATATCAAAAGAACTACGTATCACTTAAGGCACTTTAGACAATTTCAAAGTAAAGTTATTTTAGTAGGCCATAATGCACAGATGAATAGCCACTTTACATATATAATACTTTGTAAGTGTTATTAACACCACATAAAGCCTTTATTAAGGTCTCATTACATAAGAATAAATGAGCAATATATGCATTTCTACCTTACCTAAAGTGTTACCAATTCATAGGATTGTCTTAGTTCAAGTGTTTTTTGGTAGGTCTTGTAGATGGCTCAGAAAAAGACATCCAGAGAAGAAGCTATTACTGTATAATGAATATTGTGTCTATCCTAGCTAACAAAGGGCGCAAGATAGGAACAAACTCTGGCCAGGGTGCCAGGGTTATCACACACACACACACACAAACCACACACTAGGGCCAATTTAGTACTGCCAATCCACCTATGCTGCATGTCTTTGGACTGTGGGAGGAAACCTGAACACCCTGAGGTAAGCCATGCAGAGATGGGGAGAACATGCAAACTCCATGCAAGGAGGACCCAGGATGCGACCCTGATCTCCTTACAGAGAGGCAGCTGCACTATCACTGTGCCACTATGTCACACTATTTTTATTGTACACAGGTAAAATTATTATATTAATTGTTATTAATAAAAGGCACCCATGAAAGAAGCTATTGCTGTAAAATGAATATTGTGCACATGAAGGAGGTTAGTCTCAGTTCATTGACCAGACTGTTGGAAATCCCAGTCTGTACGCTCTCAGTGTGTAACAAGGTAAAGTACCACATCTCAAAACTTGTGCACCCCAACTGTCACTATATGGGACTCAGCTCCTACAGAAATCATGTCAGCTTGTGTTCTCATATGTCTTTTTTTTTAAAAAAAACAGCAATTTATTTTTTACCATTTAATATGTAAAGCATGGCTCTCAAACAAAGTGTGATGACTTTTCTTACAGTTCAAAATAAATACACTAGGACTTAATTCCATGGGAATACTCTGGAATATAAATGTTTGATGTAGCTGTTTAAACGCCTACCACTAGTTCTAACCAATACGTGGGTTTAAAAGTAATAGTCCCCACTGCACCAAAAACCAATAAAATACCTATAAGCTATCGACATGTGAAGATTCAAAAACCAGAACTGTTTGCTTGCTATATTAGGCTTTTCGCATTATTTTCAGTTTATAAGTCAGCATATCTTCACAACCATTCTTCTAAATTCAAAACTGAAAAATAAATAAATAAATAAATTAACTGTTCAGAAGAGTAACTTTCTAAACATGTTTTAAAGAAGGGAAAAATATGCAGAAAATAGAAGTGTTAAACATATGACACAGCAAATAAAAATCACCTGAGGAATGTTCTATAGGTCACAGAAATTCAAACAATTACTGTAAGACTTTGATCATCTTGTTATTTATCACAACACTGACTGAGGCTAATTACATTCAAAATCAGAAGGAAAAAAAATTACCATCAGGTTGCCTTAAAGCATGATAAACTTGTATATCAGATATGGCATGCCAGGAGTTAAGCAATGATATCTTTCCTGCTCCTGAGGTTTTGTGAGCTCGATTAAGTGTTTTGGTTTTTCCATCTGTCCAGTAGATGTAGTCTTCAAATAATGTAAGCCCGATCACCCCTTGGATGTCTTGATTAAGGACTGTAATAGAATACCGCAAGATTAATCATTAGCCTTGGAGAAATGCCAGACAGAATTCTCAGTACTACATGGGCAACAGATACAACCACACCACTTCTTGTGAATAATTGCTGTGACAACCTGTCAGGTCCTAAGGTTCTTTATTATTGCATAAAAGAACAGAAGACTGAAATTTCGAGATTTACTCCAATGCTGTTAGTAAACTGCTGTATAAAAACATGATCATTTTCATTTTCTAAAAGTGATACATTAAATAATTGCTACTGGTGGAAAAATTAGAATATAGGTAGAAAGATGAATTGTTATATAATAAAAAAAAAATGTGCTGGGTTGAATTATTAACCGTTATCTTTCTGCATTGTAAGTGCCACTCCTAGGCAGCTACAATATGCTAAAATAACAATTACTGTCTTACTGTAAATGAAACCTAACCAATTAATGTATTTGTATTAACCACAAAAGAAACAAATAAAATGTACAGTTTGTGGTGGGCTGGCTCCGTGCCTGGGGTTTGTTTCCTGCCTTGCGTGTTGGCTCCAGCAGACCCCCGTGACCCTGTAGTTAGGATATAGCGGGTTGGATAATGGATGGATGGATGTACAGTCAATTATAGTACAGTACAGAAGCAGATCAATTAGAAACTCTTCAGTCTGTACTTAATGAAGTACTTTATGACATTAGGTAAATCTGAAGCTTTGAACCTTGTGGTCTAACTGTAAAGCCACTGAAAAACACGTACTTCTTAACAACGCAGTTAATATATATATATATATATATATATATATATATATATATATATATATATATATATATACATATATATATATATAATATATATATATATATATATATATATATATATATATATATATATATATATATATATATATATATAGGATGGTCCAGATCTAATTACGCAATTTTCATTAGGATATAACTTATTAAGAAAATAATATTTACATAGAAAATCACCCAAAAAATCCCGGACCATCGAGAAGTGTGCAAACTGACGACATGAAGAATCCAAAGAGTTTTGTGCCAAACTAGAATCGTTCCCACATAAATCAAAATCATCCAGACGATCTGGATCAGCATAATTAGATCTGGACCACCCTGTATATATATATATATATATTTTTTTTATAAAATTAAAATGTTTGCTCTTTTAGGGCAATAGGACAGTTTCAAATCATAAGTTTCAGAATATCATCATATTACAAGATGGAGTTTCTAAAAAGAAACAATTAAATAAAGAACACCAGTCCAAAAGGCATAGTATGAACTAAATCACCAACACCAACCTTAGAGTTTATAAACTGAAAAGCCATCCCAGCAAATACATTCATTGTATGGTTGCTCTTTTGTTTTCTGCTCACCTGTGCTAAGAAAGCAGGCGATTACAACTATTCAAAATATGCCCAGTGCAAGATTCAACCTGTGTATGCTGCAATCGAGTTCCAGCACCACAGGGCTACATGTTTTGAGCTTGCACCAAATTAAAATCGTTTTGGACAAAAATCTTTGAATGCCTATCAGACAGCCTTGTTGTCACAATCTCTCCTAATCCATTAACAGCTGTGTTTGGTGGTCTCCCAGATAGACTTAAAAATGGAGAAGGACAATCAAATTGTACCTGCCTTTACCTCACTATTATCACATGCACGTATCTAGCTCAGCTGGAAGAATCCCAACCCACCACCTTTACGTTAGTAGGTACCTGATGTCCTATACTATGTGAAATTGGAAAAAGTCAAATACTCAGTCTGAGGATCTGTTCAAAACTTTTTAAAATATGGCAGATTAAATAAATAATAAATTAATTAGATAACAATTAATTAAGATGTTAGTATCGGAGATAAATAATGTATCTCAAATTATGAACTACTTTGTAATAATCAGTTTATTTCTAAAGCAGAAGACTTTTATAATTACACACAGAATAGTGTATTTAACATTTTTGCACACATAAAAACAAAATTACTTACTCTTGCGTCTGCTTGATCCGTCCATCTTAGAAAAAAATATATGATTCTCATCAGCCCAGTAAAGTCTTCTGTTGACATAATCTATTGTTAAAGCATTTGGTTTGGATATTTCTGTGTCGATGACAACATGTCTGTGGGTCCCATCCATTCCAATGGAGCCAATATGTGGATAGTCACAACAGTCTATCCAGTATAAATATCTATAAAAAAGAGAATAACTAATAGTATCCATATCAAAATACAGATAAACAGTACTGCCTAAAAAACAAAAAATACTGCTGAAACATAGTTCCCACAAGAGAGAGGTTAGGAGTATGCGCTGATACAGCGCATTGCAGCACCCACGACATGACAAACCAACGCAGGATCCCAGATTAGGACCCAAGTGCAGCCATGCAACGGGTGATACCTCAGCACCACACTAGTTCAGGTGAAATGGGACAGTGTGAGTTTTTTATGGTGGCTGGAGTGCCATTTCCGCCACCAACCCCCAGGTTTTTCCCTGCAGGATGGAGGGCCTAAATGCAGGGCTGGATGCAGATTAACGTCATACCCAGGACAAAGCAATTGCAGGTTTAGAGCCTTGCTCAAGAGTGCTTATGGGATTTGAACCAGCAACCTTCCGACTGCCCATGCAGATCCCTAGCCTCAGAACCATCACTCTGCAAAGTTCCCACATAATATAGAAAAAACCATTCCATCTATTGCACCAACATAAAATTATGGCCATATTATACTTCCAAAAATTTATAAATCATATTATGCTTACTGACTATGACAGACTAGTGGCCAAGCATATTCCTGCCTCAATCTCATTGTACTAGCTCCTTTTATTCCATATATAGTGACTACAGAAATTGATGGAAATGTTTACTGTTAACTAATGGAAATTCTGTTATTTGTTTTAATATGCTGAGCATGAAATGTATATACAGTAATCACTCCTCGATCGCGAGGGTTGTGTTCCAGGACCCCCCGCAATAGATGAAATTCCGCAAAGTAGAAACCATATGTTTGTATAGTTATTTTTATATATTTTAAGCCCTTATAAACTCTCCCACACTGTTAACATTATTAGAGCCCTCTAGACATGAAATAACACCCTTTAGTCAAACGTTTAAACTGTGCTCCATGACAAGACAGAGATGACAGTTCTTTCTCACAATTAAAAGAATGCAAACATATGTTCTCTTCAAAGGAATGTGTCAGGAGCAGAGAATGTCAGAGAAAGAGAGAGAGAGCGCGAGAGAAAAGCAAACAATCAAGAAATCAATACGTGCTTTTGGGCTTTTAAGTATGCCGAAGCGCCGCGATAAAGCAGCATTTTTAGAGGAGCGTTCGTATCCTCTAGGCCAGGGGTTCCCTTGGGGTCGAAATCGGTTTCCCAGGGGTCGACATAAACGAAAACTGATTTTGGGGGTCAACGAGGTCTAAAAATCGACCCCTATTAATTAACACAAGTTCTTATTTGAAACTTTCAAGATACTGTATAAGTTGTGTTACGTGTACCAACTTGTTATAAGAATGACTAATATTTTAGTAGGAAGTATCATTGTTGTACTTTTAAAAAACTCAACAAGTCGATAAGTGTGCACAAGTTCGTACAAGATGAAAAACTCGGCAAGTCAATAAGCGTGGACAAGTTCGTGCAAGATAATTTGAGCGTATAAGTCTTTCGGGCACGTTTTGACTTGCTCTGTATTTGACGTATATACGCGATTTAACACGAACGAAATCATGATCAAGTTCAAGTCCAAACATGCTCTTGATATTTTACTATATAACAAGTTTGCACTTAGGTTGAAAGTTCATTTGCGTTTTGAAATTCGTTGGAGCTTGAATGATAATACACTCATCTGCTAATTTATTTCAACAGATTACAAAGTGATTACATAGTTAAATAAAGTGAATTAAAATAAAGTGATTGAAAAAGAATTTACAAAGTGCTTAGTTACCTACGCGCGTTAATAGCGTAACCATACATTTCTGCAGTTTATGAAAAAGTAACAGGGTAAGTACCAAAAAACGTTTTAATATTTTTAAAAGTATTTTTTGAAATTACTTTAGAAAAGTTGTTACCTAAAATTATAAATGTTCAGTTTTCTTTGTTTTTGTTTTTTAAGCTGATTGGTACCTAATACAAATTTTGTATATTGCAGTGACTATATCCAAGTTTATCAATGAGTAAGTTCGTGAGCATACCTAAAAAACATCCAGTACCTAGGTGTGATAAAAATAAGCTCGTGTGCAAATTTAACAGTTTTATTATTGTTTTTTTAGTTTCTTAAACATAGATTTTTTTTGATTTGCAAGTTTACTGCGAGTTTTATGATGGCAGACACGAAAAAAAAAATGCAGACAATACAGTTTGGACTACTTGAAGTTTGGATTTATTCCATCTCTATCAAATCAATACTTGCTGATGTGTCTCATATGTGAAAAAGTATTCAGTAACGATGCCATGAAGCCTTCAAAAATGGAGGACCACTTATCAAGAGTACATGCTGACAAAAAAAGTAAGCCCTTGTCATTCTTTCAAGCACTTAAAGAAAAACTAGAGAAAAGGCCATCCATAAGATCGATGTTTGCGTCATCATCTATGCAAGACGTCCTATAATATATCTTTACTAATAGTGAAGTCGGGGAAACCCCACACAATTGGAGAGCAGCTTATTTTACCAGCCATTGCGGAGGTCCTCAGCAATGTATTGCACAAGCCCGCACATGATATAATAAAGAGAATTCCTTTGAGCAATAACACCGTTCAGAGACAAATAGACAAGATGGGTCGCGACGTGGAAAACATTTTATGCAATTTCTTACAGACCAACAGATTCTCTCTCCAGTTGGACAAGTCTACATTACCCGGCAATGAATCTCTGTTGTTAGGATATGTTCGATATATTAAAGATGAAAATATGTGCCAAGAACTGCTTTTTGCTACATATTTAGAGACTGATACCAGAGGAGAATCGATTTTTCAGGCTGTGGAACGTTTTTTTACAGACAAAGCTATTCCATGGAAGAACATTGTTTCTGTTGCGACTGATGGTGCACCATCTATGGTTGGTCATCATCGAGGTTTTATAGCTCACTTAAAGCGACAACTGCCTGAGGTACTGGTCATTCACTGCGTGATTCACAGACAGCATTTAGTAGCAAAAAATCTGTGTCTTAGATTGCACCAGTCTTTACAATATGTTATAAATGCTGTCAACAAGATTCGAAGCAATTCTTTGAACTCTCGGTTATTTGCTCAGCTATGTAAGGAAAACAAAGAAGTCTTTACTCGGTTACTTCTGCACACTGAAGTTCGCTGGCTATCAAGAGGCTCTTGCTTAGCAAGATTTTCAGCTATTTTTGAATCTGTGTTGGAGTTTTTACAAGAAAATTTGAAAGAAAATCTGAACAATTGTAAAACAGATATTTATTACTTGACTGATATCTTTGGTATGTTTAACAAAGTTAATTTGCAGCTACAGGGTGACGATCTCAACTTGATTAAAACAAAATCAATAATATCGGCCTTTGTGGGTAAACTTATCCTTTATAAACAAAATTTAAGCAGAAAAGAATATTCACAGTTTCCGCATTTGTCAAAATTACCAGAAATGCTTCAAGACGATGTTATTTTATCATATGTCACTCACTTGGACGCATTACACAAGGATTTTACTAAGAGGTTTGAGGATCTCTTAAATTTACAAATTCCTCAATGGATAACAAATCCGTACAATATCACAGCCATGGAAGAAGCCAATGTGATAATGCAAGAAGAGTTGATCACCATCAGCACAGACAAGGAGCTTAAGCAGAAGTTCAAACAAGGCTATCAGAAGTTCTGGTTGCAGCTCAACATTGAAACACAGTATCCTGCATTGTGGAACATTGCTGAAAAATACCTTATCGCTTTTCCATCATCATACCTAGTCGAAAAAGGCTTCAGTGTGGTTACAAACATTTTGACAAAACAAAGAAACTGTTTGAAAATCAATGAACGCGGAGATTTAAGGCTACAACTCACCAATATTGAACCAGATTTAGCTAGATTGGTAGAAAGTCACCAGGTTCATCCATCACACTAAATTTTTTATTTTTTTATCTTTACTTTGTGATTTAAATGTTTTTTTCAAAAAATAATTACCTACTTAAGTATTTTTACATAATTTATATTAATAATTATTAATTACACTTGATATTTACTGAATTTTATGTCTATTTATTTTGTTAAATTTTGATGAGAAAATGATGTCAAGTTTACTCACTTAACCAACCGCAAAGCTTTTAAATTGGTAAGTATTTTGTATCAATAGGAAAAAAAACTAGAGATAGTATTTTTAAAGTAATTTGGCTATGGGGGTCTGAGGTATCAGTTCATTTTGGAAAAGGGGTCTCTTGCCCAAAATAGTTTGGGAATCCCTGCTCTAGGCAAACAGCCTCTGTGCAAACAGCCCCTCTGCTCACATCCCCTCCGTCAGGCGCAGAGAATGTCAGAGAGAGTGAGAGAGACAGAGAAAAGCAAACAATCAAGCACCGTGCGGGAAGCATATCGTATATCATTGAGGAGTTTTATTTAATATGTAATACATGCTCTGATTGGGTAGGTTCTAAGCCATCCACCAATAGCATCCCTTGTATGAAATCAACTGGGCAAACAAATTGAGGAAGCATGTACCATAAATTAAAAGACCCAATGTCCGCAGAAATCCGAGAACCAGAGAAAAATCCGCAGATATGCTTCCATTTAAAATCCGCAATGAAGTAAAGCCGCGAAAAAGTCGAAGCGCGATATAGCGAGAGATCACTGTATATATACTTCATCACTTATACAGTGTTTTAAACAAATACAAAAACAAAATTTTAAAATTAGTGTGAATATAAAACAAAGTATGACTTACAGTAAATATGGTTGAGTTCAAATGCGTTATATTTAACTTACTGCTTACTTTTACCACAAAAAGTGATCACTTCAATGCCATTACCTACCCAGATTCAATATCCAAAGCCAAATCTTTTGGGTATTTCAATCCTGTCCCCACTAGAACTGCAGGATATAAGCCGTTGAGTTTGGACACCTCCACACTCTTCCTTTCTGTGTCAGTCCAGTACAGGTTCTTTCCAATCCAGTCAACGGCCAGTGCACTTGGAACTGATGTACGGTGAACAACCTGCAAGAATAAAAAAACAAAAATCAATACATTGAAGAAATAGATGCGCTCAGAGCCTTTGTCAGACTCTGGTGTAATGCAATTTTACATTTATTATTAAAATACATAAGTCATACATTCTTTCATTCTGATTTTCATCAAACTTTTTGATTTAAGGTTTTTTAAAAAAAAACAATAGATTTTAAGCAGATAATTTACTTGCAGAGTTTGTTTATAAATGATGCTGATAAATAGAAATCTAAATAAACAAGAAAATCACTCAGTGTTTGCTGCTCATTGTAAAGTTAATATAACAAGAAATGCAAACAAGTTGTACAAATATACAGAATATTTAACTAATATAAACAGTCAATAATAAAGTAATATTCTGAAAGTAAATGTTTAACATAATACTGTATTACAGCAAATACTGTACTGAGCAAATCTCTTCAATAATTTCAAAACATTAATCAACCCAGTTTCCTAATAAGTCATATCTGATAGTTTTTTGTTTTTTTCTATTAATGATGACCATATGTGGATATTAACACGCCTGCTTACTGTCAAACATGCCTAAAGTATATAGTGTACTTCTCAAGGAGAGCACTTGTGTAGCTCTGCCAGTGCTTTAGGGGGAGTTAAGAGATTAAAAAAAAGCTCACCAAAGAGATGTTAACATTTAGTCAATTTATTCTCTTATGTCTTATTGTATTTGACCAAATATCTCATTCTCTTTTGTTCAAGACTCCTGACATCTTTTATGTACATAAGTTCTCATTTTGTCTTAAACACACTTTTTTGTAGACTCAACTGATCTTTTTGTGTCTCCGGGGTTACTTGTTTTGAGAATACTGAGGATTAGGAACTGCTCAAAGGGGAGTGGATTGAGTTTCCTGAAATTGTTAGAGCTGGAAATGTTGTAGCCTAAGGATTTACCTGTGGGTATTGATTGAACTACAGTAGTTCTAGTGCACATATCATGCTTGATGATTGATATTTCCTTTAGATTTAAGCAATTGCATTAAAAATGTGTATATTGATGCAGAAGCAGGAAATAAAGGCTATAAGAAAGTAAGGTGCCAAGTATTGGCATTGGTAGTTTAAGACCTCATGCCTATGCAGTGACAAACTGCTCTGTGGGCAAGGTACTAAAGGAACAGCTACAAGAAGCATAACAAAAGTTGTTCAATGATAGGTGACAGCAAGGTGCCCCTTGAAGTAATGTACATACCCCTGTTGTTCATTACGGAGGATTGTCAGCCTTGGTGTAAACTAGGTAACATGTCCCTTTAAGTTACTACCAGGGAAGCTTTCTGAGGGGTATGCTGAATACATTTTTGAACGGTTACATTTTTGTTAAGACAGCTTGGGCTTAATGCTGCCCTTTGGTCAACTATACTTTGGCATCTTAGCAAGAGGTTTTTTATTCTGTTGATATTAGTTCATCTGCTGTATTGTATGATGTTTGCCCATAGAGGCCCTGACCTCTCATTTAGAACAATCTCTTCAACTTAGTGCCTAACTGATTAGTGAACCAGCATTGCTGCTGTTCTTTTAATTTCAGTTGTTTTCACATTAGAGCTTTAGAAAAATAATTCCCAGAACCAAGACTGAGATCATTTATATTCTAAATTCACACGGACTAGTGACTTACCACAGAAATCCAAATGCCAGACTTAAGATTTGGTTTTGAAGACAGGTCTGACCATTTTATTCTTGTTTATGATCTGTAAATGCTATCAATTAATGTTTAATGAGGATCTAAAGTGTTTTGTGAATGTCCAAATATTAAACATTTTGAAATTCTGTAAAGTTTGATTGGGGTCAATTTGACCCCAACATAATAAACATCATAATCTTCAAAGGTGTGAGTTTCCCTTCTTTCCAAATTTTAAGAATAACTAAAATAATAATATTGAAATGCTCTAGAAAGTGTTGACATACCAAAGCAGGCAGGTTGTTTAGGCAATGAAAAATAAATTACATTTTTATTCTAAGAAGTTAAGAATGGGAATGTATTATAAAGTGCTAATAATAATAACATATTTAGCGTGGACTTATTAATACTAATTCATCAATTTCTTTTTTTTTATTTTTTTTTAATTGTGCCTTGTTTTTAGCTACTGGGGTGTATTTGAAATTTATTTAAACATAATAGATTGATGGATTATTGAATACTATAAAGAGTTTTTACTTAGAAAAAGTGGAGAATGTGAAAATAACTAAAACAATTAGAGAAATAAACACATAGAAGATTATAGTACTATACCTGAAATATTTTGGGATGAAGAATACAGTACTACAATAATGCCACAGAAGAGATCTTCTTATGTAATACACTACTGTGGCTGTTCGTTTGTCTGTCCAGGATTTTAAATCACCTGTAGCTCGCAAACCGTTTGAACTATTGACCTGAAATTTAATACAAATATACAACTTGATGTCTACTATCTGCTTTCGGGTTGATGATTGACCTCCAAGGTTATTCCTCTTTTTAATTTTTATTTTATTGTTGAATCAACTCTTGGCAGTGGCCAGCAGCGTGGTTGTGTGGCGCATGCTTACAGGTGCTGTTCTCATCCCTACCACCTTCGCCATCATTTCCCCAACCTCTTCATATCTTAAATCATTCTTGAGGCAGAATTAGGACTTAAGTGCCAGCTTAAGTGAAAAATTAAGGAAAATGTACTAAGTAATTGCAACACAAACACCGACTTAATCAACTTTAAAACGAAAAGATGCCAACGAAAGAAGAGAAGAAGTGGACCACTAGAGTGGAGAAAAGAAGAGCTGCTCAGGAAGCAACAAGGGCATCAACTTCTGAGCAAACGAATGCTAAACATACAGAGAACGAGGATGAAAACTATGAAAGCTCAAAGTCAATTGTATTGTGCAGTGTGTCGTTACTGGTGATAAATAAATACAGCTAATGAATTTATAGTAGAGGCTATGTCCACACTGTGTTGAATGATATAAAGACAATTGATAGTGAACACTGAGGTTTTTAAAATTAAAAACACAAACAAAAAACAGCAAGCAAAACATAGTATTTCTGAACTCAATTAATGTCAGTAACACTAAGCACTGAAAAGAAATGTCAGGGTTATTTTGTTAATGCATGAGGTATTCCATTACTAAGCATCAGTGAACCTGAAATTAAAATGCAGATGGTTAGTAGGAAAACTGATCAGGTTGAACATAATCGTTTTAAGTAATGGAGATTGGGCATAAAAAAATAAATCCACTCAATGTACTTTACATTAGACAGGCAGTGTGGTGAAGTGGTTAAGGCTTTGGACTTCAAACCGTCAGGTTGTGGGATTAAATCCTTCTACTGGCACTGGGTGACTGTGAGCAAGTCACTTGACCTGCCTGTGCTCCAATTGGAAAACCAAAAGAAATGTAACCAATTGTATCCTAAATATTGTAAGCTGCCTTGGATAAAGGCATCAGCCAAATAAGTAAATGTTATGTTTTGTGACTAGGTTTTGACAGACTTGCTAATTGTTAGAACTCATTCAAAACCAGTCACAACACATGATGAAATCGACGGGAAACTTTATTTAGCAACTACAAAATAATTAACAAAATGTTAACATGCTTTACTCACAGCCTTGCCTCTTTAAACCTCATACTCACACACTTAGTCTTATCTTAGCTCCACTTTCTTTCTTATACGCGTGCACAGAATTTTCACAGTTTAACCAATGTGGCAAAAAATATCATAACAAGACAAATTAATTAATAGTTGTGAGGTTTGGATTTTATATCTTAAAGTACATTTAGCAAAGTTCACTATATAATGTAAAAGCGTTTCCAGGTAACTTAGGGCAGCTGAGATGGGATGCAAGCAGACTACACTGGGCTGTCAGCAGGAAACTATGTTTATTTACTGTATGAGAAAGGCATCTGCCTTCAGCTTCTGTGCTAATAAAGAAAGGCGCTGGAAATGGCAAAGCAAACACGCAATGCTTGACATTAATGAGCTACATGTTTTTGCTGACCATGTTTACTTATAATTTAGTAGAGTTCATTTTCCCTGTGTCCTGCTGGCAACTGGAAGCAGCCAATAATGATAATAAACTTTGTATGATGTAATCTAATTCTGTACCTGCTACTTGTGTATAAAAAAGACCTCATCTAGCAGAAAAGGTATGCATCTTGTTACAGAATGCTGTGTGTGTCTAGTTACAGCGTCCTGTAATAGAAGTGCTCCCTCTTCAAAGAGAATAAATGGTTATGATTTAAACTTCCTTCTGCTTGTTTTCTCTTAGCAGTTTTAGGCTACCTAGGGTGATGATCATTTCTTCCACACCAATAATGTGGTACCCCTTGCCCCTTTATTCTTTCCAACTTACTACACAACACTCATGTCATACTTCCTACAGAACTAACTTGGAATGAGTAGAACAGCTGAAGGAAGAAGAAATGACTTCAGCATACTCTTTTATTATATATTACTATTATTAATACCTCTAGGGTTTTATTTTTTTTACATTCCATTAGTTACAAAACGAACATTATTAAAAAGCCAAGTGTTTAAAGTGAAGAAACTGTAATGCAGAGTCACTGGTAATTCTGTTTTTTGTCTTTTTCTGAACCATCAATACTTGTCTCATTCAATTCTTCAATAAACATGGGAAATGGGTTCATTACTTTTTTTGTCAGATTTTAGTCAATAAATTGTGCTGAGTTAGCAATAACTCTTAATTTAATTTCTTTTGGGAAAAGGAATAAAAGTAGACTTTGTCATTATAGTGCACAATATGAACATTTTATAAATTAATAATTGTAACTTAAAACATCAGAGAAAATATGTTCTATATCAAAGTATATATAAATATTACATGAATTTTGTTATTCTAATACTGGAAGCAATTTTCCCTCTTTTTCTTTTATTCACTTTTACTTTTTATTAGTGGAATACTGCCCTGAAGCAGTGATCAGATATAACTGTGTTTTGAATTTTAAATTACACCAGCCACAGAGAATTCACATTCATCATAGAACAACACAATGAGAATAATAAGACAAATACTGAGCATGAAATAACATTTAGTTACCAGTACATTGCATTATTTGAATAGTGACAGTTTATTTTTCTGGACAGCAAGTGTTATTTTTAAAACATGTTAACTCTTTAAACTTTGATGCAACTTTTGAAAAATCAGTATTATCACATACTGTATATCTGATGAAGGTAATTCCAAACACACAGACAGCATTGAACTATACTATTTGATTAACAGAATTAGTTTGCCATCAGTAAATCTGCACATTTATGTTAAGGTTAATTTAAGCCTGCATAGGTTTCACTTTTTCAACCAAATGATCTTAGGCCAGGTTTATACTTCACGCTACACGACACTTGCTCCAGTGGACGTTACTGCTATGCAAGTGTTGTACTGTTTATACTTGCACGTGTACTTTATATAAATCTGGACGATTCCACCAGGTGGCAGTGCGAGATATCATCACAGAGAGAACAGGTTTGACTT
Source organism: Polypterus senegalus (assembly GCF_016835505.1). Lineage (NCBI taxonomy): Eukaryota > Metazoa > Chordata > Cladistia > Polypteriformes > Polypteridae > Polypterus > Polypterus senegalus. The sequence goes on along the minus strand of NC_053159.1, from coordinate 148,110,477 downwards.
CACCGTATTGTGAATTGCCTGAAACACCCATTAAATTCTGGGGACATCCTGCCATAAAATCTCTGAAAAGGATGGCTGTTTAATGATTACATCCATCAATCCAGGAATGCACTCATTCCAACAAGCGTCCAACAAGGTGTGAGGCAGAAACAATCCCTGGATGGGGCATCAGCTCATTGCAAGAAGAACACAAGCACACACAGACACTAGCGTCATTTTAGCATCTCCAAATCCCCAAACCTTCATGTCTTTGAAAGGAAACAAGAGCACCCACCAGGAAGACATGCAACCTCCAGGAAGGGAACACCAGGGACGTGAGTACCGCTCTCCCACTGTGCAGCCCCCACGTGTAACAATCAGTATTCGTTATTTAAATAAAGTTAACAACTTTGTAACATACATAACTTGTATGCATTTCATCATGAAAGTGATATTAAGTATAAATCTAAGGATTCTAAATGTGCAGAGAGCTGGAATATCATAAATTTAATATGTTTTGTGTGGCAATTGCTGCCTGCTGCTGCTGTCAATGCAGGAGGAAGCCCCAGAAGCATGTAGCGGTTCACAACTGGGTCAGTTTTAAGATGATGTTTACGACGGTCTATTTTAATGATAAAATAAACTACGAGATTAAAGTGGACATTTCGAGATTTAAGCAAACATTTCCACTTTAATCACAAAATGCACCTTTTTACTGTGTCCCTAACTTTTTTTTTCCTCTGTCGCTCAAATATGCCGCCGAATATTCTGATGCTGTTGTAAAGGTGCAAAAAAAAAAAAAGACAAAAAGCACAGAAGATGGTATGTGAGACTTTTAAAATGTATCATGTCATTACGATGGGGAATATGTGATGCATTTGTATGTCAGCACTTTTTTCACCACATCAACCCATTCATGAAACATCGAAGCATGCACATTGATGCTGTACAATCCCCAAAGCAGCTTTCTGTCACATGAAGATAGTTAACAGAGACTGACATCGCGTTCCGACTTTTATCACACTGCGCCCCCCGATTTTTTGCTGGCACTGCAACTCGCGCACGCATTATGTTAATTTCTGAGGACATGCTCAGAGGATGCGTCAAATAAGCACTGAGAATGTGTGACAGCAATGATGCGTACGCGTACGTGTTCTGAGAGTGAAGTATAAATGAGCCCTTATTGATAATTAGAATTAAGAAGTGAGACATCACTTATACAGTCCCTTTACTTAAAACACCTTTACCATTTTCTGAGCTGGATCCTGCCAAACTTAGATCTATTATTTCTTAAAGTAAAAAAAATCAACTTCGACTACTAAGCATGACAATGTATTTGCTTTACTAGTACTCTTTACACTTAAAAGCACTCTTCTCAGTACATGAACATCTAAACACATCTAAAACAGAATTTGAAATCTGGACAAACTTAATGGTCCATTGTTTAAAAATTATATTACATCTTATGAGGCAATTTTTTTCTGATATAAATATATTGAATTGGTGCCAAATAATAAAAAAGCCACTGGGCAATATAAAACAAACAATAAACCGTTAACAGTGGGAACTTTACTTTACATTGACTCATTTTTGTGCATTAAAATATAAGCCATAAATGCTTTATGATGACAAAGATTTATTTGATACACCTAACACACAAATATACTTATGCTTACTTTGAAAAACAAAACTTTCACATAAAGCTGCCTAGACCTTTAACACTAAAAAATGTACAAATGCTGTGTATATTTTTAAAAATATCAGTCATAGTACACGTTATACGAGATTACATAACATAAACCAATATGGGCATAATATACAGTACAAATGCATATTAATGATTCACATTCAAAATACAAATGTGAATCAGTAATACAAAAGAACTAGAATGTGTTAATTAAATGTCACAATCATTCACTGCCGTCAAAGATCTGAGGTAAAAGAACTCCTTTTAATATCTAAATACAATAAATGTCAATATCATATAGTCCACCAACATACTTTATATGACAAGACAGGGAAAATTAGAGTTTAATTAGCGTTTACATCAAACTAATTGTCATTATTATTCCCAAGCACTGACATGTATTTATGTACTGAAAATTCACGTATGTGTCATTTATCTATTACTCAATTTTACAAGAACCTCAGAAAAGTAACATACAAGGCCCCAATGTTGGAGAGAATTAATTGTGGCTAAAGTGGTGTGATGCCTGAACAACTGCTGAGACAGTGAAGAACACTACTCAAATGATGTATGGGACATTTAAAGGTAACTTCTACATGCACTTCTTTGTATATAAGACAGTGTTAGTTTCAGCTAGGATTTCTTCCTTGGCTTGGGTTCAGATCTTTGTTTTATGTACATTGACCATTGATTCTTTCATTTACATTAATATTGCTCGTGTTTATTATTTCTATTCTTTGTTTTTCATTTTGTCTAACCACCTTAATGAAAGAATAAGTGCCTGTCTGTGTGTCCGTCCTGTTGCTATGTCTCTGTAATTCCAATAGATGGTGCGTCACAAAGATTAACACTTTGTTACTTTCTATTTGTTATGGGATTCATAAAAAGAGACATGCAATTTGCATGGTGCACTGCAAGTGTTAACGCTGAGGTCTGCATTGAATATTTAGATTTCAACAAACCTTAGACGGGCAGCACAGGCAGTGTATCAATATCTTGGTTTTGTTCCATGTGTTTTGTGGGCCACCTGCCAATCACCACCAAGGACTACCCTCCTGGATATAAATCTGGAGGATCCTGGCAGTTCATTCAATTGCATTTAGGAATTTGGTTAGTTTCTTTGTTTCAACAGTGATTTTTCGATATCAATGGATTTTGACCTCACTTTGGATTTGTGATTTCTAGAACTGTGTTTGCTGGGGATTGCCTTATTGTTAAGGCAAATCCTTTATGCTTTTTGTGCTCTATGGAGGTTTACTGTTTGGCAGGGTATTTGTGAGAAAATAAAACCTTTTCATTCTTTTAAAATGCTGTGTTAGCCCTAGTTACTAGTCAGGTTTGATGGTTTTCCCATGTAATGTGCAATACTGGAAGTATTTGGGACTACATGCTAAATTATGTGCTTTGGCACTCCTAAATCACAACAGATAGAATGTTTTTTAATATCTCCATTCATTTTCTTGACCTGTCAATTTCCATTCAGAGATGAAAACAGATATTTTGAGACAACCTTCTTTTATATTTTTACAAACCCAAACTCCATTACTTTACATTAATTTATAACTCTGGCAAGCTGTCCAGACTCATCTGAACCTTCACTAAGACCAATGTTAACAAATTATATTATACTTGCTATTATATGTATTTGAACTAGTGCAGAAGTTTGCTGATTTATACAGCAGCTTTTACTGACACACACTGAAACTACAAACTATCTGTAATCAATATTTAACATAAAAAGGTGTAATTGTTATGTCAAGCTTGGGCAAGGCAGAAGGAAGTAATAATGAAAGGATAAGGAAATGGACCAGGAGATAAAATATAACCCTTCAACAATAAACAGGTGAGAAGCAGAATTCCAGAAGATGTGTAAACAATACTAAAAACACTAAATATAGAAATGTGCAGAAATCATATCAAAATCACACATGCACATTCTCCACATATTCTTATACTGGTAGACCTGTAGTGCTGGAATATACAGTAAGACACTGGGTGCATGACATCACGCCATGCAACTCCTGCGAAAATGCCCCTGGAAACCCATTGATGTGTCTATGCAATAAATGTTCACAAAACAGCAAAACAAAAAAATTTGTTGCAGTAAATGTTAAAACAAACAATAAAAACAAACTATTTCAAAACTTATTTTAATCCATCAACAATCATCCAAAATATTCCCTGAAGTAAATAAATAATTGCCAGTCAGGACGCTGAGCAAACAACAAAGAAAAATAAAATAAAAGCTGAAAAAAACACAAACAAACAAATAAATTAAATATTTAATTAAACAAAAGCCTATTATGGCCGGAAATAAAAAACGAAGAGTGTACCTGTTACAAATTACAATTTATAAGGGCAATAGCCAGCCCAACAAGTTTTCTGAGGTGGAATTTTGCTGACCCACTACCTGATCCAAGTATTGTGCGGCCTCCACTGATGTTGAAATAAAAACTATTGATTGATTGGTCTCGTCCGATGCGAGAGATGGACGTCTGAAGTGGAGCTCCGCTAGCAGTGGTGCTATTTTTCATATTATTTGCTTATTATTCTGAGATATCCTGTATTTATTCAACCCGAGAGGGACCGCTACAGTATATGTAGACACATATAAACATGGCCAACAAGAAGGGGGGTCCGAAAGAATCGAAGACTAAAGCTACATCCAAGCTGCGATCAGCAAGCCCTAGTTCGAGATACGGCCTCTCAGAGACAGACCTGGATCAGATGGGCGAAAGTACAGACTCCTCGGGACCACGGTCCGCTACATCGTCGCCGGCTGAGAGCGAAAAGGGGAGCGAAGGTGCGATCGTGAGTGCAGATGTGGACAGCTCGCCGATTGGAGAGGATTACCTGAAACTGGAAAAGGCCGGGAGGTCCGCGGCTTCAGTTACGCAATTACGCGGGACTGGAGCAGCGGGACACCGCTTCAGCAGAGTCTGCTGCTTCATCTACGGTACAAGAAGGCACATTTGAGCTATCTGAACTGAAAGTGTTGCTCGCTGAGCTCACGCAAGATATAAAGAAAAGCGAGAAGGCTAATGAGAAAGCAACGGCAAAGGCACTTGAGAGACTGAAACAGGAATTAAAACAGGAGATGAAACAGGCCAATGAATGTCTGCGACAGGAAATCCAACAGGCAAATGAAAGGCTGCGACAGGAATTCCAACAGGCAAATGAAAGGCTGCGTCAAGAGGTACAACTTGAACCGACAGGTGCTGGGTAAAATTGAAGAGCGCATTGAGAAAAACTCGGCTAAACTGAGCACGCTTGCTGATCGATTGGAGCATCTTAGTGAGACATTCACGAATCGGATCGAAATAGCGAACATCTAGCTGCCAGTGCCGAGGAAAGAGCAGTAAATGTCAGTTTGGAATGTAAAAAACTCGGAGAAAAACTTGGAGACAGACTGGCTGCTTTAGAAGATGGGAATAGAAGGTATAATGTCAGAATTGAAGGCCTGCGGAGAATCGAGAAAGTTTAAACCCGTGAAATTCGCAACTGAACTTTTTCTAAAATAATCGGGGCGACTTTAAAGCAGAATCTGAGATAGCAGCGGCTTACGCGTCTGCGATCAAACACCGTCAGACCCGACCAAGATCTTTTATAGTTCGTTTTGAGCGATTATCATTTAAGTTAGAGGTGATGGAACTCCTCAGGAAAAAAGGAAGATATTATATATGAAGATTGCCACATTCGCGTCTTCCCTGACTTCTCTCCAGCAACAGCTATCAAACGCGCCGCCTTCTATAATATTAAACAGCGGCTACGGCAAGCCAATGTCAAATCGGCCTCCTGTATCCGGCAAAACTGAAAGTGGAATGGCAGGGTCATTTCTATGTTTTCGCTAGCAAGGAGGAGGCAGAAAATGAGTTAAGAAAGCTGATCCCGGGACTATTCTGATACATAATTGTGAGTCATGGCGGTAAATGATAAAGCTAGGATTAATAATCTACTGTCTGATCTATTTGTTTTAAAATACGGGTTTTTATCAGCATATATTCTCATATTCTTATATTATTATTACTTACTTATTACTTATCATTACTTAGTATTACTAGGGCTAAATGTTTATGTTTTATTGTGCTTAATTACGTTTTCCTCCTCTTTTTTCTTTTCTAATTATTTCATGTGTACCCTAAATGAGACTGTTCAATATCATACCCTTGGTTTGCTGTTATTGCTATTACTGCATTAAGACTTGTTATGCTTGTTTTGGACACATCTTTAACACCATCACCTGGGTTTATTATCTGGGGATATCATCTTAATGCACTAAAATTGATGAAGATATATATATATATATATATATATATATATATATATATATATATATATATATATATATATATATATATATATATATATATATAAGTGCAAAATTCTTTTCTTTTTTTTTTTTTTTTCCTCTTTTAAAGACTATATTGGTAACAGATATCTCTATCTTTTAACCTTAAAGCGCCACTGCATGGGGGCTTGATGTGCTTTGGGCGTGCTCTGTCTCTGGGTATGTCAGAGGACTGGGACTGCATGAAGTGGGTTTTAGCCTCACCTGGGGAGGCAAAAGGGAGGGTGGGGGTTAAGGGGAAGAGAAAGAGAGCAGGCTTGATCTATATCTAATCTATCATCTCAATCTTTATAATTATAACTATCAACGTAATAATAAGCTGCATGGCAACAACTCTTGGGGAATAGGAAATTAAGACCTAAACTATTTCACTTCCAGTTAAGACTATAATATGACACCAAAAACTCAGAATCAGTGTCTCCATGATGGGACAGTTAACCGTAAGCTGGAATGTTAAAGGCCTGAATCACGAATTAAAGAGAAAGAAAGTACTTTCTCACCTAACAGGTCTAAATGCTAAAATAGTATTTTTACAGGAAACCCACTTACTAAGTAAGGATCAGTTCCGGCTGCAAAAGACTGGACTGGCCAAATGTTCCATTCTAGTTTTACAAAGAAAACTAGAGGGGTGGGAATTCTCATACATAGAACAGTACCATTTGTAGCATCAGATGTAGTATTGGATCCTGAAGGGAGATATGTGATGGTCATGGGAGACTTATCTAACTGTAAAATGATTTTGATAAATGTTTATGCACCTAATGTTGATGATAAGGAATTTATACAAAATTTATTTGCATCCATTCCCAATCTGAACACTCATAAACTTATAATGGCTGGGGACTTTAATTGTGTTCTAAATCCACTTTTAGATAAGACTTCCTCCACAGGGGGAACGGCAACTAACACCGCAAAGATAATTACAAAGTTTATAACTGATCACAACTTATCAGATCCCTGGAGGTTTTTAAACCCAAATTCAAGAACATATTCTTTCTACTCACCAGTACATCATTGCTACTCAAGGATTGATTACTTCTTTATAGATAATAACTTCTTGCCTAAGATTAAATCTTGTAAATACGATGCTATTGTTATTTCAGACCATGCTCCGATGATCTTGGAGCTGAAATTACTAAGCCCCATACACTCACCCGCAGATGGCGTCTCAATCCGCTTCTATTAGCTGACGAGAATTGTACTGAATTTATATCCAAACAAATTGAATTCTTTCTAGAGACAAATACATCCCCTGAGATCTCTGCAGGAATACTCTGGGAAACTCTTAAGGCCTTCTTAAGAGGACAGATTATCTCATATCTTTCCCACAGAAATAAATCCGAAGCGAAGAAAGTAGCAGAGATAAAAGCGAAATTACTAAAATAGATGAAGAACATGCCAGACTACCAAGCGAGACTCTACATAAGAGGAGGCAGGCTCTACATTCAGAATTAAACCTCTTGACAACTAAAGAAACCGAACAACTAATTTACAAATCCAGACATCATTATTATGAACATGGAGAAAGCTAATAAGCTTTTAGCGCAACAAATTCACAAGCAAGATATGCATAGCAATCTCGTAATTACTAACACGAATGGAGATAAAATCATCGAACACAAAAATATAATGTACACTTTTAGAGACTACTATAAATCCCTATATACTACTGAGTTTAAAGAAGACAATATACAATCTAATGCATTTCTGGATAAATTACAGATACCACAAATTGACGCTATTAGTGTGGAGGAGCTCGATAAACCTCTGTCATTATCAGAATTACTGGATGCTATAAAGTCACTCCAAGGTGGAAAAGCAGCAGGCCCTGATGGCTACCCTGCAGAGTTTTACAAGAAATTCTCCGCTCAGCTAGCTCCCTCCTATTAGCAACATTTACAGAAGCCAGAGATAACCAATCTCTTCCACAAACCTTTCGCCAAGCACTAATCACTGTCTTTCCAAAACAAAATAAGGACTTATTACAATGTGCATCATACAGACCAATTTCACTTCTGAATAACGACGTTAAAATACTCTCTAAAATCATAGCTAGAAGGATGGAGAAAGTGCTCCCTCAGTAATATCACAAGACCAAACTGGATTTATTAGGGGCCGACACTTATCTTCAAATCTTGACGCCTGTTTAATGTAATATACTCACCAACTAAATCAAACACCCCAGAAATATTATTATCATTGGATGCAGAAAAAGCATTCGACATGATTGAATGGAAATACCTTTTACTATTTTGGAGAAGTTTGGGTTTGGCCCGAACATTTGTGCATGGATTAAATTACTGTATACTAACCCAGAAGCTTCAGTTTGCATCAATAACATTTGCTCAGACTACTTTAAACTAGAACGTGGCACAAGACAAGGATGCCCTTTGTCACCACTGCTGTTTGCAATTGCCATTGAACCACTGGCAATACATTGTCGAAATACTGATCAGATAAAGGGGATTAGCAGAGAAGGACTGGAACAGAAAATCTCATTATATGCAGATGACATGGTACTGTATATATCGGACCCAGAAAATTCTGTGCCTGCAGTCTTAGCAGCACTCACAGAATTTCAAAAGCTCTCTGGTCTCAGAATTAATCTGAATAAAAGTGTACTCTTTCCGGTGAATTCGCAAGCATATAATATTAGATTAGACACCCTTCCTTTTATCATTGCAGAACAGTTTAAATACCTCGGGGTAAACATCACAAGTAAACATAAAGCTCTTTATCAACAAAATTTCGTCGTCTGTATGGAAAAAATTAAACAAGACTTGCATAGATGGTCAACCCTTCATCTCACACTAGCTGGAAGAATTAACACTGTTAAGATGAATATTCTTCCTAAGCTCCTTTTTTTATTTCAAAACATACCAATATACATTAATAAATCGTTCTTTAAGCAATTAGATTCAACAATAACCTCATTTATTTGGAATTCTAAACATCCACGCATCAAAAGAGCGACCCTACAAAGACAAAAGGCAGAAGGCGGCATGGCTCTACCTAACTTCCAGTTTTATTACTGGGCAAATATACAGTCGATAAGAACCTGGACACAAATAGAAGAACATACACAGGCATGGACCGCAATAGAAGTAAAATCCTGCAGTACTTCTTTGTATTCCTTGCTTTGTGCTCCAATAAACACACGTTATCGGCAATACACTAATAACCCAATTGTGCTCCACTCACTTAGAATCTGGAACCAATGTAGAAAGCATTTTAAGACGGAGAAGCTTCTTTCTGTGGCACCCTGCAAAAGAACCACCTCTTTCAACCCTCACAAACATATGCAGTTTTAATATCTGGAAAAAATTTGGAATTAACTTGCTTAGAGATCTTTATATAGACAACGTCTTTGCATCCTATGAACAATTACATTCCAAATTTAACATTCCAGCTACAAATTTCTTTCACTATCTTCAAATCAGGAACTTTGTTAAACAGAACCTTCCAGATTTTCCTCATCTTGCACCCTCATCCACGCTGGAAAAATTATTGCTCAATTTCAAGGAGTTAGACTCCATCTCTACAATATATAAAATCCTTTTACAATCCCTTCCTTTCAAAGATCCAAGAGGACACTGGGAAAATGACCTCTCAATTAATATATCAGAAAAGGAGTGGAAAGTAGCAATGCAGAGAATTCACTCAAGCTCCATATGCGCAAAGCATACAATTATACAACTCAAAATTATATATCGAGCACATCTGTCTCGACTAAAACTCTCCAAAATGTTTCCAGGGCATGATCCAACCTGCGAACGTTGCAACCAAGCCCCAGCCTCACTAGGTCACATGTTCTGGGCCTGCTCCAAATTAACATTATTCTGGACAAAAATTTTTAATTACCTCTCAGACAGTCTTGGACTCACAATCCCTCCTAACCCATTAACAGCTGTGTTTGGGGTTCTTCCAGAGGGTCTTAAAGTGGAGAAAGACAAACAAATTGTGATTGCATTCACTACACTGTTGGCACGCAGACTTATTCTGATAAACTGGAAGAACCCAAACTCTCCTCTTTTAAGTCAGTGGGAAACTGATGTGTTATATTATTTAAAATTGGAAAAAATCAAATACTCAGTTAGAGGATCTGTGCAGACTTTTTTCAAAACATGGCAGGATCTAATCAGTAATATTTTGAAATGATTTTATAAAGCACAGAGAATTTGTTGATTTAGGTATTTTTAAAAGCCTTAAATTTTACACCGTTTGGCTTGCTCTCTCTCTCAAGGGTGGGGATCGATCTGTTCTTAGCATAATTCTTTTTTTGTAAAACTTGATTGCTATGTATTGATTGTAATAAAATTAATAAATAAAAAAAAAAAAAAAAAAATAAAAACGGAAACTCCAACAGTCAATGAGACCCACTTCATTGAATCTTCTAGGACAATGTATAAAAAACTAACCACTTAAATATATCTATGTGGAGTTTGAGTGGTCTTTTGGCCTTGGAACCCATGCATATTTTTTTCCTCCCAGTGTTTTGCCCCTGGAGTTTTTTGTTTTTCTTTTATCCTCCCTGGCCATCTGATTATAACATTAGGCTTATCATTAGAGACTTAAAAAGAAATCATTAAATAAGCACTATATGCCTGGCGTACCAATCTAGACTTAGTTGCGAATTTCACCTCTAGGAGTAGCATACAGTATTCTGTGCCAGTCTGCCAAGTGGCGTTGCTCTGTATTGTTTGTACAGCATTTCAGATGTCGGTTTTTCTTGGTGCTTATTAAACACGTTTTGCGATTTTTGTGATGGGTGATCATAAAAAACAGTTTAAATTTTGTTTCCCTTAGGGAAAACAGCAGCTGAAACTGTAGTGATGCTTGAAACTGCTGTTAAAGAGGAAGCTTTAAGTAAAACACAGGTCTACGTGATTTTCACGTTTCAAAAGGGGGGAAATGTCACTTGAAGACCAACCAAGATCTGGCCAGCCTTCCACAATTGGGAATGACGAAAATCTTGAAAAAGTTTGCAATGTAATTTTATGAATATTGTCATTGGACTGTTGAAGGGATTTCTGAATTGACTTGTGTGTCTTGGAGTTCTTGCCACCTTCCCTACTCACCTGATCTTGCTTCGTGCGACTTTATCTTGTTCCCGCATATGAAAAAAGAACTCAAAGGAAAGCGTTTTTGTACCATGGAGGAAGTCAAAGAAAAATCACTGCAGGCTTTGGACAATGTTCTTCTTCAGCAGTTCCAAAAATGTTTCCACCAGTGGGAAAACCTTTGGCACAAGTGCATTCATTCACATGGAGAGTACTTAGAAGGAGACTAAATTTTCAGTAAACAAAAATTATTAAAACATTTTTTTCCAATTCTGGTTATTTTTCGGTACCCCCTCGTACTTTATAAATACTTGTATATTTATGTTATGTAAGTGCATATAGATTTATTCTTATTTACTGTTTTGGCATGTCATTTATTCATTGTTATTCTTATTCAGTTCTAGTTTTTTTTTATTTTCTTTTAACTTTTTCTTCTAAATTCTGTTGTTGTACAGTGGCAAAAGGAAGTTTCAGGAATCACAAAATAGTGATGACAATGACACAAAATAAATGGTAGCAAAAACATTTAAACAAGGGTGAAAAATGTAATAAACATTAGTATGTGCTCCAAACTAAAATTACATTTTATCTATTTTTTTGTGATTCAGTAGCTCCAATAATTTTGATAAGCTTTTATTAAATAATGTTTGGTTTGATGCGTCCTAACTAATGCTATGACATCATTAAAATATATACACACTAGCCATGTGCACCCAACTATGTTGTGCGTGTTAAAGTTGTCTGTGAAGGGTTCCCTGTTTAAACGTGGCTGCCAGTCGTGAACTGGGCCCTTCGTTGCACAGCATTATGATTTTTTTTATAAGGGAAACAAAATTACAAAAGAAAACACTTGGATATTGATTCGATAGGAACGGCCTACTCGGAATCACTGTCCAAATCGTAATTATGTGGTGGTTTAGGAGCATTTCTGCTTCTGTTTGTTCACAGTCCGTCTCATTTTCACGACGCTGTCGTTTCCTCTCACGATCTCTTCTCAACCTTTCTCCAATCTCACAGGTTGCTTTGTGGCAATCCAAAGAGTAAGGCAATATACACGGAGCAATGGTTATAAAAGGGGGACATATAGGTATCCAGGCTCTTTAAAGCATAAATAGGGATCACTTCACTGACAAGCCACGGTACAACTGTGAGACGCGCAGCACTTGCCGGCTACAACGTAACAATAATAATTTCCGGAACGTGCTGTTACGTTGTCATTCATTTTACCCACTGTGTTTCTTTCATTCATATGTTACGTAGGCACGTAACTTTTACCTTCGGCAATCTCATTCTCTAACCAGGCCTCAGGAGCTAACCAGCGTAAAACTGTTCACCACCCCTTTTGTTATTGCGGCACATTGTTGACATCCGTGAGTAACAACACCGTACTAAACTGGAAGGTGGTCTACGCATGCGTGGAATTCGCGGACAAACAAAGATCAAAATCTAAATGAAGATCTCTTTAGTTAATTTATAACATAACAATTTGTTTAGTTTGAATGTTTGTGTTTTGAGGTGTGACTGGACTACTACAGTCTTCAGTAGTATAAGCCTGGAGGAGATTCTTAATGCAATGCCTATGTTTTAGCTGTCTCTCTACTGCCATCTAGTGCTTCTTCTTCTAATTCATTCGCGGACAAACAAAGATCAAGATCCAAATGAAGATTATATAGAGAGATAATACACTTTTTCTGAGTTCTCCTTTTGCCCACACATGCTCATGGGAGGCAGCAGAGTGGTCTACCTAATACTGAAATGCAGGTACAGGGTAATCAGGTGTGCTAATGCCTCTTCTCCCATTCTTCTCCCATTCTTACAGAAACAGTAAGATCTAATCCTCTTCTGGCCACAGACCAAGCCCCTTGATGACCTCACTTTCGCTTTACTTCCAGATGACCCGGCTCTTACTTTTCCTCTGCTGTTAAAGCTTTGCTCTGCAGTTAGTCCCTGATTGTGCCTCGACAGACTACTCTGCAGACCCAAGTTTCTCAATATATGAGGTGGACCCCCATACCTTTTTCTTTGTGCTTGTTATTATCCTTTATTAATTAAGTCTCCAAGGTTTTAAATATGGTATTTTTCTGTTTTTTCTATTTTCATTTACTGCACTGGGATTTTGTTTTGCAGACAGTATTAATGAATTCAGGCCTTTAAAACTATAGTGACAATTTTCTTGACTTGGAGTTTGAGTAGTGGCCTGGTTAATAACTCATTTCAGATATTTAGACTTATGACTCACTACTTGGTCTGTTTAAATTCCAAAACCACTCAGTTTTTGATTGGCATTACAGTTTTTGGTGTGACAGGAATTGTTTTTTGCTCATTATCACTATTTTCTGAATGTTAACTTCAAAATAGGCATGATATTTACTTAGGCATGTAAAAACTATTTTGAAATTGATACACAAAAGCAAAGTGTATGCACAATTAAAGTAAAGTAGTTTAACTTAGATATATGTTATGTAAGACAAGTAATATTTTTTAATGGGACATCTCAAATGGCAGGGAGGCAATTTAGGAAATTTTGTGGCAACATTTCAGAGCACATCCTAACAATAAACTGTCATATACTGGGTGAATTTAGAGTTCACAATCAATCCATCAATTTTTAGACAGTAGAAGGAAATAATACAAATAAAGAAAACTCTCAAAGTAAAATGCAATAAGTGAAAAATAAAACTGTCAAAAAATCTACTTTACTTAAAGTAAATGCAACATTTGTTATTTTTGCTTTGACAAAAATGAAAGCAGAAGGCACTATTGAAAAAATCTGAATTAGTGCTACATTTTAAATATGTATAGTCTAAATATTCTTGATTGTAATAAATGTTTGTCATTTGTCAGTCTCTGACAGAGGTCCATATGGGGCTAGATCCCTAGTAAAGGATCTAAAATAATATCCTATTCATAATCATGGACCTTGAAGTACTCTAAAATGATACCCCACAAGCTTATGTTTGAGACATAACACATCATTTTAACCTTCTGGGAGTGTCTCTTAGAGGACTAGGACCACTGGTAAAGAATCAAATATCAAAATTATTATCATGCTAGCTTAAATACTCTGTGTTGCCAGGAGGAAAATAAAGTTCATATAAAAATTGTTTTAGAAAAATATAAATAAAAAAACACAACTTTAAAAATAAATTAACAAACAATGAAGACTCACTAATGTGCTTGTATTGTTTACTGAAGTGCTTTGTTATATACAATGCTTTTAGTTTTTCCATCTTTAGCCAATATATAAAGGATCTTAGGACTTTCCCACCCTTGAACATGCCACATAAAGTTGTGCATGTGAGAAACAGGCTGTGTCCAAACTGATTCCAGCAATTTGCAATGATTGTCCTTGAGATTTATTTATTGATACTGAACCGGAAATATGTGGTCTCTACTTTACCTACGATTTTGATAACTTAATTTAATTAGTTTTTTGATTATGAAAGTATTAAAAAAAATGTCGTATTACTTTTTTATGAAAATTGTAACACCAACACGTTAGCTACGATGTTGCGAAACAAATGACATTTCATTCATTAATGAATAAACAATAATCACAAAGAGAGCTGCTGAATCCACAAAATAAATATAGGATGTTTATGGTAGATAAAAAATAAAATTCCTTACTTCTCTTATCTATACTAATAAAAGGCAAAGCCCTCACTCACTCACTCACTCACTCACTCACTCACTCACTCACTCACTCACTCACTCACTCACTCACTCACTCATCACTAATTCTCCAACTTCCTGTGTAGGTAGAAGGCTGAAATTTTGCAGGCTTATTCCTTACAGCTTACTTACAAAAGTTACGCAGGTTTCATTTCAAAATTCTACATGTAACGGTCATAATGGTCGATAACGGTTGACAACGTCCGCCATGTTGAACTTTCTTATTTATGGCCCCATCTTCACGAAATTTGGTAAGTGGCTTCCCTGCGCTAACAGAAACCGATGTACGTACTTATTTCGATGGTATGACACCACTGTCGGCCACCATATTGAACTATCCAACGTCACTAATTCTCCAACTTCCCGTGTAGGTAGAAGGCTGAAATTTGGCAGGCTCATTCCTTACAGCTTACTTCCAAAAATTAAGCAGGTTTTATTTCGAAATTCTACGCATAACGGTCATAACGGTTGACAACGTTCGCCATGTTGAACTTTCTTATTTATGGCCTCATCTTCACGAAATTTGGTAGGTGGCTTCCCTGCGCTAACCAAAACCGATGTACGAACTTATTTCAGTGGTATGATGCCACTATCAGCTGCCATATTGTTTCCAATGTCACTAATTCTCCAACTTCCCATGTGGGTAGAAGGCTGAAATTTGGCAGGCTCATTCCTTACAGCTTACTTACAAAAGTTAAGCAGGTTTCATTTCAAGGCGGCTTCCCTGAACTAACCGAAACCAATGTACGTACTTATTTCGGTGGTATGATGCCACTGTCGGCTGCCATATTGAACTTTTTAACGGTCTTTGTTACTTATGTGCCCATCTTCAAGAAATTTGGTACGTGGGTTCCCAACGCTAACTGAATCCTACTTACGTACATATATACGTCCATAGCCTGCAGCTCGGTCACCATGTGAGGCGGCGTTGGGTCCCCCCCATTGTTGGCTGCCTGCCTATATAAGGCCGTCCGTCGCTCCTGTCTCTACATTCCCTTCCTTGCTTCGCCACGGGATTCACGTCTCCCTGCTGATAACTACAGCCTTTTTATTTAATCCACAGCTTCTCCGCTGTTTTATTGTTCATTTATTACGATTATAGTTATTGTGTAGGTATTTTAGACTTACTTTACATTGTTCAGGTACCCATTTCCTTTATCATTCCAACCGTACCCCCATTAACATGTCTATCAAGGTGATCACCATCGATCAAAGAACTGTCACTTACCGAGTGGTTTCCATGCCCGGAGATGGCACCTACCTTTTCCATTCTCTTTGTTACATATTGCACGGCAATATCAGGCTCACTCTTGATATTGTGTCTTATGAATTTAATGACTGGGACAGGTTCAAGGCGTGGACTGATGACGGTACAGGAGATAATTATACTACACAGGAGCACTATAAGAGTGAAATGCTTAAGCCCTTCACCAATGGATCTGCATGTGAGTTGATGGCTGATGCTGAATTGTCCGGTTGTCGCTTTCAAGTGTACTGAAATGGCCAAATATTTTACACCTTTCGACAACCGCCAATGCCTCTTAAACATCTTAGATTCACAGGTGACGATTTCAGTAGTGGACACTTTGATGTTTATGAATGTTTAAACTCTTAAAAGCTGGATGTGAAGTTATCAATGAAACCGGTTGTATACTTACAACGCTTGACAGTTGCCGAATGTCACTTTAACACAAGTCCTACAAATACTGTCGTAATTGAAACAAACCATGAAACTCAAACTGATTATGACAGCAGCAATGCAAGCTGTGAGATTTGAAACAAGATTACTGTTCATAAGGCCAACTGTACGTTGCATGCTCAAGAGTAAGCTCATCGCACAGCTTGGTCATATTACAACCGGAGGGCCGAACTCACAATGTGGCATACAAAGAGATCCTTAACAAATAATTATTGGTATATTTTCCATCAGTTTAAAAAGGTTTAATTTTCTTCTTAATAAAAATTTTAAGGCAGTACTTCTCCGCTGCGAAGCGCGGGTATTTTGCTAGTATATAATATAATAGCATATATTCATCAAAATATAATCATGGAATACATTCAAGGTAATGTAAAAATGATGGGAAAAGCAACGTCTTTAAGGTTTTTTGGCAGATTAATTTTTGTTTTGTTGTGTAGTAATAAGTTTTTACATGAAGAATTTTCGATGACGAAAAAACTGTCAATTAAATTAATATTATTATTTGGTTGATTTAATTCAATTATCACTACCACATTGTTACAATAAGAATAATACAAGATGAAAATTTAGTTAACAAAAGCAAACATTACACAACAAACAAATAATACTACAGATTTTTAATGTAAAACTGTCGGTTGCTTTTGCGGCACACACAAGAAACTTTCTGTGCATCAATTGGATGATAATATACATACAAGACCGCAAGATTGTTACAGTCTGCTTTATATATAAGACAAGGTAGGCCAGCGAGGAGAACAGGCATGTGCCGTCACCGCTCATCTGCACCACGTGGTGAAGGACCATTACTTCGTCAATATAAATCCTTTCTTCCTTGGTTATAGTTGTATGGGCTTATTTAAAGAGGTATAAACTTAATATAAGAATATGTGAAGAAAGTATGAAAAAGTATGAAAATCAAAATCCTCAAAAAAAAAAATTGCTTTAATATACCTTGGAATAACTTAACTAAATTATTTTAAAAAGATAAATAAATGGCAAATTATAAACGTTTTGTGGAAACTCAAAAATATCAAAATAAAACTTGTACTCTTCAGAAAAATGAAAGTATTTTTAATTTACTTTAAAGAAATTTATTTTAGAAAAAAATGGAGTGAATGGGTCTAAAAAACTATAAGAAATTTCTCTCTTGGACCTTAGCAAGCACCTATGGCCCAAGGGTAACCTACATTCCAAATGTCAAGTCCCAAGTCCTCTTGGTTTGGGAGTTTTCGTGATGAGTGAGTCAGTGGTATTTGGCTTTTATATATATATATATTCATGATCAGACACCTCCAAATAGCATAAACTGACACTCCATATGCCTTTATTGCTGATCCACATTTTTTTCAAGTTTTGTGAGAGGGAGTAACTTTGATTCCTCATATCTCTTAGAGCAGAGGTCCTCAATCACGGTCCTGGAGGGCCGCAGTGGCTGCAGGTTTTTGTTCCAACCCAGCTGCTTAATAAGAAGCACTAACTGCTCAAGTAACACTTCTGCTTCACTTTAGGTGTCTCGCTCGTTAAGATTTTGAACCCTTATTGCTTATTTTAGTCTTAAACAGCTGTATTCTTGGTTTTTAATAGCTCGTAATTAGCAATAACATGCAAATTACAAAAGAGACCAGCATTTCTCCATCTAGCTTGTTACCATTTATACCTGCGTGTATTTATCGTGCGCTATTGGGTTTAATTAAATACTTGGAAGAAGAGTGAAGAGAAAAAAGTGAAGGACTGAGAATTACTCCTCCATAGTAGGCTTCATATCTTTTGGATGATATTCTTAGAAAAGGGAAGAAAATCTAGGATATGAGAATGACCTGACATAGCAGAGTTAAAGCACTAACGGGCCATGAAATTAAATTATTGGCAAGAATTGCTTTCTAATTAAGCAAGTGGGTTAGAACAAAAACCTGCAGCCACTGTGGCCCTCCAGGACTGTGATTGAGGACCCCTGTCTTAGAGGATGAACCCCTGGGGTTTGTTGATGTGGCATTCACACCTTCAAGTCCTTTTGGTTTTATTTGTTAAAGACACCTATTGGTTTACTATTTAACTTAAGGGTGTCATTTACCACACAAAAAATAGTCTAAAAATGAGGGGATTTGAGGGTCTAGAAGGTGTATGAGGGGATGGGTCTAAAAAGTCTGATGTCTTCCATAACTAAAGATCAAGACTTGACAAGCGTTATATCATGTGTGGAGTTCATAAGTAATTCTTATGAGCACTACATGACTAAATGTAAAATATATTGGTGGCAAAAAACAAAACTATGAATTGAATAGAGGAATTTGAATATCACAAAAGAAGAAAAAGCCTTTTTAATAGGGTTCAAAGTCTTTTGGTCATTCCTTTTAGTTCCAAGTAAAGACTGGATATGGCATAATTATGGCAAAAGATATAATAATTAAAAGAAATTAATGGATCAACTGTCAAGTGAAGGTTATAATTGAATGAATCTATAGTGGGTAAGGTATGACAATGAAGAGCTAAGTTATTATCATAATTTGTCACAGTTTTACTGGAGAACTTCTTTATTATATTTTTTTCTTGTTTGGAGAATGTTATTCATTCTTGTGAGTACTAAATATATGATCATTGCAATTTGGCCCAGTTTGTTATTTATTTTTTTTTTATCGACACTATTTTTTCTGCTACTTTGTTATGTATTTTTGGAGGCTTCATGTGTCAAGGAATATTAATACATGTACTTTGTGTTAATAATTTAACTACTAATAGATGTCTTTTAGTTTTTGACTCAATTAGCTCTGACTCATACTAATTTGCCTCTTGGCTCTGTTAACAGTTATTGTGACAGCAAGCCTTTAGATTTTTCATTTGTGGCAGTACTCCTTTCAAGTTTGTTGTCAGTTTCACATTTAGGAATTGTGTTAGTACATCTCATGTAGCTGACTTTTGACGTTTCATCTATTTTTTAAATCCACTTCTTCCACTGTGGTTTCCTGAACAAATGCATACCTCCCAGTTCAATATACCACTCGTCTGCATTTTAAGGGTGAGATGCGGATGGGCTTTGCCTATACTGCGGTGCTGGAGATTATCCTGGGTAAAGCAACTGGAACAGCACTGATCAAGGGTGCTTCGGTTTAACAGTTTCAGAACTTGAGATACCACATAATATACAGTATAATTCTATAATTATAATTCTAAATTCTAAAAGGCACTGACTGATTGCATTCAAACATGGGGCCATTAAAATATGAAACGACAAAGTCTAGCTAATACAGCACAAAATATTTTGCATTGGTGGGAGAGTTTGAATCATCTGGTTCTCTAAAGTCCAGCCATTACTGCAAGGGTGAAGTGCAGAGCTGTCCTAAGTTTTTAAGAGACAAAAAACAATCAGTAGATATTCAGTGGATTGAAAGAAATGTGTATTATTTAGAATGCGCAGTAGAATGTCAAAGCAAGTAAAGAATGATAATTTGAAGAATAAATGTTTGAGACAACATGGTTGTGACACAAAAACTTTCCAAATACATTAAGTATTCGACCTGAAACACTTGATTGAAACCATACAGAATTTGAATCATTTCTGAAATGGCACCAACATGATATGATCGTTAGAATTCGTGCCAGTTTGTTATTTTCTTTTCTTTTCTTTTACTGACTCTAATTGTCCCTTTCAAAATTAAGTAGCACTTCAGCAAACTAATATAATTACGAATGGATGACAACTCCGCTGCAGTAGCCTATCCCAGGTTTTCAGAGAAGAAAAATCAGTTTTGCTTTACCTAAATAGAACACAGTAAATTCTCAGATACAATAAAAACAAAATTCATCATTTGAAACATAATCCATGATCTGCTGGTGGAATAATTCAATTAAACATTTTATCCTTTAGGACTGCTGATTGGATAAAATTAAGTAACAGTTGGGAGTTTTATTAAGATGGCACTTTAATACAGTGGCAGGTTACAAAAACAGTGTAAGCCGCATAATTGGAAACTGATATCATTAGCTTCTGATCTATAGCCAGATGTTATTAGTAGTGATGAACTCATGCAGGCCATTCATGCTCACTTTACTCATTAGAACAGGCAAAGCAGAATTTCTTTCAAGATGTGTTTATATTATGAACAACAAATGTATCAAGATGAATGTCCTGTGCTCCAGGGAAAATGAAGGATTAAAAAAAAAATGAGACTAAGGAATATTCAATGAACAAAGCCATTCTGCCTCATTTTGCCAGATTCAGTTGCACTGTCATGGAATGCTAGATTACCTATGACAGTTCTGATTAGAATGAAAAGCTACAGGAAAAAATCAGCAACTCTGTATGGCAAAGTGAGACAAAGGTCTGTGGAAGTGTGCAGTTGTTACATAAATGCAGTGTGCTCTGACTTGGGGGTGTGAAGGTGCATGCAGTAGTATGAACAAGCAGCACAAGGTGTGGATGAGGGTATTGTCGGAGCCTGCATTTATGTTCAGATGCATGCATGTTCAGTGAATTTCATCATTAGTGCTCTGGGGTGTGTGATTAAGGGCCCCTATGTCAACTGAGGTAGAAAAGGAGCCATGGTAGGACAGACAGCAAAATAAGACAGTGATTTCTCCTTAGAATTAAGTATGTAAAGCTTAGAAAAACAGCCTTCTGCCTCCAGATATTGAAGCGTATAACACTGATTTAGTTTGTTTCATTGATGTATATTTAAGCTTTATAATGTACAAGTGAGGCCACACCTGGAGTACTGTGTGCAGTTTTGGTTAGGACATGGCAGTACTAAAAAAGGTCCAGAGAAGTGCAACTAGACTGGGGGATGAGTTATTAGAAAAGATTAAAAAGGCCTCAGTTTAAGCAAAAGGAAAATAAGAGATGATATGACAGAAGTGTTTAAAATGATTAAAATTATTAAATTCCTTGTTAAAGGAATTAGTACAGTAGAATGAGAATGTTACTTAAAAATAAGTTCCTCAAAAACACAGGTACACAGTTGGAAACTTGTTAAGGGTAAATTCTGCACAAACAGATATGTGAAATAAGTTACCAAATACTTTGGCAGAGAGTAGGACTTTAGGAATTTTTATAACTTGGCTTGATATTGCTTTAGAGGAATTAGTTGGATAGGATTGTCGAGATGTATTGTACTGAATGATCTTCTTTTCCTGTCAAAAACTGTCAAAATATTGTAATGTTAGTAGTTTTTCTAACATCTATACATAAATGAACCAATTTAAATAATCTTGATGCAGGACACCTCAGTATTAAAAATGCATTTTAGGTAGGCTTTTTCACACTTAGTCCATTCATAATACACTGCATTTAACAGTATCCATGAGTTGTTTGATGTTTTTGGTTCACTAATAATTTCAAGTTTCCCTGTTTTGCAGATGCTGCCGACCAAAATTAAGACAAATTTACTCTTGGAATCTCGTGTCTGCTTTCATAACAGGTATACAATAGCACTGCTTTGAACAGAGTAATGCTGTAATTACTACAGAACCAATAATAGTTGACAGACAAGATGACATGAATGTCTTTGTAATCTGAAAACTTGGAGGATACAGACTTACAGAAATATGCCGAACACATACTGGTGACGTGAGGCTGAGACGTGAACTGCACATGATCACAAGATTACAAGTAAAATATACATAAAGTAATACAAGGTAAATCAACATATTTTATCACAATGTGAGAATCTTCTACACGTACAGTAGAGCATGCAAATGTTCTTGAATAAATTCAGAATATGCAGTGGTAAAACACCTTTAAAAGACATTAGAATTAATTGACAGTAAAAAGTAAGGGTTATTATAGTCAGTTTTAGAACCATAAAATGCAGTGAAGGCACTTCATAAATGCAGCAGAGAAAATGTGATTTTTCAGGCATAATTTTAACTACTGTAACCACAGGAACCTCGTCGACAGATCTTAAGAAAACTTTTAAGACAGATGAACTACAAAACTGAACAATCTGTTAACAGAGAGTTATTCTGTGTGACAGGTGAGACACGCAAAGTGTCTGAGGATTATTGTGAGTGACTGAAAAACCAGAGACTTGGCCAGGGAAAGCAAAAGGTCAGGCAACCAACAATCAAATAGCACAAGATGTGACTTAGACGTCAAAGCCAAAATAAATCCTGACTCTGTCCTTACAAAGACAGAGTGAAAATGCACATACTGTACTGAATAATAACTGAATATGGATTATAGCCACTGAAGCAACATACATCATTTTACCTCATTAGACCAAATTTTTTGTAGCACAAAACTAGTCCTTTATTTTTAACATGCTATACCACAAAATACTTCCTTAAAGATATAGATAGGGCACTGATCAAGAACCACTTGGCTAAATTCAAGTCTGAATATTCATGCCCATCAGGAAATATGGTGGCTTGGTGGCATGGAGATTGTAATGTTGGCTCCCATATTCAGTATTCTAGGTTTCAATCCCTCTTGGTTGCTGCCCACATGGAGACTGTACATTCTGCCTGTGCCTGGTACTTTGATTTTCCTCATGTTTTCCCAAAGACATGCTGGTTAGGTTGAGTAGCCATTTTAATTTGGCCCTGTCGGAGCGAGAGTGAGTGGACTATGAGATGAACTGGCACTGTGCACAAGGCTTTTTCCTGACATACTTTCAGTCCTGCTGAGATTGGCTGTGGCCTCCTGAAGCCCTAAATTAGATTAAGCAAGTCTGAGAATGTTATATTGTGGGAATCACTTGAGAAGCTGAACATTTTGAGTGAAAGCAACAGTCAAAGAGTGAACTTCATAGTTTCATTCACCAACCAATTTGTTCAACAAGTTCAAATAAATAAATAAATTTACTAGAACGTAAACCTCTATTAACAGGCACATGACACACGGACTTACTGGCACAAACTAACAAGATTAGGGCAATTTAGACACCTGTCAGCCTACAGAACTCTAGTGAGAACCAGGGATAACACTTTAAACTTGACACTGACGACATTAGAAAATTGAACTGCAATTGAACCTCCTGAGGAGTCACACTAACCTAAACGTTAAAGAATATTAACATTTTAAAAAAGAATAAAAACACAATGCCAGCTGCTGCTCTGAATTTTTTTTCGTCAATGCAGACATGGGGGCACTACTGGAACCTAGCTAAGAGAAAATTTGTCACAAACTGTTAGAGAATACTTTCTCAAACAAAATTATAAGGGCTGTGTGAGAAACTGGTTGTCTAGCAGCTTGTGGCCCTTTAATATGTCATTACTTTAGGTGGACACAAAGGCCTGCTCTAATATTTATTTGTCTTACTAGAAAATAAAAATTAAATCTTAAAGAATTTTATACAAAGCATATTAAAACTAAAGCATTCCATTTTTCGATAAAAAATATGAAAATGCCTCTCTGAAAGCTGCATCAGTGCATCTTTTCATGTTTTCAAGCTTTAAGCATACACTGTCAATGCATTGTTTGCTCAACATTTGAGCAAAATCGGAGGAGAAATGGCTCAAATGACTGTCAGTCTTTGCAGATTTGAAAAGCATTTAACCACATTACCTCTACCCCAACATGTTTTAACATCCTTAGGCAGGCTTAAGTTTGTGTTGTACCTTGAGGTCACTTCCATTCAGACGCATTCTATTTATTCGTCTGCCGCTCGGTCTGCTGGAGTCAATCCAATAAATGAACTCCTTTCTGTAGTCAAAGTCTATTGCCATGACATTATTCAGTGCCTGTAAAAAAGAGATATTTTTTCATTCAAAGAGTATCCAGGGATTGATGTGTGTATGCATGTGTTTTGTGAATTTTAAGGGTATTTACTCTCTCGGAGTGCTTAAAGCTTAGCAGAAATGCTGTTTAATAACATCTCCAAATTCAGTCTAACTTGTGCAGAAATAATTGCATAAAAGTATTAAAAAATAAACTTCACATTAGAAACATATTGCAATATGAGCCTAGTATCCTTAACATGAAAATTATAAAGAAACCTTTATACAGTATGTGGCATAATTTCTACATGTAACAATATACAGTTGTATAACAAAGTGTTGAAATTAATTGCCATTAATGTTGTAATAAATAAGGCTAGTAAATAAGTGCTACAGTTAAAGTAATTATGGTAGGTATAAGATATGGTCAACAGTATAAATAAGTCCTGTTTTATCAGTAGATATGCACTTTACTCATTCAAAGCTTAGGATCATTATGATAAAAAAAAATTAATAATAAAATTACAGTCGCACTGAGGCATCATGCAGGTGTATTGCTATTGGTATAAAGGAGCCCCCTTGTGTTTCTTGACACACTTGTGCTGAAGAATTCATTGGCCAAAAGTCCTTAGTGTTAGTGTGTCAAAGAGAAGATGTGCAGCAATGTTCATAATGGCACTCAGTTTTGTTTGAATTCTCTCCTTTGCTACGAACTCCAGAGGGTCCAGAGTGTGTTCCATAACTGAGCCTGCCCTTTTAATTAGCTTGTTAATTCAGTGGGCCTATCCTGAAGTGGTGTTACCAGCCTAGCACAATATTATTTCATATTATAACACCGAGCAGTTGCAGTACTTGCCAACCCCAAGTGCTGGTGGATTGCTGCTCTTTTACGTGGCTCTTTTAGATAGCCTGCTAGCCAGACTAGTTGGAATTCTTATATGACTTTGACAGGGTTGCTATTGGTTTCAACGCCCCTACAGCTGGCACTGAAGCTGCTTATTTGACTGATGAAATGCCAGCTCATACTATGGGTAACTCATCCCTAGGCAATGTTAAAAAAATTAATTACTTATCAATTCCTTCTCACAGCATATGGAGGCACTTTTTTTTTTTTTTTGCTTGCATGCAGCAAAATATTGGCATTAGTCAGCTGTGGGCTTAGGACATTAATAAATGTTGCATTTTATGATAATTACCTTTATAACATATTTAGTCACTTTTTTGTAAGTAACAAGTAATGTAACTAATTTACTTTTAAACATAGGGACAACGGGATGGTAAGATCAACAGATGGAATGGTGCTGCAAGAACAGTTATGCAATCATTATACTGATCCATAGTAATGAAGATCAAGCTAAGGCAGAAAGCACAGCTCTCAATTTACCAACCGATCTACATCCCTAACCTCACACATAGTCATGAGCTTTGGGTAATGTCCATAAGAATCAAAACATGAGTAATAGCGGGCTAAATGAGCAGGGTGTCTGGACCTCCCCTTAAATATAGGGTGAGAAGTACAGACATCTGGGAAGGGCTTGGTGTAAAGCCACTGAACCTCCAGAACAAGGGGAGTTTGTTTGGGCATCAGATATGGACACCTCGATGCAAGGATTATAGGGGAACAACCCCTAGGGAAGACCCAGAGATATTTAAACTACTATTATTGAGACAATAATCCACTTCCCACTTGGAAAGGACAGTCCACCATTTTTTTTTATTGAGGACCATGACCTCATATTGACCCTTATTCCTATGGAGGTACCATGAGTGGGTGATGTCTATTTTCCATTACCCAGGCATAGGCTTTCCTAGGGAGGCTGAGGCGTGTGATCCCTTGATAGCTGGAGTACACCCTCTGGTCCCCCACCATGGTCTACCCTTCCAAGGGCAATGCCACTGATGAACATGCAACATTGAAAAGTTATGTCAGCCATAATAGCCCAACAACGTCCTAAGCCGTCAGCATTTATGGGCATATTTCATCTACCCCCGGGGTCTTGCCACTGTAAAGCTGCTTAACAACCTCAATGATCTTCCTCAGGAAAATCAGAATTGATCCCCTGACAGTTTTTGGCTCGGCCTCCTTTACAGAGGGTGTGTCTGTCCAGTTTGCGAGCTCTTCAAAGTGTTCCTTCCATCCATTCAACCATGCATCCATTATCCAACCTGCTATATCCTAACTACAGGGTCACGGGGGTCTGATGGAGCCAATCCCACCCAACACAGGGCACAGTCTGGGTCAGCATTGCTATTTTCTGAAAACAGCCTGGGTGAAGCCCTGCCTTCATGTTCTGAGTCACCTGACAGTGTGCCTGATTTTCTAGTTTACTTGGTTGATATTACAGGAACATTTTTTGTGAAATAAAGAAAACAATAAACTGACCTGATAAAAAACTATTTAATGTATGCTTTCTGTCATTAATATTCCCATACACATTAATGAAAATAGCATATATAACAATAAAGCATCCACTTCTCCAAAGGTGCCCATTCAATAAAAATCCATGCAGCAAAAGTTTTATATTACAGTACTTTATTTTACATGTCCATTCAATTAAATAAATAAATAAACAGGCTACAAATATATTATCCAGTATTTTAACTTTAAGTGTCATTCCACCGTGCATTTTTATCACTCTTTAATTAATATTGTTTTTATCAGTATGCTGCTGCTGGATTATGTGAATTTCCCCTTGGGGATTAATTAAGTATCTATCTATCTATCTATCTATCTATCTATCTATCTATCTATCTATCTATCTATCTATCTATCTATCTATCTATCTATCTTAATGTATTTGTAGTTTTATCCTCTTACACAACAATTAATTTGACATACACAAATGTATTTCAAAGAAACTTTATATTTGATCATATATACCTGCATTTTATTAAACCCTTTTTCTTTGTAGGCATTTTATTAAAACCTTTTTTCTTTATATTTCTTTTCCTTGATGGGGGACCCCATCATTATTTTTTCAAGTGACACCAAATGTACTACCTACGCCACTGTTGGGATCATAACACCTTTTATCTATAACAGCCAGCTAAGGCACTGCTTTCTTGTGTTTTATTATTATTGTGTGTAAAGCTGTTTTATTAACTCTGTCTAGATTTTTAACTTGTTTGGGGACAAAAAGCCTTAATTAGCAAAGTAGAAGTATAGTTCTGTTTGACCAGTGGCTGTGCATTCATGGAAGTCCAAGCTGACTGTGACATTCCCCTAACCCTAACCCAAAAATCATGAACATCCTTAAAAAATCAAAATGAACAAGAAATAGTGAGTTTCTTCTTTGTTATATGCTTATCTTTCGCTTCTATCTTGCATTCCAGTTTTAATGTTGATGGATTAATATAATCAATCATATGTACATAATCCTTCATTTATTCTGTTTCTTACAATGTCTGACCAAGACCCCACCTACACAGAAAAGTCAGGAAAATAAAGTGGAAGCCTTGCTGAATTGTCTGTTTAATTATTGCCGTTGTAGAAACAAAACGTTAATAAGTAATTGTTTAATTCCTATCTCTTCCTATAAGCAGGATCTGCTAAAATCTATCAAAACTGACCATAGGCTGCCGGGGACTCTTTTTCTTCAGAACATACCTTGGAGTTCCTTTTCCTCCCTACCACTGTCATTACATACTTCAAAAAATGTAAGAAATGTAAAATTGTTTGATGATTGTTTTTATATGGATATTCATACAGGATATGTATACACAGAAAGGTGGAGTAGTTTATTGTTTTAATATGCGTGTTAAATCCCAACCTTCCATTACCTTGTCTTTAAGCTTATGTATCATTTACCCTTCCTTAGCTTCAACTACTGAAGTGAAATTTTAACCATTGTAATATATTGGCTATTGTAAGTCACCTTTGGTAAAAGTGTCTTCCAAATATATAATATAAACGATAATGTGAGCTCTATATATCATATATAGCACTTTGAGCTACTGTTTGTATGAAAATGTGCTATATAAATAAATGTTGTTGTTGTTGTTGATATATAAAAATCTATTCCATAGCTGTATGTGTTATTGTATTGTTTGGGATAATTTGTCTGAATCATTCTCTAGACCCTCTGGTTAATGGGAGATTCTACACAGACCCCACATGAGTGTGGGTGTAGGCACAGTAGGGCCCTGCATTTGACTTTCACCTTCTCCAAGAATGATTCCTGTCATCAGGCTAGAATAGAACATGTTCTGCCCTAACAACGACCAAGAATCGTGTTGTGTTTGACAATGCCATGTCATGTCTGATGCGAAAATCTCTTCATTCTCCAACACTCACTCAAACACACACACACAGGACCAATTTAGAGTTTCCAGTCAGCCTTAACTTCATGTGTTGAGAATGTGTTAGAAAACTAGAATTTTAAAAAGCACCTAAGCACAGGAAGAATGTGCAAGGTCTGTAAAGACAAAACGTGAATGAGGTCTGAATCCAGGACTTGGGAATTGTAAGGCAGCAGTGATATCCATAATATTATAATGTTGACATTATTATATGATTGATTGAGCAGCATGCCAATGTAATGTTTGCTTTTTGAAAATAAAATATAAAAAATGTGTATTGACAAAGTTTACCTTCATTAATAAGTTTTATTGTTTTAGATATAATTTCCAAAATTATGATGGTTA
Source organism: Polypterus senegalus (assembly GCF_016835505.1). NCBI lineage: Eukaryota > Metazoa > Chordata > Cladistia > Polypteriformes > Polypteridae > Polypterus > Polypterus senegalus. Next base: position 148,081,738 of record NC_053159.1, on the reverse strand, counting down.
ATAATTGACTATAACTTGACACTATATGTCTGAGCACAGGTTTGATTATACTCTGCAATACACTGGCATGTTGCCCTCAGGGCTGCTGTGGTAGGTTCATGTCCCAGCATCCATTTACTAAATTAAGTGTATTTCATAACAGAAAATTTGCCAAAAAAAACCCAACAACAGAGCTACAAAAAAGACCCAGTAAGGCTAGAAGATGTGCCAGCAGGAGCAGCCAATGGCACTGAAGGACATGCCCTACTATAATCAGCTTGAAGAATTAAATCTCTTAGGTCTTGAGTAGAAGAGGGAACATCAGGACCTAATCCAAGTCTTCAGAATTCTCAAAGGTAATAATATTGTTTATGTATCAAATTCTTTTCAGTGTAACAGTGAATCATCGACAACAGATTCCGGGGGAAATTAAGGGAAAGTAAATTCAAGACAGATGCCAGCAAATCTTCTTCACCTAAAGGGTTATGGGAATCTTGATGAAATACTTAAAATGAGCTATGTAGTTGATGGGTTTTATAAAACAGCTGAATGTGAGTACTGTGAGTAACAGACTAGCTCCCCTGCATGCACGAGGCATTGCTAGAATGTATGGAATGAATGGATAATCTTTGTTAAGGGAAGCACTTATATCAACCATAAATTGATCGTAATGAAGAGGAACAGGATGCTAAAAATGTATCAACAGTGTGAATGTTTGTATAGAAGAGAAGAATAATCTTTGAAAGGAATATGAAGCTATGGTCTTGTATTCTGTCTCTTTCTTGTTCAGACAATACTGGAAGCACATGGAATGAACTTATCCAGGTCTTTTTGTTCATCTTTATCTTCTCATGTCACTGGCTACTTCTAGTTTACAAGTAGGTTATGTAACATTCGGTAATAGGCAATTACACATAATAGGCTGCAGACAATAACAATTCTATTTAGTGAGTGTGCAAATGCATTTAACATACCATTATAACTTAGTATGTCTGGATTTTCTGTATGGTTTCTTTGTTACGTTTAGTAGTTGAAATCAGCCAATAATGTACCACTGTTAGAGAGTACCTTGTTCATATTCTGAATTTATTATACTTATAATTCCGTTTGTATTTGTCATATATCAGACTCTTATCTTGGAGCATCCTAAAACTTTGTTAACTGTTTAGAAAAATACTGAGGCAGTGCAGTTGCTCAATAAAAATTGTTTTTTTACAGAACTAAATGTACCACAAGAGAATTTTAAAATATAATTTTCCACACTTTCTACAGTGATGTCAAAATATCTGATTAGCTAATTAGTTCTATAGTACAGATTTCATTTTGACACACTTGGAACACACTGACTCAAAGAAAATGAATGGCTGCCAAGAATATTTCTATACCCATTCATTTTTCCTACTTGTTTTCAAAGAGTACATGTTACATTATGATGCTTGTTTACTGGTAATTACTGATTATTCAAGCATCTACTAAGCGGGAATTATTAGTGTACAGCTTTTGCATAATTTTTACCGTTACCATTTAAAAAATGCCAGGCTTAGGTTTGAGCACTCACTTTAAACAGCGTCTTCTTAAATGTGCATTACCATGCTCAATAAACTAATGAGCTTGTTATGTTTGGCTCTTTTTAGGAGGAATGCTCATTATGCTAATTGCAAGCTAATAATACTATACTCGTCAAATGGTCATTGCTAATATAAAACTTGCTTTCACCAAATCATCATTTCAAAGCTACATTTGCATAGGTGTACTGTGTTTAAATTTAACTTATTGTTATGTTGCAAAACCATGAATTAAAATATACTTAGCAAAAAAGGTGAGACTTTTTTAATATATTAATCAGTTGCAAAATTTACCATGCATTTAATCCTCTAGTAAAGATTTCACAAGATTTCACAACACATAACAGATGGTTAACAGAAAATCAAGAAAATGGAAAAATAAATGTAATGGTTTAAAGGTGAAATGGTGCTTAAAATATATTTAGCCAAATGGTGGCATTTACTTCTGTGTGCTACAGCTGTGTGCTGCCAACACTGACCCCCAAGGTTAGGCCCTGCAAGTGGCCACCATTTCATGCTTATAAGGGTCAACTGTGGTCAGTCCAAAGTGGGTCACATTTTAAGTGGTCATGTACAGTCCTGTCCACTGGTACACCTTTTAAAGTACGATGTTGTGGAGCCAGTAGTGGTTTTCTACAGGCACCAAGTATGTGAACAAGTAAACATACTACGTGTTTCGGAAAAAAGTTTCTTCAAAGTTTGCTGGTAATCCTAAATGCAATAATATTACAGTTAAAAGTTATTGTCAGTGGATAGTGTTACACTGTTTGCAAAAGTGTGTTTTCTTAACCATGAACAATAAAATCACTTTGTGCTTAACACATTTGTTGGTCACATGATGTGGTATGTAGATCTTTTTGTGTGTAATGTATGTCTAATATGAGGCACTTAGTGTTAGGGATATAAAACTTTCTAAATTATGTATACACCCAGTACTGCACTGACTCTGTAGTGAAACATGTACATCACTTACTGAAACGCTCGTGCTGCATAATGAAATGCATGCACTGCATACTGAAATGGCTATGCTATATTGTAACAGCACTGAGAACTTGAATCAGCCTGGGAATGACTCACTGAATCAACAGTAGTATAAGCTGGCATTCCATCATTCAAGTAAACAGCTTCAGTGCCAGCAGCAGGGGAAAGCGTACAATAAATGTCACGTCATTTTCTAACCTGCTTAATCTAGACCATGTGCTGGAGCCTTTCCAAGGTAGCACAGGGCACAAGGCAGGAAAAAACCCTGGACAGGGCATCAGTCCACTGCAGGGCAACCATACACTCACACATCCACACAAACTAGGGCCAGTCTAGCGTTAAGAATTCGCCTAACCTGCAGGTCTTTGGAGACTGTCAGGAACCTGGGCAACCTATTGGACATTCACACAGGGAGGACTCTAGAACCCTGGTCTACTTACTATGAGGCAGCAGCACTACTACTGCACCACCCTGCAATATATGTTCACAATTTAAATTAACTTATATAGAGTAAGACAGAGAAATCTCAGCAAACAGTATGCATTTCACTATAGAATGTATACTTTCAGTATAGTGCGTATGAGACGAATTCTCAGTATATAGCTCAGGCATTTCAGTATGCCATGTATTTCAGTATAGAGTGCACCTGTTTCAGTATAAAGTATAATATATATCCTAAGGGAATTAATTAAGTTCTACACGGTGTATCTGTTTCAGTATACAGTAGAGTATATATGCTGAGAAGAATAAATTAAGTTATACACTGTGTATCTGCTTCAGTATATAGTATAGTATGGAAGTGAAGGTCTGTGATGCAGTTTGCATATTTGTAGCTCTATGCTGAGAGAATAAATTAAGTTCTATACAATGTATCTGCTTCAGTATACACTATAGTTTATATGCTGAAAATAATTCATTAGGTTCTACACAGTATATATATTTCACTATACAGTAAAGTATATAAGCAGAGAAGAATTAATTAAATTTAAAATAGCACCTTATTGGTATCATTTATATTGAATGTAAACAGTGTTATTAAATTAAACAAATTAAACTAGTTACTGACAGGACAGGCTCTGCCTTACCCCAAGCATCCTTGAGCAAGGAGTTCATGAGAATGGAATTGAATGGAAAAACAATGCAATGTAAGTCAATTTGTTACATGGAATTTTATCTATAAAATAATAACGGACAGATTCTTCTGTGTTATGAGAAGAGAAAACACATTTGCTTAGTTTTCCAGTACATCACCACAACGCAGTGGTAGCAGGAGTAACATACGGTACTTGCACATGAATAAGATGCAGCTGTGAAGGAAGCTTTCAGCATGATACACACAAGCTCACAAGTAATTTCAGCTGCTAGTTAATTACCAAAAATCTGGCAAATTAAGCAAATTTAAGAACATCATGACTCTATTAAAGTTAAATCAACAAATACTATTAATCTCAACATACAGTGTTCACTATAGAGTGTAAGCATTTCATGAGAAAAAAATCTCGGTATATATTGTATGCATTTCACTGAAGAGTGTACAGTATGTATTTCAGTATATAGTGTACGTGTTACAGTACACAGTGGTGGGGTTTCAGTGTAGAATATGTATTGTTAAGCATGAATTAAGTTCTAAACAGCACCTTTTAATTTAATGGTGAATGCTTTTCAAATTAACATTTAAAAACAAATTTTAGGATGTTTTATTTATTTGTTTCCTTATTCTAATGCTGTTACAATATCTTTGTGTAGATGCATATTCTGCACATAAACATAGTATTAGTAGGATGACCATCACAGTCATTGTAAGCCTTTTGTTGCCTTTCAACTGTGTGATGTGGAAAGAATTAATGATTGGATTTTCTGTTTTTCTTTCAAAAATAGTCCACTATCTTTTGTATTTTTACATTTTTGTTGTCTTGTATAGTATAGTTATACCACACTGCCGACTTGAACATCACATAAAGGGATCATTTTCCTGCAGATCATCTAATGTGGTCTACCTAATTCTCTGCATGAAATGTCCTGACACTGCACTCTCTGTGGGAGAAACTGGACAAACACTCCGCCAGAGAATGAATTTACACAGGTTCCACATTTAACGTGGCAACACAGATGTTCCTGTAGCGGCCCACTTCAACAGCCATGAACACTGTGAGAGAGACTTTAAAGTCACAGTGCTTATGGGCAACTTCAAAACACAGCAAGAGAGAAAAGAATGGGAAGTTAAACTCATGCTAAAATTTAATACATTACAACATGGCTTGAATAAAGACAAGAATTTTATGGCCAGATATGAGGATTGTTTACATCTCTCAGAATGACACAGACAACCTGACTACAGATCCACATTGTTTTAAAAAACTCATTAAAAAGTTCAGAAGACTTTGTTGGACAGTTATCTTATCCAAAGATCTTGACCATACATTGTTCTTCTCTCGCTTGTTTAATTAACCGTAGCCTGAAGGAATCTACTAATTCTTTACATTTAAGATTTCTCATATAAAGATTTACCAATGTTGTTTCTTGTTCTAGTGTGCATATAAACACAGGGAACTCCAGTTTCTGCATTACATCTTGCCTGAAGAAGGGGCCTGAGTTGTCTTGAAAGCTTGCATATTGTGATCTTTTTAGTTAGCCAATAAAAGGTGCTTGGCTTTTCTCTATATTTTTGTTTAAAGATTCTTCTAATTACTGCTGAAGCTTCAATCAGAATAAACACCACTTTACAAGTTCTACAAGTTTGTGATAGCCATTGCAATTTTTAATGCTGTGGTGTGCTGGGCTGCTAACATCACTTCAAGAGAGGATCACCAAATCAACAAGCTGATTAAGAAGGCAGGCTGAGTTATGGGACACACTCTGGACACCCTGGAGGTAGTAGCAAACGAAGAAAATTAAACAAAACTGATGGTTATTATGAACTGCGCATCCTCTCTGTGGCAAACTAACATTGAATACTTTTAGGATGGGATACACAAGTTCAGCCATAAAAACAGACATATTTTTCCAACCATCAACATAAAGCCCAAGAGCAGTGCATTACTGACCATACTGCAGTGGATTCAGAATGTGTTCAGGCACTTTCACATGTGCTGATTTCTTTCCCCATTTCAAGGACCACTAAATACTCCACAATGACAAAATGAAAACAGGATTGTGAAAGTTTTTGCAAATTTAACAAAAATGAATAACTACAATATTACATTGGCACATTTATTCATATCCCTTACTCAGTACTTCATTGAAGCACCTTTGGCAATAATGACAGCCTGGGTCTTCTTGGGTATGACACGACAAGCTTTACACACCTGGATTTTTTGATTTTCTGTCATTCCTCCCTGCAGATCATCTCCAGCTCTGTTAGGTTGCATGGAGTCCTTTGGTGGACAGATATTTTCAGGTCTCCTGGAGACGTTCGACTGGGCTAAAGTCCAGGCTCTGGCTGGGCATCTCAATGACATTCCCAGATTTGACCATAAGCCATTCTTTGTTGACTTCACTTTGTGCTCTGGGTCATTGTCATGTTGGAATGTGAACTGTTGGCGCCTTCTGAAATCCAGAGCACTCTGGAGGGGATTTTCATTAAGGATATCTCTGCGCTTTGCTCTTTTTAGCTTTCATTTAACCCAGTTTAGTCTCCCACTTCCAGGCGCAGAAAAACAACCCAACAGCATGATGCTGTGACCATCATGCTTTACTGTTGGAACAGTATTGTACAGGTGGTGAGTGGTGCCTAGTTTTTGCCAGACATGATGCTAATCTTAGTTTCATCAGACCAGAGATTCTTGTTTCTCACAGTTAGGGAGTCCTATGTATACCTTTTCACAAACTCACTTGCATGCTTCTTTTACTGAGGAGAGCCTTCTGTCTGGCCACTCTTTGATAAAGCCCAGATCGATGGAGTGTTGCAGTGATGATTGTCATTCTGAAAGTTTCTCCCATCTCCACAGAGGTTCTCCTGAGCTTAGCCAGAGTGATCATCAGGTTTTGGGTCACCTCTCTTACCAAGGTCCTTTTTCACCAACTGCACAGTTTTGCGGGATGGCCAACTCCAGGGAGAGTCATGATTGTTCCAAACCTTTCCCATTTAAGAATTATGGAGGCCACTGCGCTCTTGGGAACCTTGAATGTTGCAGCAATTTTTACAGTCTTCCCTGGATCTGTGTTTCAAGACAACTATGTCTCTAAGCTCAATAGGTACTTCAGGCGATCTCATGGCTTGGTTTTTGCTCTGATGTTCAATGTCATGTGTGGAACCTTTTTGTAGGTAGGTGTGCATCTTTCCTAATCAAATGCAGTCAACTGGACTGACCACAAGTGGACTCCAAACAATCAAAATAATCCAATCAATAGAATGGGATGCACTTGAGCCAAATTTCAAGTATCATAGCATGTGTTTTGAATATTTGTGCCAATGTGATATTTCACCTTTTTATTTTGAATACATTTGGAAAAATGTATAAAATCCTGTTTTCGCTTTATAATTTTGGAGTATATGTTGTTATAAATGAATAAAAAGGTACATATTACATTTGCGTCAGACAATAAGATTTATTTACACACAAGCTTAGTCAACCTACTGATTATGACTGCTCATATTTGAAAAACCAAAGATGAATTTCTATAAAGCTAAAAGAGACACAAGTGAAAATGAAATAGAAAGCACATTAAATGCTAATAACATAATAAATGAAAGGACATACTCAAAAAGAAAACTAAAATATTCAGTAATGTTAGCATTGTATGGTGGTGCTATGAGTAGCACTTCTGCCTCACAGATCCATTGTACTGGGTTTGAATTCTGGGCATGCTCTGTGTCCATGTGGTGCAGAGTTTGCATTTTCTTCCTTTGTTTGCATGAGGTTTCCTCTGAGTACAGTGGGTTTGCTCTCACATCCTCAATGACATAGAGATTAGGCTGACTAGTGATTTTAAATTGACCCTGTTTGAAGGTGTGTGTGTGCATGGGTGGTCTCTGTGATGGATCGCAGTCCTGTACTGGGCTCTTTCCTGCCTTGAGACCAGTACTGCTGTCGTAGGCTTTGGTCCCTCCACAGCACTAAACCTTAACTTCACAACTAATATCTCAATGTTTATTTTTTGTTTTTATTTTATTTATGTATTGAACCGATGTGAAGGTCAGGTTGACTAATATCATTAAAAGGGCTGAACAAGTTAGGGGCAATTATAGATATCTGTAAGATAGCCTGCTGAGTATAAACAAAGAAAAGCTAAATTACATATGTTATATCCTTCTTTCCTTCTATGTTTATGAATAAAGGAAACTGACAGATTGCTGTTCTTTTGCAGAAGTTAATTAATCTGGCTCATTAAATCTCCTGCCAACTATTCCTGGAAAAATATGGATTCTTCTTTTGTTTGTTTCCAGTATCTTGTTTTTGTTTTCAAATCTTGCAAAACGAGGATGTTTATTCTTCTGGGATTCATTCTTTACTTCAATTACCTGCAAATTGCTGTTCAGGTTGAAGGCTGTCTAAAGCTATTTCCTGAGGTGATGATTGGTTAGACTTTTTGATCGTCTGTAAAACTGTTTACCAGCTGTGTTCACTTCAGAAGGAAGAGGGGATGACATTTCATACTCATATACCAAAGTATTCACATTTCTACCTTAGAAGGCAGAAAATAATTTAGCACATAAAACTGGATAAGATATTATATTTACAATTACAGTGTTCCAGAGGGTCTAGGATCAAAATTCTGAAGGGCAAAGGACTGATAAAGCAATTGGCAGAGCATGCCAAAGAGCAGAAAACTCACAGTTCAGACAAGGGCAATTACTTAACTGTAAGTGTTCATCCTGTAAAAAAAGATAGACAGCTTTTGTTGGCACAAGGATCAATGCAGGCACTGTACATACCTGCTAGGTTCAATGAAGTGCAAAGGAAAGACAAACACTTTACAAACCTTTCGGGATGGAAAACAGTTTATTTCCATTTTCTAATGATTTTAGAAACTAAGGATTAAAGAAGAAGTACATCTTTTAAATGTAGGAAACCATGCATTTTAAAGTTTGGTGTTTGGATTCTAATCACTTAACTTTTTTTAAGCCACTGGTATGATGTTACAGATCTAGATTCAATTTGTGAATATCTACTTGATAGTTAGTGATGCTACTTTCCAGCTTCATAGTGCAAGCACTATTTCTGTGGAGCCAGAATATTTTCTGCATGATAGGGTGGGGCGGCACAGTGGCGCAGTGGTAGCGCTGCTGCCTTGCAGTTAGGAGATCTGGGTTTGCTTCCTGGGTCCTCCCTGCATGGAGTTTGCATGTTCTCCCCGTGTCTGCTTGGGTTTCCTCCGGGTGCTTCGGTTTCCTCCCACAGTCCAAAGACATACAGGCAAGGTGCATTGGCAATCCTAAATTGTCCCTAGTGTGTTCTTGGTGTGTGTGTGTGTGTGTGCCCTGTGGTGGGCTGGCACCCTGCCCGGGATTTGTTCCTACATTACGCCCTGTGTTGGTTGGGATTGGCTCCAGCAGACCCCACTGACACTGTGTTAGTGTGTGTTAGGATATAGCATGTTGGACGATGACTGACTGATAGAGTTTTACTCAGAGCAATATAGATTTCTGCCACCATCACAGACAGATTGACTGAGTGTGAATAGTTGTAAGCATGGCTGTGCTGTATAATGGACTATCATTTCAACTACAGCTGGCTCCTGCGTGGTTCACTAAAGGTGGAGAAATATACCCCATCTCCCCACGCCTCCTTAATGTGATTAAATGTGAGTATATAGAAGGACAGAAATGCATGAAATTCCTGTCTTAAGATATCTACCAAGAGTCAGCTGGAACATCAATAATTATTTACCTATGGGAACTGTTCAAAAAGTCACCTACTCTTTAACTGTCCTCATCTCTATATTTTAAAATGGTTATGTATACTATTAATAACACAAAATCATTTGGATCATTTTTGAACAGCAGGTTTCTTGAGTTATGAGGCAGCAGTGTTACTCGCTGTGAACCTACTAATTGCTTGTTTCATCTTAAATCTAAAGGCTATCAGCTAAACTACCCAACGTGTCTTTTTTAATATCCTTCTTTAGTAATGCCAATGTTGTAAAGTGTCAGAATTAAATATGAAACATGAAGTGCAATTCTGCTAGTTAATTCATATCCTGTAGATTTCTATACAAAAACACTGTATGATTTTAGTAAAAATAAATCATACCTGCTTTAGTAAAGTATAATTGGATCCATCAACACTTATTTTCCTTATTTCATGTTGATCAGCTAGTATTAGAAAAGGCTCTTCACCTGAACTCAAATTGAAAAAGAGTATTATAATAAAAGTAATGCTTTATATAAAATGACAATAAAATAAATTGAGTGAACAGCTGAAGTGAAGCACAAAATTTAAATAGATTAAAATATTAACAAGTTAAGTTCATTTTAAATGTATCTTGTCTTCCACTCAATACAACTTTCTTACAGAGTAAGGCAGTAAACACAATGTTTCAGCTTTCATAAATGTAGAAATTCAATATAATACCTGTAACTGTCTTGCAGCTATTAGGGTTGCTAGCCGAAGCTTCATATCCCTCTGCACAAAGACACTTGTATGAGCCAAATAAATTGAGACATAGCTGACTACAGGGAAAGCCAGATGAACATTCATTAATGTCAACACACGTTTTCCCATCATCCTTCAGTTGGAACCCTGGCCAGCATTTACACTGAAAAAGTGAAAGAGAATTACATTTGAAATGGTTAGTGAAAAGAAATAATGGTGCATATATTATTTAAAAGATTACAGCAGGAGTATTGGGTTATTAATTTTTGATGGTATTCTGAAACAATTTTAACTAATTTAAACATAGTAAACTGGGGTCTTAAATATTTATCAAAAACAATTTATTGTTGCATTTACAACCGTTCATTTCCAAAATACCATCAGATGAGCAGGAACTGACAGGCTAAATTTCATGCTGTTCAGTATCAGAATTTAACAATTTCTTTTTTAATTTTTCTTATCCCATTAAAGTATAAAGATGTTTTTTTTTTCTTATCATGTAGTTATACCCTTTCTTGGAATCATTTTCTTATTTTAATGAATGAACAGTAATTTTAAAAGTAAGAAAATGCAGGAAGTTAAATGTCTACTTTAAGTTACTATCTCTGAAGAAAGCAAAAGGTTTTTATATTCAGTTGGAATATGGTTAACTTATAAAATTAGATGTTATCTTCTTAGTTCCAATAACTATTTTTTTATCATATTATAAATACTCTTAACTTGGCAATATCGTAATGAGAGAGAGAGGGGTTGGGAGCATGCGCTCCAGATTGGGACCTGAGTGCAGCCGTGCATCACACTGGAACAGTGTGGAGTTTTTCTTACGGTAGCAGGAGTGCCAATCCAGCTACCAGCCCCCATGTTTTTCCTGTAAGTTGGAGGACCTGCTTGCAAGGCTGGATGCAGATTAATGTCATACCCAGGACAAAGCAATTTCAGTTTAAGGACTTTACTCAAGGGCCCAACGGAGTAGAGTCACTTCTGGTGTTTACGGGATTCGAACCGACAACCTTCTGATTGCTGGTGCAGATCCCTAGCCTCAGAGCCACCACTGTGCCCAATATCAAGATGAAACCTAATTTAACTGTAACATCACTTTATTATGCCATGCTTACCAGTATTTATTTTCTGTTTAACTAAAGTAAACAATTTTGTGAGTGAGGCAAACATAAATTAAATACTTAAAAAAAAAGCAGCAAGAAATTGGCATTTGCATTAATGCAACTTACAGTGCAAACAGAACAATGTAAATCAGACAGCACACTAAAGAAAACAGCAACATAGAGCAGTAATGTATGGTTACAATACTTGTGCACTATATTCTTAAAATAAAAAGTCTCAGCCCATTTATTTCCTAAACCAAGAAGTTCTCAGCTTGAAAATATAATCACCAGTCATTTATAGTACATGTGTCTAATGAAAGGGAAGTGCTCTTACTTTTGCTTTATAACGACAAATACAAGGGATAACATAAAAGAGAAAAAATTGCATTAATATTTTAATGAGCAAAAAAAAAAAGTTTTTTTCCTGGTAATATTGCCTGCATCTCTAATACAGTAGATAACAAGAACAACTCAATGTTGGAAAGCAATTATTGACTAAATGACTTTGTAATGAAAAGGCAGAATAAAGGCTTTAATGTAAACTGTCATCACTGAATAACATTACTATGCTGACATATTATTTTGAACACAACTAGTTTCAGTAGATAAAAGAAATTTAATAGCTTTTCCAATGAAATCATTCATGTCATTAAAAACTGCCTATAGTTAAATTTGCATTAGCAAAGGCATGCTTGTGTTCAGATTATCTGCTGACTTTAGATGCAAAAATCATTACAAATTATATATGGACATGGTATTCATAAAGTCCCTAAAGTCCTACTGTCTAGAACACTACTTAGTAGGTTATTCCATGTGTATGGTTCTCTATGTAAAGAAAAAAAAACAATGTTTGTGTAAAATTTACCCTTAACAAGTTGCCAACTGTGTCCCTGTGTTCTTGGTGAACTCATACTAAAGCAACACCCTGATCCACTGTACTAATTCCTTTCATAATTTTAAACACTTCAATCATGTCCCCTCTTAATCTTCTTTTGCTTAAACTGAAAAGTCCCAACTCTTTTAATCTTTCTTCAGAATTCATCCCCTGTAGCCCTGGAATGAGCCTAGTTGCTCTTCTCTGGACATTTTCTAGCGCTGATATGTCCTTTTTGTAGCCTGGAGACCAAAACTGTACACAGTACTCAAGATGAGGCCTCACCAGTGCATTATAAAGATTAAGCAGAACCTCCTGTGACTTGTACTCCGCACATCGTGCTATATAACCTAACATTCTGTTTGCCTTCTTAATGGCTTCTGGACACTGTCTGGAAGTTGATAGTGTAGAGTACATGTCTCCTAAATTCTTTTCATAAGGTGTACTCTCGATTTTCAGACCTCCCATTGTACATTCATACTTAACATTTACTTACATTCTACTTATGGTACACGCAAACATGTCAAAACCTTGCACAAACTGTAAAAAGGGATGCATTTTTTATTCTTTATTTTTGTTTTGTTTTTTACAAACCTTGTATCCCACTGGCAGATCCTGGCATTCCTGGGAGCAGCCACTGAGTTTTCGGTTTAAACATTCATTCACATTGCAGCTTCTTTCGTCAGAACCATCACCACAGTCATCTTTACTGTCACAAATATTTCCCAAGGGAATACATCTCCCATTCGCACACATGAAGAAGGAACCATTGCACAAACTTTCTAAAAACAAAAATTATGAGAGAAACTTTAGGAGTAGACCCTATAAACAAATAATGGTATCTGTAAGTCTTTATCAGGAGATGTAAATGTAAATACCACTTCTCTACTGCTTGATATAGACATTATTAACTTAAATACCTATTTGAGATCTTCATGAATAAGGTAGAGTACTCTATCATTTTACATAAGGAGTATTACAGAGTGTTGCTAAAGTAAAATTTAAACCCTCTATAGTTAAAAAAGTAGTAATAATAATAATAATAATTCTAGCACCATACATTGATACTGACACATGTTTTAAAACAATTTTTTATTTGTTTTTATATTCTTTATATGGACTGACCTTGAGACTGACTTGATGTACAGGGTGGGCCATTTATATGGATACACCTTAATAAAATGGGAATGGTTGGTGATATTAACTTCCTGTTTGTGGCACATTAGTATATGTGAGGGGGGAAACTTTTCAAGATGGGTGGTGACCATGGTGGCCATTTAGAAGTCGGCCATTTTGGATTCAACTTTTGTTTTTTCAATAGGAAGAGGGTCATTTGACACATCAAACTTATTGGGAATTTCACAAGAAAAACAATGGTGTGCTTGGTTTTAACGTAACTTTATTCTTTCATGAGTTATTTACAAGTTTCTGACCACTTATAAAATGTGTTCAATGTGCTGCCCATTGTGTTGGATTGTCAATGCAACCCTCTTCTTCCACTCTTTACACACTGATAGCAACACCGCAGGAGAAATGCTAGCACAGGCTTCCAGTATCCGTAGTTTCAGGTGCTGCACATCTCGTATCTTCACAGCATAGACAATTGCCTTCAGATGACCCCAAAGATAAAAGTCTAAGGGGGTCAGATCGGGAGACCTTGGGGGCCATTCAACTGGCCCACGACGATAATCCACTTTCCAGGAAACTGTTCATCTAGGAATGCTCGGACCTGACACCCATAATGTGGTGGTGCACCATCTTGCTGGAAAAACTCAGGGAACGTGCCAGCTTCAGTGCATAAAAAGGGAAACACATTATCATGTAGCAATTTCGCATATTCAGTGGCCTTGAGGTTTCCATTGATGAAGAATGGCCCCACTATCTTTGTACCCCATATACCACACCATACCATCAATTTTTTTGTTCCAACAGTCTTGGAGGGATCTATCCAATGTGGGTTAGTGTCAGACCAATAGCGGTGGTTTTGTTTGTTAACTTCACCATTCACATAAAAGTTTGCCTCATCACTGAACAAAATCTTCAAAATCTTAAACTGAGGGCCCTGTTCCAGTTTTTGTTTTGCCCATTCTGCAAATTCAGTGCGCCGATCTGGGTCATCCTCGTTGAGATGCTGCAGTAGCTGGAGTTTGTAAGGGTGCCATTTGTGAATAGCTAATATCCGCTGAAGGGATGTTCGACTAATACCACTCTCCAGTGACATGCGGCGAGTGCTACGCTGTGGGCTCTTGCTGAATGAAGCTAGGACAGCCACTGATGTTTCTTCATTAGTGACAGTTTTCATGCGTCCACATTTTGGCAAATCCAACACTGAACCAGTTTCACGAAACTTAGCAAGCAGTTTGCTAACTGTAGCATGGGAGATGGGTGTCTCGTAGGGTGTCTTGCATTGAAATCTGCTGCAATGACCCGGTTACTGCGTTCACCAGACATCAACACAATTTCTATCCGCTCCTCACGTGTTAACCTCTGCGACATGTCAATGGCTGTACACAAAGAGAAACTTGTAAATAACTCATGAAAGAATAAAGTTACATTAAAACCAAGCACACCATTGTTTTTCTTGTGAAATTCCCAATAAGTTTGATGTGTCAAATGACCCTCTTCCTATTGAAAAAACAAAAGTTGGATCCAAAATGGCCGACTTCAAAATGGCCACCATGGTCACCACCCATCTTGAAAAGTTTCCCCCCTCACATATACTAATGTGCCACAAACAGGAAGTTAATATCACCAACCATTCCCATTTTATTAAGGTGTATCCATATAAATGGCCCACCCTGTATATTCAGATTTACAATGGTGAGAAAAAGGGTGCAATTTTCTTTCTTTGTGTTAAAACTGATTGTCCATTGAAGCCGACTAATACTGCTACTGGATTAAAGCCTTTCTTCATACACCAGCATAGGGATTGGCATACTATAAATGTTTTTTTTTAATACTCCCTACTTTTGACAATGAGTCTGTTGTTATGTTAAATATTTTATATATATATATATATATATATATATATATATATATATATATATATATATATATATTACATACTAAGTCATTTAATATTATGTTATGTACACCTATTTATCTATCTATCTTTTGGACTGTGGCATACAAAAGTAATAAAGATTATTAAGAAAAACTAATCTTTGGGATCAGAAGTACAGGGTAATGCAAATAAATATGGAACACAGATATGAAGTAAGAATTTACTGTATAATCAGATTTTATGCTATTGTAACAAAAACAATTCATTTTACATCACTGCAATAATACTTAACAATATGTTTCCAAGAATATTATTTATTAGTTCATGGCACTGCATTGCATAATCTCACCCCATGTTAAAAGAAAACAAAACAAAAAAGATCACCTGAACGTCTGCATTAAGTCTTCACAGGTCAGTAAAGGTTTCCAGTTTTACTAAGTACAACAACTCCTGTAATGATTCTATAAACCCCGCACCTTTTCAGTGAAGCCTCCCTAGCATTACTCTTCTGAAAGATAATTCTAGATTTAGAGAAGGTTAGTATTTCTACTTCATCCTAGTAATGATATTATTTAGTCTGCAAAAAACATAATATGCAGCATATCTTTTGGCTGATTTTAAAAATGAGAGAGAATATGGACTTGCCTGCAGCGGAGCACTTTGGATTTAATGGCGCTTCATCAGAATAGTCAGTGCAGTCGGGATCACCATCACATTCCCACTGTGCATTCAATAAACATCTTCCATCAGAGCAACGGAACTCATTGGCACTACATGTTTGATAAACTAAAAAAAGAATGTAATGAATAAATCTTTTAGTCTGAATATATAATGACATTATACTGTAAGTATACAATATACTGTTTATAGTACTTAATTTAAGAAGTAACTTTCCGTAAATCACTTCTAAAAGCAATGGTCTATAAAAATGATCACCCCAATATGAAACATATCAGGAGATCTTTCTCTTCATTTCCAAATTATTTCTTCAAAACCACCACCATCATACCCATCTTGAATAAATCCTCTCTATTGTCCCTCAATCAATATCGCCCTATAGCACTCGCACTTGTTATCGTGAAGTGCTTTGAGAGGCTAGTTTTCAGCCACTTGAAAGCCAGACTTCCCATATCATATGAACCCTCTCCAGTTCACCCAAACACTTTCCATTGAAGATGCAATATCTTTTTATCTGGTCCTGTCCCATCTGGACAAAATCAACACTTCTGCTAGATTTTTCATTGACTTCAGTTCAGATTCCAACACAATCATCCTTCAAAATCTCATAGAAAAGATGGGTCTCTTAGATTTCAACACTTCCCTATACAAACAGATACTGGTCCTTCTTGACAGAGAGACACCAGACAGTCCATGTTGGAAACACCATCTCCATTGAAGGAAGAGTCTTCTTACAGAATGGAGATATGATATTTGGCAAACTAGTGCAAGTCATTGCCAAGACGAAAGAGATTCTTGTTGATTTTGAAAAGGCCCATGCTGTCCACATCCGTCTGCAGATCAAGGGCTCTGCGGTGGCATATGGTCAAGAACACCAAATTCCATGGTGTGCGATTGGGACCTGACATTACTTTGTCAATTAACACAACCTTTATAGCCAAGAAGGTATAGCAGCATGTCCACTTTCTTCAGTGGATGACAAAGGCTAGCCTACCTTCGCCCATTCTCAGCACATTCTACAAGGGCACCATCACGAGTGACCTGATCAGCTTCCTCAATGTCTGATCTGGGTACTGCAGTGTCTATGACCATAATGTCCAACAACAGATAGTGCACATAGCAGAATAGATCATTGAGACCTCTCTACCCTCCATTAAAGACCTCTTTATAAAGTGTAGTATCTGCAAAGTTTATAGCATTGTAAAGGACTCCTCCCACAGACTCTTTGTCCCAATTTAATCTGGCAGAAGACACTATAGCATCTGAACCAGTTCTGTCAGGTTCTGAAATAGCTTATACCACTTGGCTGTCCAGTCTCTGAACTCTGTGCTGCCCCAGGCACTCAGATCTGCTCCAAATAGTTTGTTTACATGCAGTACATTTGTTACACTTGTTACTACTGCTGTTAATATTTCTTGATTTGTTACTGTTTCAAATTATTACTTTCTATTTACTTATTCAACTTATTATTTGTTATTTATTGATTTATTTATCTATTTGTAGTATGGTATAGTTCTTTGCTTCTCTTGCACTTGTCGTATATTTATGCATGTGCTGCACCACGGTCCTGGGGAATGTTATTTCGTGCCACTGTATGTTGCAATAATGTGCTTGAATGGTCTGAAAAAAAGCTACTTGATTTCACTTGATTTTATAGCTAGGGATTTAAGGCTCCATATTTAAATGTATTTCTTTGCCTTACTCTGGCCATAGAACGCTACATCTATCCATTGCAGGCATGATCACAGTTACTCATATTGGACTAGTTTAGAACTAAGACTCAACATATTTGTCTTTGAAAATTATGGGGAAACACCAAAAGGAGAATTTTTAGGCTGCATGCAGACCAAGCAGTGATATGAACCCAGTTCACCTAGAGCTTTGACGTAGCAAATGACACAATGGATCACTGCTTAATAAAAATTATTTCTAATGGCACCTGAACAGCAGACAATAAAATTATTACTGGGTTGGCTGAGTTTAGTGATCTATTTATTGGCTTTTACTAGTTTTAGTGTGAGTGTGCTATAATTTGCTCTTGTACTGTATTTCCTTCAAAACTGAGAAAATATAATAGTCGTCAAGGTTAATAATGTAGTTAAAATTATAACCAGTGCAAAACTATTCTGCAAGACAGCAACTTTAGAAAAGGCATTGTTAACTTGGTTATGGTACTTAAGTATACCATGGGGGATGGCAGCAAGAATGTCATGAATTCATAAATGTTAAATTTCCTTTTAGCCATTCTCATTACATTTCTTATCAGCAAAAGAAAACTTAAAACTTCCAGAGTGACAAATGCTGTATATTGTCAACAGTTACATAGTTTTGCATTTAGAACAAGCAGTGGAAGAACACTGTTGTCATGCTAATAACAAAATCCTCTCCTGAAGCCACAGTATATTCTTTCATTTGACTGATGCATTCTACATTTCTGCATAGAGATCTATCAAGATAAATTTCTTCAGGTATTGTAAAGTATTGTGCCAGGTTTTGAGTCCATTTAATATAAGATCAAGGCACTTGCTAGACATTCCCTATAATATTATTATCAAAACAATAAACTGGTTTTGAATTAAGAATTTCAGAACCAAGTTATGAAAATAAGGGAAGGTTTTGAAAGTTATATATAAGGTAAGAAAAAATATAGAGTTCATTGAAAAATGTATATCAGCATATTATTAAAAAAGTATGAATTCCCCATGCACTCAATGACATTCTGATCCACTATAAGGGTAGACACAATTTACCAACTGCTGTGGTCTCTGCCTATCCATAAATATTGTCGAAGAGTATTGTATAAACTAGAATGAATTTGTATTATGTTTCATTATGATATTGTACAACTGTGCAAACAGGAGAGCTGGAATAATAAGTGTAAAAGTACATTTTTGCAAACCTCAAAAAAAGGGAAAACAATTGAAACACTGGAGTTTGATGTACAACACATACATGATTAAACAAAACAATTACAGTTAATCTCCACAAATGCCATAACTGTAAATATTAGCCCAGTATCGGGAAGACATGACACCATCACATTTTCAGAACATGTTTATTGCATTGCTGTCCAATTTGAACAGTAAATAATTTGGTCCTAATGCTTGCGATTAAAGGAACCAACAATGAAGATTAGGGAAAATAATTAAGAGATTAATCTAAAATATTTGCACTGACATAAAGGTATGAAATAATGTATTTTTAATATAAAAATGAATTAAAAAGTCACAATAGAACATAAACAGCAGAGGCAAATGGTGATGCTGGTGTGAACTGCGAAGTACATTCATGAGAGAAATTCCAAATAATAAACAGCAGCAAATTAGGGAAACACGCAACTATAATATCTGTCCCCATTTATTTAAGTGCAAAAGGCAACATGTAGCAAGAAATAAGAACAGAAACATTAAATGTGACACAATAATGCTGGCAGTAACATAAATATGTTTCCCACTGGTGAGAACAACACAGTCTAACAAAAAACTAGCAAATCAATAAAGTATCACAGCTTTAAAGCACTGCCATCAAATTAAATGAAAGATGTTAGAAAACAGTTGTTTGTTGCAAAGAAACTAATGAAGCAGTGCACAGCTCTTATAATAGTAAAAAAAAATACTCGATAGTTATTAAAAAATATAGCACATGAAGGTGAATTTGAGACAGACAGATTAGTCACAGCAAATAGGCTGCATATCAAGATTTAAGATAAGGTTAATAAAGAAGAATTACAATGTGATTTAATCTTAACCCTTCATATTGTTTTGTAAGGAGCTTTTTTTTTTCCCAGGCAACAAATCTAGGCTTTTTCTATTCTGAAGAAAAAAAAAACAAATTATTTGCAAAGCAAAATAAATATATGTCTGCACATGGAAAGTTTTTATTACAAAATAAACACCATATTGAGATTTTTTATAACCACTTGTGTCGAAATATAGTTTACTGGAATTCATACCGAAATCATATTTTAGAAAAAGCATAGTATATCTTAATGTCCAATATTTTAAATTTTACAGTTTCATTTCAATACGCAATGAATGGCACTGCCTCTTTATTACAAACTATTATATACAATATACTTTTAGCCAGCTAGTGCCTTACAATTTACAATCGTAATTTATTTATATAGTACTATTACCGTGTTCGTTGCAGTTTAGAGAAATTCAGAATCAACGACAGGGTATATCCAACAATGAAAATAAACAATGTTTGCATAAAACACTAAATAAAAATAAATGCAGGAAACACAAATCTTTGAATTAGAATAAGAGACGATAAAACTAAATAAAACTACAAATTATAAAAAAAAACAATGCTACAAGAAAATTCTGAACAAATAACATACTTTGTGATACAAATGCAAATCATCCTGAAAGAAACTGAAACTGAAAGAAGGGTCAGGATATGCGGGTCACTGGAAAGCCTTCCTGAACAAATGAGATTTAAGTTGTTTTGTTAAAAGAATGAATGGAGTCAGCTAATCTAATTCATTTCAGCAGGTCGTCACAAAGTCTGGGTGCTATCCAGCTGAAGGCCCTGTCACTCATAGAGTGCAGGTTAGTGTAGGGCACAGCAAGATTTCCAGAATCAGTGGACCTTACCATTTAGAGCATTGCAGGTTATTAGAAGAATTTTATATTCAATCCTGTAAGACACAGGGAGCCAATGAAGGCGGAGCAGGATGAGTGTTATGTGCTCACTGTTTTGGGTCTGTTTAAGGACTCTTGCAGCAAAGCTTTGAACCAAATAGAGCTGTGATTAAAGATTAGAAGGGGAACCTGCCAGTAGTAGGGAGATACAGTAGACCATGCAGAATGTAATAAAAGCATGGACATGTTTCTCAGTATCAGAAAAGGAGAGGAATATGGATACACTCAGGACATGGAAGTAAGAAAGATTCTTAATGTTGTTTATGTGGGTACAATAAGAAATTCCAGACATCCAATATGACAGTGCAAGATTTCACTCTTGGCAGTGTAGCTGAGTGCTTAATTTACTGTTGTTGAGGTATTTATTTCTTGTAAAACATTGTGCTCTGCCACTTGCCAACAATCATCTCTCTTTGTTTGTTGGTGTGGGTTTTCCTCCAAATACTCTGGACTTACTCCCACATTCCCAAAGACATGTAGGTTGGGTCATCTGGTGAGAAAGTTTGGAATCACGGTGCTGGCTATGAGACTTGAGTGTGCGCCGTATCCTCAGTGGATGAGATTTAGAAAAAGCAGAAATATCAGTTTTAAGGATATGCCATTTAAGACTTGATTCATTCCTAACAGTACACATATTCTCTGCTGAAATGCATATGTTGTACACAAGTGTTTACAATGTATATTAGAATGCATACACTGTATGCTGAAACTCATAAAGTATAGATTGACTTTTTTCCCTCAGACTACATATAGCTTGTATACATTTAATAGTAAACATCTATTGAGTTGACTACTACAAATGAGTTTCCTTAAAACTCCAGTACTGGAAAATAAGTAACAACTGAAAAAATGAGAAGGATGTGAGTTTATGTGCATTGTACTGTAAGCTTCTTCATGCATTATCTCAATAGAGAGAGTATATAATATCAAGAATGATTTATATTCTGCAAGCCTTTTCTTGATTTTCTATTGAGATGTTTGGTGCCATCTTTGTCATGAATATTTTCTGTGGGTTTCTAAAAGTATTTTTGCTCTTGCTTGTGACCCCTGCTCATCTTTTTCTTTCAGGATACCCTATGCATTGCTTTAAATATGTTCTCCCTAGACTTTTTATTGCCATATTTCTTATAAATGCATTGTTTATTTTATTTTACTACATGTTTCATCATACCTTTTGAAATACCCTAGAATGACCATTAATAAATAACCAGATTTGCCAAAACCCATATCCAGCAAAATTGGGTCTGTAACAGGGCTTCCATGCAATGCATGACACACTCAAACAATAACAAGCACTGATAAATTTGGAATCAAAAATCTGTACTACAATGAAAGCCCAAAAAATGGAGAGAACATGCAAAGTCTAAATAAACAGTGAGTGGGTGAGAATTCAGATCAGTCCGCTGGAGTTATGTGGTAGCAGCACTAATGACTGCAGTACTGTGCTACTTTTTGCAGTGACTGGTATGCTCTTGTTAGGTACTGTCCATGGCCTAGCAGAACTAGAAGCTATTAGAGAGTTTGTTTAACTAGCACCCCAAACTAATGTTGTATAATAAAAGCTTTACAATAAATTAAATGATTCAGATCAATGAAATGAGGTTTAACATAACATACCACATTCTGCAGGTTCATCAGAGCCATCTCCACAGTCATTGTCGTGATCACATACAAAATGCAAAGGAATGCATTTTGTATTTTGGCACTTAAATGCATTATCATCACAACGAGTAATTGGTTCTAAGAAAAAGAAAGCAGTTTAAAGTTAATTTAAAACCAAAAAACTTGGCTTTCAATAACAGTTTATAACCTATGACAGTATGAAGCTGACCTACTTTGTGTAATTTCAGTACAGAGGGTTCAAACAGCTTTTCAGGAATGCATTATATTCTCAGACACAATTCCTTCATGAAACAGTACAAACATACATTTCATTGGATGAAATTATACAGTATAGGTAAGTTTTAGTCTTTTGCATATCTAGCGATTCACTGATTTGAATAAAAATTCATCATTTATAGTTATTGTACGCAATACAAATAAGTAATTAAAATATAGCAAATGAAATAAGTAAACTCTACAATTAAGCAATTATAATATACTAGCTGTGTAAGCCCGTGTTGTTAAAAGCTCAGGATCCTAGAAACTATTGAAATTGTCAGAAAAAAATTGAAATGTAGAGATGTCAGGTAATTAAAAGGAACTCTGGGCGTCTCTCTCCTAGGGGGTTTAGTTTTACCAACGTACTCACATTGTTTCTTCAGATGTTTCGTTTTGCTGATGTGCTCGCCTCGCCTGTGCATTAGCAATAGGAGGAAAAGTAAAATGGATACCGTTTTGCCGATGTGCTCGACTCACTTCTGTATTAGCAGCTAAGCGAGTGACTCTTTCTTTGGAGGTTTCATTTTGCCGACGTGCTAGCTTCACTTGTGTATTAGCGGCTAAGCGAGTTTGTTTCCTCGGAGGTGGAGCCCTACTCTGACTCCACTTCTCACTTCTGGACCAGACAGACAGACACACACACTTCCACGGGTAGACGTTTACATATAAGACTAGCTAAAATCTTTTTAGCACATTTTAGACACCCTTCGCTATAAGGTGGACCTGATTCTTTCAGACCTCTAGGGGCACGATTTAATTGTTGGTTTTTTTTTTAATTCATTTATTTAGTCAAATGTATCTAATTAAATGTTTTGAATCAGAAAACACTCAACTCTACAATCAAAAATCTCCCGAAGAAAACAATATTCAAAGCACCCTGTTAAGAGTTTTTGAAATGTACCATTAAAACCGCACTAGGCACTGTGCTGAAAAACACAGGGTTTTTAGTTTAGTCCTCCACCTTTCAAACACTAGTAAATCTTCTGCTTCAATTAGAAAAATATATTTTAATAAGTATACTTTTGATGGTGTTCACTATAGAAAGCCACTATTTAAAATTTGACTTGCTTGTAAATATGTAAATAAAATACTGCAACAAAAATCCCTCACCTCAGCACACTTCCAGGAAGTGGACAGAAGTTATGTTAACATTTCCTTACTGTACCCAAAGGATAGCTGGGCCCCAAGCCTATGTGACATTTTCAGAGAAATGAGGAAGGACAGTGGCAACCATGGGCATCATTGCTTGACTTGGGTGATTCTGAAGTCTTGGCGAACTGATATTTTTCCCATTGACTGAACGACTGTGACTTACATTATTCAAAGGTAAAAGAAGCAGGCAGAGTGCAGAATAATGTTATGGTCAGTTTCTGATAAGCTGTTTACCACGGTGCTGCTGAACAGTAAAGGATGATCCATGTTCATCAAAGGCACGCTCATAGATGTTCTACTGTTGATTGTATTTCTACGCTGAACTCAATGATTCAGGGCTGAAAGGAGTTTGGCACACCATTGTGGGCAGCACATGTCGAACTTAAAGACACATTTCATTCAGTAATTCACCTAACCCTGTGGCAGATATGATTCTTGACAAAGCTTCATGGAAGCTGTTTATAAAGGCACATGAATTTGTGTTAAAATCAGGAAATCAAGCTGGCTTTTTCTGTAAAGTGGATTTAGGCAGGGCTGCATGATTACTACAGACCAGTTCCTGTAAACCTGTACACCATGTAATGGAGCACATAGACCATCAGGGAATGGCTGGAGTGATCTTCAGTAATCAAGTCCTAACCGACCTGGCCTTCACAGGTTCACTAAAGATATGGCACTTCTGGCAAAAATGTTGGATGTGCTAAGGTTGTTACTGTGTTACATGTGGGATGAAACTTTTAAAATAAGTATGCATGTCAGTTGGCAAAAGAAGAACATAGTGAATTAAACCATTTCAAACTTGCTTGCTGTCAGCCTCTTCATTTGTTCAGCTTCGGAGCTTTCAATTCATCTGGGATTATTATATTTAAGTAAAACTTGACTGCAGGTAGTCTCTTTAATAGTAGTGCATCTCAAATGAAGATGAACAGTGCAGGCCAAACACATGTTTAGGTATGGCATACTAAATTGTGACAGATTCATGAACAATAATGATCAAAACTATTGTAGTTTTACTAGCATTAGGCATCATAAAAGAGGAATAATATTTTTGGAAAAAGTATTAAATAGAGGCATTTAGTACCCAAGCTACAAAGGACACACCAAAAGAAAAGAATGCACTGTGCAGTCCACCATAGTGAAAACACCTCTAATTCATCTCGTGATATGTCAGAAATGCTTGCCATTTACAGAGAAAGAAGATTAATAAACATCTTTAATTTTCACATTCATTCCAAAAGCATGTTCTAGGTGCACTTATGAACTTCAATTTCATTCGGTAACTGTGACTTTAAATAAAATAATAAAAAAAAAAATCATTACCATGATTTTCTGTCTAAATTTTAATTAAAAACACTGTTTGGTAATCAGGTTGATACTTGGTCTTCTAAGGCTTTTTCACTGATTGTCATCATTGTAGACAGACTAGAAATTGCCTTTTCCAAAATAGATATATTCAGCCGAGATGGCAAATGCTGAATATAAATGACCTTGGTCATATACATTCAGGAATGTTTTCAGTAATGTTAATACATTTAAATCCTCTTGTATCCATTCAGTCATAAAAAAACGTATTTCTGCAAAACTATAAATGTGAATCTCGTAACTTCAGGATTAGTTTTACATAATATGTAGTACTGAAAACAGTTAATGCATCATATTATGCTATTTGTGTTTATATACTACAGATATATATATACACTGTATATATATATATATATATATATATATATATATATATATATATATATATATATATATATCTCCATCCATCCATCCATTATCCAACCCACTGAATCCGAACACAGGGTCACGGGGGTCTGCTGGAGCCAATCCCAGCCAACACAGGGCACAAGGCAGGAACTAATCCTGGGCAGGGTGCCAACCCACCGCAGGACACACACAAACACACTCACACACCAAGCACACACTAGGGCCAATTTAGAATCGGCAATCCACCTAACCTGCATGTCTTTGGACTGTGGGAGGAAACCGGAGCCCATATATATATATATATATATATATAATTATATATATACAAATATATATATAAATTAATATATACTATGCACACACATCTATATACATATATAGATATAGATATACACTAGCTGAACTGTTGCCCAGGTATATTTATTGAATGGGTTAAGGATAGAAAGCAAAGATTTGTTTTGTTTTTTTTTTTTACAATGGTGACCCAACTGTTATTGCTTGTTGTTCTATCATTCATCCACTCATTTCAATGAGTCAAGAGTTTGATCTTTTTGGGTCCAATTGGATCTCAGAATAGCAGTAAGTCCTTGGTGGGTTGTAACCATGAACACTGCCATGTCTGACTCGTCCTCTTAATTGATGCAGATGAAGGGATCCTTGACATCCACAATCTAAGAGACCCAAAATGATAGCACTGCACATCAGATCTGTTTAACACTTCGAAACATTCTTACCATAGCCAAGGGTAAAACAATTTCTTTAGCACAAATGAGGAAAAGTTGCTAGTTTACTTTTATTCAGAAGTATAACAAACATGCTCAATATAGTAATATTTTGTGCATCTACTAAGAAAATGACAGAACATTACCACAGCCTGCTATGAAGAGTTCATCACTTCCATTGGGACAGTCTCTTTCCCCATCACACACCCACTGCAATGGTACACAGGCGTAGGAGCCAGGACAACTGAACATACCTGGGGAGCATGTTACTGATCCTGTTGAAAGAGCATTCATCTAGTTAATGAAATTCTCCATAATATAAAGATAATGTAGTCAAAGAAAATGTGAATTTATGTACTCCATACATCGATGATTACTGTAAAGTCTAAGACATTCATAATTCCTTGCCCCTAATGCTGTTTGAATAGGAACTGGATCTCTGTAACGCTGACATGGATTTGCAGTTAAAAAATGGATGTATATATGATTATTGCAGCCTGGAGCAGTCATATTCACATAAGTATATTTTGCGGAAGTAATACATTTAATCAATTTATGTTTAATGATAAACACATGAGTGACATATAAACAATATCTAATACAACTATGATGTCAGATACATGTGCCTCGGGAGTGTCTTGAGGGCTCTGTTAAGCTACAGAACCCCAAAAATCAGTTGCTGACTCCTTCTTCTGCCCATCCATATACCAGAAGAGGACACGTCAGCTTTGCTGGCTGCTTAAAACACCAGACCGGATGTCAGAATTCACTCTGGAACCTACATCTGTAGAAGACACATCTCACCCTCAGAAGTGCCTCCCAAGCATGGAATTGTGAAGACTGAACATTTGATCTTCCAAATCTGTGTGTTTCATTTTTTTCTGAACTTTGATTTTCCTCCATTGAAAAGATTACCTTAGCATCCCTGAGGCAGTGGAATGGTCAACCCCTTAGTTCAAACTTCATCCTAATCCTTACTGGCAGTCACAAGCTTTAGGCATTAACAAAAGAATTATACTGTGAGTGCATAGACTTTTGCACAGTACCTCTGAGCTCCTTATCCAGTTATGCAGTGGGATGTTTAACAGTCTGGGAAAGCCTCTGAACTGCCAGCTAAAGAGGCAGTTGGGGCATCTAGTATGAGTGCTCTCTCGACAACTCTAAATTGTTTGAATGAAACACAGAGGTAGACCCAGGACATGCACTTAGGATGTCATCCCAGAACACTACAAAAATATTGTCTGGTGTTTTCAAATTATAATTATAACTCTCACCACAACAAGCTAATGGATAATGAATAAATGGTCCAGTGAAGAGCTCCAGTAATACAATAGTCACATCAATTTATAGTCAACCTAACTAGGATGTATTTGGGGATGTGAGTCAAAAACTAAGTATCTGGAAGAAAATCCAGGTAAGCAAACTCAGGGTATTGGATCCAAGAGGCAGCAGCACTAACCACTATGCCACTCTGGATTGCCTTTGTGCAGTTTATTTGCAAACTCCAATTTTGGGTGATTTTATTTCTAAACCTAGCCTTTAATCTATTAACCTTTTAAGTTATATTGGGATTCTACTAAAGGTTAGTGCAATAAAACAAAACCACTCTGTTCCTGGAAACTGAATGTACTATATAAAGAGAAGTCACCTGATAAACTCTGAAAACTCAAACAAAATCTATAATACCTGAGGTAAAATCAGAAAGAGCTGTTTGTTTACTGTACTTATTCTTATTGCTGTGTTAATAACAGCATGTTATGAAAAGCTGTCCAAAACTATGCATTTTTAAAGGGGAAGACATTCATAATGCCACAATGAAGTCTAAAACTAAGATGTTAGCACTAGTTTTAGTAAAAAAGATAAGAAGAACAACCAAAAAAAGCAATTATTAAGGGAGGCAAAAGGAAAATGTCCTGCAAATTATTTATTTACTCTATTTAAAATGCTAGTGGCACATGTTTTAAATCTTATTTTTGACCCTTTCAAAAATGGGATTGAGAGCCATTGGAGAAAAGAAAAGAAACTTGCTGTGGAAGGCGGAAGACAACTTGACCTTTCATCAAGTGTCCAATAATGAGAGATGACTTTACTCTCCATGGGGTTCTGGCCATGCAAGGGAATTTTTTGAAAGGTCAGTTTAGTAGGCCTGGCTGGACTGAAGTTGGTCAGAGCTAATTTATCTAGTGAGCACTACATCATATAGTACTTCACATACCCTTGTGTCATAGCAATAATTAATAATTCACCAAGATGTCTAGATTTTTTACAAATAGAACCATTTACAAAAACAATTCACTTGGCCAGCCATCCCAATGCAGGTTCCCTTTGCTAGAGAGTTTGTCTTTTCTTTCTGTTGTGTTTTCTCAGCTTGTCTCCAAATATGTGACAGAATGGCAGTAAATTTGCATATTTTGGTCATTTTGACTTGATGAACTACAGGCTGTTTCATTCTCAGTGAGTAAGATGAAAATGTAGCAAAGCACTGGATATTTTACAAAGATAGGAAACTGAAGGAATCTGGAATATAGGGAGGAAATTATTCTGCAAGATTTTAAATACTGTTGATTGATGAAAAATCGCCAGAGTGAATTTGCAGGGTTTGCCAGTTGCCTTGTTCATTGTATTTTTCTCTGAAAATTCGCCTTGCAGCTGGCTTAAACTGATTTTTTCCCCCGAATATCCTATAATGCAATGCATGGACAACATGTCATCACAGAGCTATGGCAACCATGTTGGATGGGGATGTCGCTACTCGATCTACACTGCTTCACCGATTTGAGTCAGAACTTTCATGAATGGGTACTGTAAATGTACTCCTCCTCACAATTTTCGGCGTTGCCTGATATGTTTCACGCATTGATTTACACACATGTGCTTGAATAATTTGTGGTTTATATACAGGTATGCATGTATGATGTTACCATCCAATCAGTACTCCAGCCAGATTTGTACCCCACGTGTGTTTAAACCTTGCTGTATTTTTATTTGAGACCATTATCTGATCATAATGTGAATATTATGGCAATACTTTGTTGTTCTGCTCGTTGCTATGCAGCACAGATCAGGAGGTGACAGAGACAGGCCAGTGAACATATAATGCTGATCCCTTGTATCAGACTCAGTGGATTTTAGTTAGCCATAGTGATAGAAACTCACAGAGAGAGGTAAATAGCTTGGAGCATCGTGGACTGCAATTTTATCTCAGAGAGGAATGGTGGTGCAGTGGTTAGCACAGCTGCCTCATAGCTCAGGTCACATTTTTTGCCACAATAATCAGTCTAGCATAGTTGGCAGATGCTTCCCTAGTCATCAGGGACATTTAGAAGGCCACTGAACCATTATAATCCACTCAAAGCTAGTTCAGTTTCTCCTTTTCCATTGACGTCAATGGATTTTACTAAATGAACTAAAATGTCTGAACATTTTGTCGAACTCAAAGCAAAGCAAATTCAGTGGGTTCTCTCATCACTAATCTTAAATCACATCATAAAGTAAAAACTCTGAGGAAAGCTTTATAATCTTGTTCTTGCAAGGCATTTCAGAAAGCGATTACGTCAAGGTACAAGGATCAAGCTTACAGACATTGTTTCACAAGAGTTTCTGCAAACCATCTAGCAAACCATTTCCAAAAAAAAATTCTGCCATTATCACGTTTGCAGAATGTAAATCTATTGGATATTTCATTTCATTATTTATTTTGAAAATAATTACAACATTTTTGTTCTACATTTGCTCACCACATAATTCTTCACTTTCATCCTGTCCATCTCCACAGTCATCTTCACCATCACAAACCCACTGTTTGGCAATGCACTTATTCTTTGAGCAGGCAAACTGGTTCCATAGACATGAAGAGTCTGTAAATACATAATAATCATTTTTCATATCTTTGTCAAAAAATAGCTGTAAACGATTGAGTGTTTACTTTAATCAGAAACCTGTTCTAGTATGCATTATAACAAAGATGGGGTTTTCTCACTACCTAATACAGATCAGCCATCATGTGAAATGGCCAGCCCAAAAAAACAACTAAACCAAATGAACTATGAAGTAACTTGAGCAGCACACCATGATTGGCATTATTCATACTCCACTGTAACACAGAAAATAAAAGCTGCATAGTACAGATGTCCTGTTTCCAAAACCATTGAATTGTTAATTATAAAGTATTTACTGTACTTTCTGACAGGCAGGCAAGCTGAATCATTGGTACCATTTTAGAGAAAACCTCTTTATATTTAACAATAAAAACAAAGATATACAATTGTAATACTGTTTAACTAAACTGTATCCATAGCAGGTGGCATTGTCTTAAATATAAAGCACTCACCGAGTGTCACTGGTTGTGTCTTTTGCATTACGCACTAGAGTTTATTTGGATGCAACAGACAGAGAAAATTGACAGCATGTTATTTGTAATAGATACATAATAGTAGACACATACTGTATCTCTGTTGTAAACAAAAGAACCTGATGCAAGAACTAGTACGATCAATATAAGTGTCTTTGTTTTGTGAGTTTTTCTATTTTTTTGGTTAATTATTTTATTTTTCCCAGTATCCTTGTTTGTTCTCTGTTCACACTGATTGCCTCTCATCTCATTGGTCATCACCTCAGACCATATTACCTGGTGACGGCCACAGTGGCAGCAGGCCAAGCAGGTCAGCCCAGACTTCACTGTCCCCAGACATAGACTACGGCTGTTCCTGGGGAATTCCCATGTGTTCTCAAGTCAGTTGAGAGATATAATCCCTCCAGTATGTCCTGGGTCTGTGACAGAATTTCTACCTGTGGGACATGTCCAGAGCGGTTCAAAGAGGAGCTGTCCATGGGGAATCCTGAACATGCCCAAGCCACCTCTACTGACTCCTCTCAATTCAGAGAGAGGAGCAGTGCCTCTGTTCTGAGGTGCTCATCCTATTATGCAGTGTCTACCCAGCAATCCCACAAATAAACCACACTTCTGTCATTTCTACTCCCAATTTCATTCTTTTGGTTATTACCCATGGCTCATGACCATATGTGAGGACAGGGATGTACATCGACTGGTTAAACTTGAGCTCCAGCTTTAACACCACAGACTGTACCGTACCAGCAGGAGAGCTGCCAAATCTCAATCCACTTGTCGATCTCAAGTTTCATTCTTCCATTGCTCATGAACAAGACCCCAAGATGCTTGAGCTCCTCCACTAAGGAAAGTTATCTCCCCCTCACATGGAGAGAGCCACATTCATTGTATGGTTTGTAATTGTACATGGCCATGCCATTAGCTAGTTTTCTTGTACTCTTTAGCTGCCTTGTTTGCTTTACTTTCCTTTCCTTTTGTAAGTTCATTGTTTTTGACTTATTTCCTTTTGCTCTTTTGTTTTGCTTTTTTAGTATACTGTATAGCTTCATTTTGAATTCTTTGACAATTAATTTTTTTTAAGAGTATATGATTTCTTTGTGTCCTGTATTATTTGGAGATGTTTATATTTTTAGTTTTTCTTCTTTTTAAATGAATGTAATGAATTCAATTAAATTAAAAATTTGTGTATTTGGGTCGTGGATTTTGGCGATTCCCAAATAAATGAATAAATAACTGGAATCCTACAAAGTTGACCAGAGTGACAAACCAAGATAAAGCAACTTTTAGCTGAACACGACTTGCTTAAATGTCCATAAAACTAATAAAGGACAGCAGGTTGCATCACATGAATTAATATGGTAAAAACACGTGCGGCTGAAAGCCAAAAATAGGACTGTTAAATTAGGAAAGGTCTAGGGCAGTGTGTAATTAACAAACTGCAAGTTAGTTTGAATTTTAAAATAGGCAACTGGATAATTTAATATTTTATTGAAAATCAAAAATAGTGCATTTTTAATATGGAATTGTTTACTTAAGAAAAGTGGGTTTTATTTGTTGAAGGCAGCATGGTGATCGATTTTTTTGTTTTTTTATTTTTGGTTCTTTTTCTTTCATACACATTACAAAATACACACAGTTTCTTGATTTGTCTTTTCTTACAATATAAAACCTGACTCTATGACACACTTGGTTAGGTCTCCTATCATCAAGTTTCTGTTATTCCTAGAACTACATATGTCAAAGCTGATGCTCCTGGCAGTCGTTTACTTTGAACCAATCAGCTTTAAAGTCTCTGACATCGTAGTGCGGGAACTGCATGAAAAGGTATACAAAATCCACCTATAAAAAAGGTCCTACTTTTGTCATTCCTGAAAATATGTGCAAAATATTCCAATGCAGGAGGCAAAATAATCTGTTTGCATAAATATTCCTAAGGTAACAGAACTTTATAAAAACTCTAATTCAAAGATGTATAGTAGTATTGTGTACCACGGTGTATATAGTACCCTGCTTCATGATGTCAGACAGTAACTCTAAAGCTGATAGGTGATGGTGATAATCTGTGCCAGAATGACAACTCTGATTTTATTTGGGGAACTAAAAAATGATTTGTTTGTATGGTGTTAAACCCTTTTTTCAGCTCTTAACCTGATGACCTTCTAGTTGAAAGTCTCGTTAGGAGTTTCCTTAAACAGGTTTAAGCCCAAATTCATATTTCGTATAATGATTGGCATCTTTATTTTTGCTCAGTGCATCTGCATCACAGGTTCAAAATCCCAGAATTAAATCTCAGCTCTGTTGTTGTCTGTCTGTGCCTCTCCATGTTTTTGTGAGCACTGTTTTCTTTTAACATCCCAAAGATGTGAATGTTATAGATACTATACATTGTATGAAACAGTGTGCACGTGTGAGACAATGTACCTTATGGTGTAATGCTGGCCTGCATTGTGGTAAAAGCCATCAGAATATGCAAGTATGGCAAGTAGATACATGATCAGGTCATTATTTTGACTTATTTGTGTTATATAATAATGATTTCTAGAAAAAGAAATAGCTCCAGTAAAATAAATGGAAAACTCTTAGATCTACAGTTTTGGCATTGAGTGAGATTACAGTTGACATCTTAGATCAAAGCAGTTGCAAGCTTTAGGCAACAAAAGCAGGTGTACAGTATTTTTCCTATTAGTATCTTACTGTTTGCATTATTTATTCTATTGTATTATATTATTTACTTTCTTAAGCACCTTATGATTCTCTTTTTAGTGAGTGACTTTATGTGAGTGATTTTATGTCTAATACAAAATCAAGATATCTTTTTAATCGTTTTATTGAAATAAATCAAATCAGATCATTGAAGGATTTAAGAAGTGTAATAATATCAAGGAGAAAAACCACAGAGCTGAAAGTATGATCTGCAAGCAAAAAAAAAAGAAACAAACAATAAACAGTGCAAAATAGTAAAAAATACAAACTAAGGGATTGCTGTGCCACTCCACCGAATCACCCCTCTCCAGAAGACAGCAAAAAAGAGTCTGAAGGACAAAATAGAAAAGCAAAGCTACCAAAATTTAGCAGAAAACATATTGTAGCTCTTTTAGTCTTTGACCAGTAAAGAAAAATACTCTCAATTTGAAAATGTCCGAACGACTATTTATTTGTTCTGCTGTCAGCTCTTTTGCAATTAAATTTAAAAAGGGAGACCACCAAAAATTAAAAATGGTAGCAATTTAACATAAAGAAATAACTCACAGATGAAAAATAGAAAAGGAAAATAGGCAGAGAAACCTAAAGGCAATAATAATTGAGAAATATTAAATAAATAAGAAAATAAATAAGAGAAAGGAACAAAATAGTGGCAGCATAACAGCAGATAGATGACCAGTGAGCAGCCACAAGAGTCTCAAAATGTGCGAAAGAAACTTAAAATATTAAGAGAGCAAAGTTCACAGAGTGGGTCAGACTCTAGACCTAGTGAAAAAGACAATCTAGGAGTAACTGAACAGAACATCTAAAGCCTTGCCTGAAGAAGGGGCCCGAGTTGCCTTGAAAGCTTGCATATTGTAATCTTTTTAGTAAGTCAATAAAAGGTGTCATTTAGCTTGACTTCTCATTATTTTCAATTTACTTATTAAACATTCAAAATTAAGTGTACCACAAATAAGCTGCTCCAAATAAGAAGCTAATGTGGGGAGTGTGAATTTAAGTTTTCCTCTGCTATGGATAGCTTCTCAAAACAACATACAGTATTTAAAACCTGAAATTAAGAAAAATTAAACTTTCATCAAAGAATATAAAGGAATTTCAGCATAAACATAAGCAGGGAAGTAAGCAGGTAACTACAAACTTTGGTGACAGAATGTTGATCCCAAAAATAAAACACATAAAGTCATGCAAAAACAATAAAACTACGAATACAAACTCCAGAAATAAATAAACAAGTCCTAAAAGGTCATTTAACACTTTTAGGCAAATGTTGGTAAAGGTCAACATAAAGGGTAATGTGGTGATGACAAAACTCGAGTTGCATTTCTTCTAATGATGCAGGAATAGGCATCCTCTTCTCAAAGTCCTGACCTAGATTTTAAGTGATTTGTGTGACAGAGCCATTGACAGATGGATGGGCAGACATTGGTGAAACAAAGTAACAATAACAACCTCAGCATAGCTACTGTCACAACCTTGAAATTTCAGTGGCAAAGTTTACCTATGTTTTAAAATCAAAAAGCAAAATCTTTCTTTCATTCTTCTTTTTTGAAAGTTGTGCTGCTTCTTGAATTGTACAGTACATGTCACACATTTTATTTATTCCAACTAGTAGTTTGATCATTTTTTCAAATGTATTAGCCTTTTTTTCAATCAAAATACAACATTAAAATTAAGGAATGTTTTAAACTGAGATTATTTTGATGAATTCTCTCATATTATCAAAAACCTAGCATGACTACACAGACTGCACCAGACAATTTCAGCAATAACCAGATGTTCACTTGGAAGACACGGTCATTTTAAAAGTAAATTCACATTTGCATTTCTCCACTGTTGTTCAGAGGAGAATTTATGCTGAAGAAATACATTACAATCACCACCCTGTCGGCATCAGAAACAACCACAGAAATAATTACAGTAGCTTAAATGTAGAGCTGTTTCTCTTTACTTATGCGGGCAACAGCTTTACACACTACTGAGTTTTCACACAAACAGTTGGCTCTGCCAGGAACCAGCCTTGTCAGACAGACTGTCCAGTTTATCTTTTTTAAATTAATGAAGCTGTGTTAGAGGGATGGACAGCAAGTGGTGCAGTGGCAAGCAGTGCCAACTTTGAGACCCAACGCCGTAGGTTCGCCATCCATTGGTGTGTGCATGTTGCATCTGTGACTGAATGGAGTTTTCTTCAACATCCCTAAATTCAAATACAATTAATTCTAAATATATAATTTATGGCTATGTGCATGAGTAGGCCCTGCATTGAACTGGCATTCTGTTAGGGGCATTTGATGCCTTGAGCCAGGTCTGCTAAAATAGTATCTGCAACCACACAACTCTGAATTGGATAAGGTAGACTTGAGAATGATAGATAGATAGATAGATAGATAGATAGATAGATAGATAGATAGATAGATAGATAGATAGATAGATAGATAGATAGAAAGCATGCCCTGTTTACAGCACATTGCCGCACCCACCACACGACAAACCACCTGGATTGGGACCCGAATGCAGCTGTGCAACAGATGACACCTCAGTGCCACACTGGAACAGTGTGAGTTGTTTTTTTACAGTGGCTGGAGTGCCAATCCTACCACCAACTCCTGAGTTTTCTCTGCAAATTGGACCCACTTGTAAGGTTAAATGCAAGTTAACATCATACCCAGGACAAAGCAATTGCAGGGTAAGGGTCTTGCTCAAGGGCCCAGCGAAGCAGAGTCACCTCTGCTGTTTACAGGATTTGAACCAACAACCTTCTGATTGCCGGCACAGATTCCTAGCCTCAGAGCCACCACTCCTCCCATAGATAGATATTTGCAAAAAAATACATAAATAAATCAATAATATTTTGCAATGTTTTTATGTTAATGCTCCAATAGCTATGATGAAACTATTGTTCAGAAAAAGACAGAAGTGACTTGCAACATGTCACTGAGAGAATTAAGATACATTATTACATACAGAGTGCTTACACATTTAGATTCTATGATACATTTCTTATTCCAGCACATACAAATACTGCTAATGCTGTAATGAACAGTAGTTCTGCTTGTATCTCCTTTTTCACTCTAATACTTCATTCTGATATACTTACCACACTGAAATTCATCAGCTCCATCTTCACAATCCTTTTGTCCATCACATAACCAAACACTTGATATACAGTTTCCACTGGGGCATGCAAAATATCCATCTGCACATTGTTGTGCATGGGAAACTGTAAGGAAAATAAAATAGTAATAAATTAGCACATATTGCTTCTGCCAACACATATTTAAAGCATACAGAATTCGGTAACAAAGGCACAAAAAAAAAAAGAATTTTGCTTGTGAAATGGAATGATGGTATCTGAAAGATTCTGTAGATATCCATTAGCATTTATACTAATCTTAATAATACAGAGATACCTACTGAATATATGTGACCTCACAATCATAGAAACTTGAATTTCTGGTTTATATAACTTTATCTTAAACCATGCAATATAAACTGAAAAATGTCACATTTACATAGTTTAACATTTTTAACCTAGACACTGTACTTCAATTTCATAAATTAGCATTCAAATGTGATTGGTTACATTTTATATCACATTAAAAAAAACATTTTAGGAGGCATTTGTGGCAAGGTGCTTAAATCTTAGATGTGACCCCACAAGTCAGCTGAGTAACAGAAGTGGCAGCTTAAACTGTGTGGCTTATTTCACTACTGTATGTGATGTAATAATATATTTTTTGTTCAAATGCAAAAAAAAAAAGAGAGACATGAGGTATTCAGGCTGCTACTTTAAGATTTGTAACAGTACACCCCAAAATCATAAATTGCAGGCATCTAATTTCATGGTTTTCTAGTTTCTAACAATGTTGCCCTATTTGCATATTTGTTAAGCACTTTGAACCTGTAAAAAGCACTTCAGGAAATAAAATGACTTTTCTTTTGTTATTAACATCTAGGATTTCCTTATATAAGTACACCATATCTGGGAATGCAGTTTACCATTAAGGATGTATCTAATCCTTCTACCCATGTTCTTCATTTTGAATGTTCCATTACACCTGGCTGGCATGCAGCAAAATCCAAGCCTGAACATCCTCGTAGTCTAGCACTTATACTCTTGTCCATAATTTTGTATGCAAAACTAATCCTGTTTCACCAATTACACTAAAATCACAAATTAGTAATATGGCAGGAAACTTAGTTATATAAGGGAAAACCTGCACTGACAATAGCATTACAAGCAACCTCCATGGGTCAGGAATCAAACCCAAATCCGAAAGCTGGAAGAAAGCAGCACTAACCACTCTACTAAGGCAGTGTTTCCCAAACTCGGTCCTGGGGGCACACTGTGGCTGCAGGCTTTTGTTCCAACCAGATTCCTAATCAGTGACAATACCTGATAACACTGATCTCATTTAATTAGCTAGTATTATTTTTCTTTTATTAGACATACAGAAAAGAACAGCAACGTGACTTTTACATTTATAAAACATTTATAAATATTTCAGCTTTTGCTATAGATTTAAATGCTTAACTCTCTTTTGTTGATTTCATTATATTTTGCCCTTTCCCTGTGCAGTTTTTCCCCTTCGTTGTATCTTATTAATGAAATTAAAAATGAGCAGAGCAGACACACTGGCAAACAACACTGAATAATCAAAGGCTGCAACTACTTTAGCTTCAGACCCATTAATTAGTAAATAATGGACTAATTAAACAATTAGAACACCTAAAAAAGTAGAATGAAAATCATGATGAAAATATTGTTAAAAAGAAAAAAAATACATTATTCCCATATAAATGCTTGGTACATTTTAATATATATATATATATATATATATATATATATATATATATATATATATATATATATATATATAAAACCAAACTTAGTTTTCTAATTTCTATATTGTTCCCAAAACACAGAACTTGGGAAATAACACATCACTTAATTAGCCAAAGATTTCAAATAAAAACAGAAGCGGGTTGGAACAAAAACCTGCAGCCACAGTGTGCCCCCAGGACTGAGGTTGGGGAGCACTGTACTAAGGTACTGCCTAAACAACAAAAGCAACATTTATTTATATAGCACATTTATATACAAATGATGTAAGTCAAAGTGCTTTACAGGATGAAGAAAGAGAAAAAAGACAAAATATATAAGAAAATAAAATTAGGCAATATTATTTAACATAGAATAAAAGTAAAGTCTGATGGCCAGGGAGGACAGAAAAAAAAATATGCAGGGGGCTTCCAAGGCCATGTGACCACCCAGCCCCCTTTAGGCATTCTACCTAACATAAATGACCTCAATCAGTCATTCGTAAAGGGAATTACAGATAAAAAAAAAAAATCTTTAGTAGAGACTGACAGGTTTTCATTGGGGTTTGGTCAATATTATATCTAATTTTGGTTGTCGCTGTATATCAAGTATAAATTATTTATATTATACATCTATATTAACCCGTACTTTGAGGAAATCTTTAACTTTGGCATCACCTAAACATTGTGCTGGTATTTTTAAGTGACTTTTCTCTTTTTTAAGGTGGACCTAAAACCTACATATTTGCCACATACTTGGCATATAATCCTAAGTAATTGTCTAGAATAAACTTGTATTAATAATATAAAATCCTGGTTAATGATTTATTTCTAAGGATAAGGAACCACTCTTAATTTATTATGACAGCAAATGCTAAACTAATGTTTCTGTGTCCTGAAATCCAAATAATACTCCCTTCTCATATAAATATCATGAATAATACCAATTTTCTCTATCTAAGTATGATATACTGTATAGTGACAGAGTGATTTGGCTCCTGTCTCATGGATCAAATATGGATCCAGTTCAAAAACTGCACCCAGCTGTTTCTGTGTAGAGTTCACATGCTCACCCCATGTCTGTGTGGGTTTTCCTTCCATATCACCAAATATTGCAGATTAGGTTAATTGGCAACTCCCAACTGTCCAGGTGTGAGTGTGTGTATAAGTGGGCCATGCAAAGGAAACACACACTAGCTGGGGTTGGTCTCTGCCTCGTGCATAGTTCTTCCTGGACAGCCTGCGAGTCATGCGAAACTGAACCAGATCATGCAGCTTTGAGAATGTAACGTTATGTTAAATATGATATAACTACTTAAGTTTTATTCTGTGTGTAATACAATTGATTTAGCTATATTATACATAAAAACATATATAATCACCCTTGCAGTTGACTTCATCTGCATAATCTGCACAATCATTTGCTCCATCGCAGATCCATGAAGGAAGAATACAGAGAGAGGTAGAGTTGCAGCTAATAAAGCCTGTGGATTTTACACCCAGTTTATAGTAATTTAAGCAGTCTGTATTATCTATAAAAAAAGGAAAATGTGTTCATTCCATATAAAAAAATAATCAGACTAACTCATCATTTCATATCAGATTTAATAACACAACTCAGTGATTCAATTCTGATACTGTCATAGCACAGAATGTTTTATTCTGCTATTACTACTGAACATGAAGATTGTACATATTACTAAAGCTATACTTTTCTTAAGCAACAAAATATTCATTTATTGTAACCCAGTGGATCCACAGTATTGGGAATTTATACTATTGCCTGGGTTGCAATGATTTAGCATGGATACAGAAGCATAGTATTGGCCCTACATATAGGGGATCTGGAATTGTTTAATGTTGATAGGGCTGAGAGATAAAAACTACCAACTGGACATACAGCAGTTTTGTTATTATTATTATTACTGTTAGTTGTAGTAGTATTAGTAGATGTTAAGCCTGAGGTGATGGTGTGCCATACAAGTTCATTCACTCTAAGGTGATATCTTTAGTGTTGCCCTCCCTTTAATTTAATATTATAAATTTGAAAATGGTTGATGAAGAAATATTCACAACACCATTGAACTTACTCTGTCACTGTTCCTTATATATTTACTGTTTACATTCCCTAATGTCTATTGAACATTTATAGGTGTTTTCTATAGCATTAGTGCAAAAGTTTTTTAATCTGTATTTGGTTTTGAGTTGTACTAGAAAAAGTTAAAAAAATAAAGGATAGCACTGTAAAAACATCATTTACATTATTTAGTATCTAAAAATCATATACTTTATGAAATAACATGTTACTGTGGTGCAAACCTGTGACCCTGAACTAGATTGAGTGTGTTTCATAATGAACAGATGGATGTTAATTTAAATTAATTAAATTACTTCAAGAGCTATTGTTAGGTGTTTTGTAAAGAAACAATGTAAAATTGCTGCCACAATATGCACAACTACTTCTGCAAACACTTTAGAATAAGTGCTGGAAAGGCTAGAAATTAAGTATCTGTTAGTCACTTATTGCTACATACCACAAACAAAGCCTTTGTTAAAGTAATGTTACGTAACAGTAACTACCAGAAACACTACAGGTTGGTCATATTCTAAGGAACTTTGCTAAGTTTTATTAAGATGTAAAATGATTTGTTATGGTTTTGCTACATTGTAACTAATAGTTAATTACAGGCAGCCCTATTCAAAAGTGTTACCTTTTATTATGTATCTTACTGTCATTGTATTTGTATGCACTTCTAACTACTAATTCCACAAGCACACATTTTCAAAATAAAACAATGACAATTGAAAAAAAATGATTTAGATATTACTGTTTCTGATTTAAAACTAAATGTTTTGTATTAATCCTTTGTCTTTAAAGGACTGTGATGTACTGTCACTAACACTCTTACTAAACCGCTTTCTTTAGCATGACATTTTACAAAAAAAACATACTATACAACAAAATTGATATACATCTGATCGCATCACATTTTGCCTTTTAATTTCTTAATTGCTATTAAGGGAAAGCCTTTACAAATATCATAGTAACAGCTTATTTTCTTTTCTTTGCTTAGTCAAAGTTTTATTAATTTATGTTAACAAATACAGGGTTAATAAAGTAAACTTGTAAAAAAGAGTCCATAACACTCTCATTTTTAAAAGAAAATCAATTTGTCATTACTATAAATCATAACCATTTCACATTTCCTAAAAGAAACGTTGGCAGTCAAAATAATGCAAATGACTTAAGATAAACAGATAGATATCCTACTGCAGTTTCTTTCATCAGAAGCATCCAAACAGTCAATGATCTGGTTGCACCAAGCAGATCTAGCAATACATGTTCCATCCTGACAGCGAAATTCTGATGAACTGCATGTAGAATCTGGAAAATATAATTAGAATTCAATACAGTTTAAAACTAGCCTCAGACCAAGGTAGGTATGGCAATATTTGGAGTCACTGTGAACGGAGTTTGTATAGTTCCCCCATTATGCACATTGTGAGGCAAACTAGTGAGCTCTGTGATGGACTGGTTTCTTATCCTGGGCTACTTCCTCCTATATGCAATATTATGCTGGGATTGGTTACTGTTACCTGTGACCATAAACTGGAACAAATGAGTTGGAAAAATGGATGGATAGATTGATCTTGATGCCAAGATATGTGTGTGTATACTATGCACAGAAAGAAATAAAGAAGCCCCAGTAGAGTTTCTTGACACACTTCTGCTGAATAATCCGTTGGCTGAAAGTCCTCAGTGTTAGTGTGTCAGAGAGAGGATCTGCAGCAATGTTCATAACGGCACTCAATTTTGTTTTAGTCTTCTCCTTTGCTATGACCTCCAGGGTCTCCATAGTGCGTTCTATAAACAAGTTTGCCCTTTTAATTAGCTTGTTGATTTGGTGGGCCTCTTTTGTAGTGAAGTTATCAGTCCAGCACATTAAAGCATAAAAAACTGCACTGATCATCACAGAGCTGTAGAAGATGTGAAGGATGTCACTTCCCAAATTAAAGGAATGCAGTCTCCTAAAGAAAAAAGAGCCTGCTCTGCTCTTCCTTATATAGTTCTGCCGTTTTCTGAAACCAGTCCAACCTGTCATTGATGTGGACCTCCAAGTACTTGTAGATGTGGACCACCTCTACATCCACTCCCTGAAACGTGTCCAGGGCCAGATTTAGACTTGATAAGGCCCTAAGCTATTTGAGACATGGGGCCCTTTATAAGTCCAGATATTCTATGTAAGTGCCAAATATGATTTGTTTTGGGGGCCCTAAGCTATAGCTTGTGTAGCTTATACGTAAATCCTGCACTGAACATGACCAGATTTAGAGGCTCTTGGGTGTGTTGATTTGTATTTTCTCATTCTTTCATATTTCTTTTCTACTTATTACAATGTAGGGTCATGGGGGAAAGAAGCTTTCTCCAGCAACATTCGGCACAAAGCAGTAAACAATCTTGGATGTCATTAGTCTATCACAGGGCACACATACTCACACAGGGCCAATTTTAAGTCACCAATTATCCTATAGGCTTAAAATTTAGGGGGAGACCAGAGTACACAAAGAAAAACAACTCCAACAAAACTGCAGCATACAAACACACCACTGACCGTGACCAGCCTGGAAAAGGAAGGAGTGAAACAAAAGAACTAATCACTGCACACCATTCCTCATCCATATCATTGTGAAAAACTCAAACATGACATGAAGTGAAAATTATACTTGAAGCTTGAATAAAACACTTTAATTTCAACTTTTTACTTTAGTAAATTAAAACAATGAATCATTTAACTTATCT
This sequence comes from Polypterus senegalus, assembly GCF_016835505.1. NCBI lineage: Eukaryota > Metazoa > Chordata > Cladistia > Polypteriformes > Polypteridae > Polypterus > Polypterus senegalus. Next base: position 148,039,235 of record NC_053159.1, on the reverse strand, counting down.
ATACCTACATACAGAACAGAAAGATATTACAATGATTAGTAAAAAGTCTGTTTCAATTGTTTTGCATTATCTTTTATAATTAGTTAATTAAAAAAAATGGATACCCACTATTGCAGTTTGTTTCATCTGAATTGTCTCCACAGTCATCAGTTCCATCACAAATTCTACTGTTAGCTATACATCGTTGATTGGAACAGTGCTTGAACCCTTTTCTACATTCCCTATTATCTGCAAAAATTCAAAAATAAACACAATGAACTGTGTGATAAGGAAATGTAAAACTGTAGGGGGTAGAACAATGACATGACCATTTGCAGCCATCAAAGAAAAATTAAATTATAAGGCAATCTGTGAAAAAGCCAGGCTTTGCTCTAAACACAGAAGCATTCTTAAACTCAATTTATGCAGTTTTGGCTACTGAGCATATCACCTGTTTTTTAACTCACCCGCTAATGGAAACAGTTGTTACATTATTATATTACATTTATTGAGATTGACCCATATGGGCTTTATTCTTACCACAGTATTGCATTTTTTCATCAGACTTGTCTTTACACTGTGGTATCCCATCACATGTTAACTGGTAGTTAATGCATTCGCCATTCCCACACTGAAACTCTGTGTAAATATTACATGAAGAGTTTTTTGCTGAAAGACAGAAAATCAAAATATAATAAACTTAGAATTAGTAGTGGTAGTAAAAGTAGTTGCAGTATTGTCACATTTAAAGAGTAAAGTGAAATTTGCATGTCCGACCAACATGCAACAAGTAACCACTCTTCAATGTTATGATAAATAAGAATGCATTAAAATACTTAATTTTATTTAACAGAAAACACAAATCAGCTTACAGTACCTGTCATGCTTCTCTATTACAGTGGCATGTCCAAGTTATCAGGATCAAGGGTTAATTCTTTTTTAGCAAGAGTTTACTGAGTTGCTAATTAGTATATTAGAAAAGAGGCTTCAATTAAACTCAGAGGTACACATAGCAAGTAATTTTAATGCACACATTCTGGTTTCTAGACTTTTAACTGATAATATTCACATTTTTTAAAAGGCTAGCTATGCACATTTATCCATCTATTTATATAAATGAGCTTTGTAGATATTGACTTATTTGAGTTAAAAAAGTGAGCAGCTCTAAAGTGTGAATATTAATAGATTTTACTACCACTTACATTATGGCATCTGTAGTAACCGGCATACAAATTAAAAGGCTTACCCACACATCTGTTATCTTCCAGGAGTATTCGCTCCCCTCTGCAACTGCAGTTGACCCTGCCCTCCGAAGTCAAGAAACAAAGGTCATCACAGCCTCCATTCATCACCAAGCAAGGAGAAAGTTCACCTGTTTAAAAAATGGATATAACACTCAAAAAATAATCACATTTTACAGAAGTCTAAAAAAAACAAATCTTCTGCCCACTCCTGCTAAGATATCTATTGTCCTTATACTCTAGAAGTTAACATATGCAGAACAAAATATATGCAATACACAAGAAAGGTGTTTGTTAACAAAGAACACATGAATAAGCTACTGCAGCAGCAGTAGATGTAATAGTAATAGCAGTAGTAGTCCTGTCACTTGTACTGAGCACTGTGAAATGTTTATTTGTATGTCCGACCAGCATGCAGCATTTCACCACTCTCTGGCATCATGATAAACATGAATGTATTAAAATGGTGTGTGTTACAGTACTTAATAATGCATATACAACAGACCATATTTTTAAAGCATATAGGACTTAATAACAAGCAAGTAATCACAATTCTATAAAAAGGTGCATTAAACGTATCTTCACTTTAACATGCGTCTCTTGCACAAGAAGAACAATCACAGAAATAATGGGATATTATGTCAAAAGAGCATAATCTCTTTTCAACTGTAACATGGTGTTGTGACATTGTGACGCCTCTTAAACAGCAAAACTAAAACTAAAGAAAACCTATAACTGAAAAATTAAGTCTTTTTTTAGTATGAAAGTGACAAGAGAAACTATACATATGGCTTTTGAGTATTTCAAATCACTATGCTTCACAAAGCAATATAACTGCACAGGGTCAACATAAAAATAGAACAACAAAGTACTAATAAACATGTCTTACTCCTCCAGAACTAATTATACCAAATACCTTTCGACTTCAGCAAAAAAAAAATATCACAATCTCAAAGAAGAGAATGAACTACAGGGGTGGGCAAAAGTAGTTTCAGTTCTTCATATGGAAAAAGACATGGCAGGTTCTGATTATTACAATAGCGTTATTAACTCAAAAGAATGTCACAGTGACACAGTGCACTTAGGAACAATCTTGTAAGTATTCAAACTGCTGGCCTTGTGTGCTCACAAATGTAAATGCTCCCACCTCTGTATATTTTCAAGGATTACATATTCAATTTAAAATCAAGGCCCTTACCTCAAGGAAAGGGGCACATGAGCTTCACAGCTGCCTCACAACTCAGATGCGTGTTTAAACACTGTCTATATGAAGTGTGCATCTTGTCTCTCTGTGTGTGGGGGGATTTTTTTGGAAGTGAGGGTGGGGTACTACCCCACATCCTAAATGACTGTAGTTTAAGTAAACTGGGGGCTCTAAATAGACCCAGCATGCACATAAGTGTGCCCCTTCCCACTCTAGCTTTATGCCTCATTTATGGTGACTTGTGTCTGGTGAGGCCAAGAGAGGCTCCAGCTATCTGTGACCCAAAGGCTTTATTGAGTTGGTTCAGTAAATTAATGAATGGACAAATACAAATGAAAATTGAAATACACCTCCTTTCACAGAAGGAAATTAAAGTATGGAATAAAATACCAAGTTATTATTATCTTTTTTTTAATCAGTATCCAGTTTAGGTATCTGGAAGTAGTAGCAGCAGTTATGCTGAACACATCAGCAATTAATTAACAGAATAAGATTCATAAAATTTGTATGCCATAACTAAGAGGAGGTAATAACTGAAGAACAAGCAGTTTGCACACAATTAACCAATAATGATTAGATGAATACCATAACTATTTAGGAGAAGCAGAAAACTGGCATTGAGGCAATGGTTAACACTAGGAGGAAAACTGTAACACATTAAACTGGGTGGATGCAACTCATTGTTTGTGCAATCTGACCATATACTGTCCATATTGAAGAAGGGATACATTTACTTAGAACAAAGCTGCTTATAACATGAGGCTGGATGCTTAAGAATAACAGGTATGAACACACCATGGAGATGACTGATAAGCAAGAAAAGACACATTTTTCTAACAAGGGATAAAAAAATACAGAGCATCGGTTATTAAAAACGACAAACATCAGTTCAAAGCTTGGAGACTGTGGTTGTATATAATGGAGTAAGCTGCTAACTTCAAATATTAACAAAAGAAATAAATGGGTAAATTCGCAAAGCTGTCAAAGAAAACATAAGGTAACGGTCAAGAAAAACAATTAGTGTTGATGTGAGGAAGAAGGGGCACCTGTTGTGCAATTAAACCATACAATATATGGCTGACTTCTAGCTGTATGATATTCTGCCTAGAAAACACCAGATACATTTGGTATCTCTGAGAACTGAGAAAAAAAAAATCATCAAGCTGAATGCAGTAAATAATGAACACCATCTGTGGTATGCTATGATATGAATTTGATTAGGAAGACATACATGTGACACCCTGTGTTGTGGCAAGGCTGGCACCAGACTACACAGTGGGTGTCTTGTAGTTTGGGAGCAACCAGGATCAGACATGGAGACACATACACAAATAGGTGGTAATTTCCAAAACAAAAGTTAATTTTATTTACAGGTGCAGAAACATAAAAATAATGTTCCAACCAAAAGCAGTGAAATGCATTTATAGTGAAGTTGTCAGTCCCAAATTGAAAGATAAAAATGAATATACATAAAATTGTAGACGTTTTAAAGAAAAGTAAAAACAAGCAGGAAGAAACACAGAGTGAAGACCAAAGATTTTTAAAAAATACAAGGAAAAAAAGTGTATATACAAGAAAAACAAAACGTGCACCACAAACCCAAACTATAAGATACCTCCACCAAAAACAATGCTACAACTAGAAGATATCTACAATATATAAAAATGTTTACAAATGCAGTATAGACACAAGCCACTGTTAGGCTGCAAAATGAAGCTGCTATACTAAACCACCATCAACGCAGGAAGAGCCTCTTATAGTCGGGATACAAATCTTCAGCCAATCCTACGACACGCTGCTCCTTTACACACCAATCACGACTGACGCAGGTGCCTACTGCACAGGTACTCCTCTCAGTCCCTGCAAGGCATGTATTAAATAGGGCTAGTAGCGAGTACGAGCGCGAACTTGAGCGCATCCCGAGACGCACTACAAAAGTAAGGTACTTTTCTTGGGGATCCCGTTCTCACACTAATGCATGCACTAACTAAATGCTTCGTACCTTTTTCTTTGCTAACGGCGGGGGCTAAAAAGACTTTTATGATGGGGTACGCGCAGCGTTCTCCAGCTGGCCTGACCTGTCGCCAGTATCCCATTCCGCAAACCCGTCGATGCCAAAGTTAAAAATCCTCACGAAACGCACACCCACACTTAGGCAATTAAAACAGCTAAGCACTTTTTAATTTTTGCTTTGTGAAGGTCAACTTTTCCCTATTCTTAGGACCATTTTCCGTAAGGTATAAATGTATGGTAGGCAGATTACCACAATACAGTGCAGAAAAACATCACAATCCTAAGGTGCTGCATTACAGGTGACCCAGTTCTTATCTTGCTTTTGTTTTTGCAGTCATTTTGTTACACTTCATCATATTTTTTGCGAAGTTCTTTATACTGCCATAGATGGAGATGACAGATTTTTAAAAGAACACAGGCAAGGATCAAACCAATAAACTCAAAATGCACTGTTGACAAGTTGAAAAACAAAATCCTACATCAAAGTCCAAAGTCGAAGGTAATGTTCTCACTCCAAAAATCATCAACCAATATTAATCTATTACAAACTAAGTTTTTTTTTCATTTCGTTATTATGGGTTATTGCATATAGATTGATGGACAAAAATGGCAAATGTATCCATTTAAAATTAAATCTAGAACACAAAGTGTACAGAAAGTGAAGGGGTCTGAATACTTTCTGAATATGCACTGCTACACGACAACTGTCCATCCATCTATTATCCAACCTGCTATAACCTAACTACAGAGTCACGGGGGTCTACTGGAGCCAATCCCAGGGCGCAAGGCAGGAAACAAACCCCAAGCAGGACGCCAACTCACCGTACGGCACACCCACACACCAAACACACACTAGGGACAATTTAGAATCGCCAGTCCACCTAACCTGCATGTCTTTGGACTGTGGGAGGAAACCGGAGTACCCAGAGGAATCCCACTCAGACACGGGGAGAACATGCAAACTCCATGCAGGGAGGACCCGGAAAGCGAACCCGGATCTCCTAACTACGAGGCAGCAGCGCTACCACTGCGCCACCGTGCCACCCTAACAGTCTACAGTTTTTAATAATTTTGTTAAAGTACAAATTGTTGTGAATAAATCATACCACCGCTGTGCAAAGTGTTAATATTAACAATGAGGATTTCAATTAACTTTATATTTTAATATCCAAACAATTTTCTTCTATGGAGTGTTTAATTTGAAAGGGCAGGTGGTGTTCTGGATGCCTTTCTTATCAGTCACAGGCTAATTACTTTTTGTGTAGTTAGGTAGGTAACTGGGAGGCAGCAGAGCTACCTAATGTGCCACCGTGCTGCCCTATGACAACTGTTTCTATAGTTTTTTCAGCTAATGCAGGTTCCAGTAGGTTTCAGTTTTCAAATAACTGTAAGGGATAAAGTGGAATTTTATGTCCTATTTTACATTTCACAAGTAAGATTTGAAACCAAGAACATCTCATTTTTTAAACTATAAAAATTAAAGCTAAGAAAAATGACATTTTATAAACTGCAAGATATTTGAAACTGAGAAAAAAATCATTTTTTTTTAAACAATTAAATGCATAGAAAAATGTTCATGCTCGTGGGCATTAATGATATTGCATGCAAATTGTTTTAACATCAGGAATAGAAAGTGGGCCTTTGTTGAACTGTGGTTGGCACTGAAATGGCAGTGTCATAAAAAGATCTCTGAATCAGACTCCCTAGATGTGGCAAGAGACCCTGTGAGATGGGGGTGTTGAAATGCTTCTGTTCCCAGAACAAATGGTGCAGTTTCACTTGACTGCCTTATGTCAAATCCATGCTGTAGGAAGACAAAAGTCAAACTCCCTGGGAAATTCCAGTCTACTGTTCTAACCGCTTCATACAAGAGTATAAAATACATATAAAAAATGAAAGTACTGCATATTCAACATATACACCAATTTGAAAATCAGAATTTTGATTTCAAAGTGGCAAACAAGAATATTAGAAAGGAAACAGTATTCTTAAACTCTTAGTGCCTCTCAAGGTGCTTCTACAAGCAGTGGGAAATTAACTTGATTTTTAAATTTTTTTTTTTTTCCAAATTCAACATAATAAAATGTCTTAATGTTAAATATTATTATGTATATAGTGCAATAGATTGGCTCCAGCAGACCCCCGTGACCCTGTAGTTAGGATATAGCAGGTTGGATAATGGATGGATAGATATAGTGCAATAGCTTAATGACACAAAGGCAGCCAAAAGACAGAGAAAGAAAAGGAGATTTTGATGAAAAGAAAAGTGAAAACTGGGTGAAAGGGCAACCTGCTATGTTACACTGAAAGTGGGGAAATGGGTGAGCCACTCCATATGATGATCTTGGCAACGAAACAAATTCCAAGGAAGACAAAACACTTTTTTCACAAGATTATACTTATTATTTCTTACTCTCTTTTTCTTTTTTACATCCCTTCATATTGTGCTTTTATGGCTTTAACAATCCATGTTAAGTGTTAGTAACATACTGTTGATGCTTTGTGACAGCTGGTACAATGTATGATGTTGCAATGGTCTGTGAACTTAGCCACTGTTGTGAAAGTCTGATACAGTGGAACCTCGGTTCATGACCATAATTCGTTCCAAAACTCTGTTCATAAACCGATTTGGTCGTAAACCGAAGTAATTTCCCCCATAGAATTGCATGTAAATACAATTAATCCGTTCCAGACCGTACGAACTGTGTGTAAATATAAAGATTTTTAAGTACAAATAAAGTTAATTATACCATAGAATGCACAGCGTAATAGTAAACTAAATGTAAAAACCATTGAATAACACTGAGAAAACCTTGAAGAACAGAGAAAACTAACTCTGCAATAGTTTGCGCTATAGTGCTAGGAACCGCTCACTAAAAACACTTTTTTTTAATGAGTTTAAAGCACAGGGAAAAAAATGAACATTTGAAAAATCCATAATTTAACAAACCACCAAGAAAAGTACCGTAAATACCCGGATATAGGACGATACCATGTATAGGATGCAGTAGAATTTTGACCCTAAAAACCATGGAAAAACCTGTGTACCTATTCATAGGACGCATCCTGATTTTGAGTCACTAATTAACTGCTGCCACCCGCGCCAGTGATTGTATTCATGCGTTTGTGTTAGGCTGGAGTCTCTCTGAACAACAACAAAGAGCGAGAAACATACTAGATGGCGAAAACGACGTATCGGTGACATGGAAATTCACAATAAAACAATTTCCAAACGTTACAATAAGACATACAAGTGGATGTATTGTAAAATGAGCCGTGTCATTCTCCAAAATCAATACAGTATTAGCGACGCTACACCTGAAAAATACTTTAATTTGAAATGGTGTGAAATGCCAGTGCGGGGGTGACAGCTAATCGCACACAGACTGAGGCATACCCCGGTAGCTACAATTGCAGCACTGCTAACCGACTGTCGCTTGAAAACAAACATTGAAATTCAAATTGGATTCAAACTACTCTTCTCTGTCCCCGTCACACAGCCATCAAAGGCGAAGGAGAAGGCAAAGGAGAGGCACTGACACACGCGCACACGGTTATAAAGTCCAATGGATGCTCCCGTTTACACGCCGAGAGCATCACACATTGAATAACACTGAGAAAACCTTGAACAACACAGAAAACTAACACTGCAATAGTTCGCGCTATAGTGCTAGGAACCGCTCACTAAAAACACTTTTTTTTTAATGAGTTTAAAGCACAGGGAAAAAAATTAACATTTGAAAAATCCGTAATTTAATAAACCACCAAGAAAAGTAACATTGCCACAATGCACGCTATGAACCGATCGCTGTAAACAGAACTGAAAACAAAGACAAGCCTTTTCTATCTTATGCGTCCAGTCCTCCCTCTCTCGCTCTCTCTTTTGCAAGCCTGGAGCGCCTGTGTGTGCCTCTCTCTAGCGCGTGCCTGTATATGTGTGTGCCTCTCTCCCGCGCGCATCTGTGTGTGTGTGCCGCTCTTGCACGCGCCTGTGTGTGTGTGTGTGTGTGTGTGTGCGTGCCTCTCTCTCGCGCGCCTGTGTGTATGTGTGTGTGCCTCTCTCTCACGCACGCCTATGTGTGTGTGCCTTTCTCCCGCGCCTGTGTATGTGTGCATCTGTGTGTGTGTGTGTGTGTGCCTCTCTCTCCCGCACCTGTGTGTGTGTGTGTGTCGCGCTCTCTCTCTCTTGCTCGCTCGCTTGCTGCACAGGAAATGCACAGGGAGAAACTGAACATGTACAAACGGAAAGAGAAACTGTATCCATATATAAGATGCACCTGGGTTTTTAGGCCTACTTCTTAAGAAAAACAATGCGTCCTATATACGGGTATTTACGGTAACCTTGCAACAATGCACGCTACAAACCGATCACTGTAAACAGAAGTGAAGTGGATGTTAAAATCCAATAGAAAAAAGTCTTCATTAAATACAACAAGGTTAAAACAATGTTCGGATCTCTTTAAAAATAAGCCCAGTGCATTCTTTATCTGCCTTCAGCCGTCTCTCTCTCTTGCTCGTGCATGTGTGTGTGCCTCTCTCTCGCACACGCGTGTGTATGTCTCTCTCTCACGTGCCTGTGTGTCTCTCGCTCTTATCTTATCTTATGAAATATGACCAGCAATCTCATGGCTGATACTTATTACAGCCAGTTTAGGTAGCAGGATTAATTATTAGGCCATTACAGCAACTTTAGACTTAATGTGCAATCTTTTCTTTAACACCTTTCTGACTACTACAGAACTTGGTGATGTCTAGATAGCGCCACTATGCATAGGGACAGACTTGTGGTCCTGGGCTTGAACAAGTGTTTGGGGTTCTGATAATAAAAGATACAAATATAGTAGATTTAAGGGTGCTTTTGTCCGTCTACCATTGAACGTTATCAGTTGTTTAGTATATACAGAGAGGGGGCCAACTGATTAATTATATGAGGTACAGTTTTTGTTTTCTATTTTTTTTTCCATAAAGGATTTCTCACTTCTATACAAAGTGACAGGTAGGTTGTCAACAAATGCAAACACCTTACAAGTAGGCTGAAATGCTTTTCTCTCCTGATTCATATTCAGTCTGTAAAGCATTTAAGGTAAAGGTTTTGATGACAAGTACATTTCAATGTCAGACCTTGGATTGTTGCATATGTTGTGGTGTGAAATTTTGCATATAAGTTGATAAATACTTTGTATGTCTTTATTTGTAACCTATAACACTAATGTCTATCATTGATAAGAACAGCAGTGGTTTAATGGTTAAGAACCAGTCCTTTGTAATTTTACGACATTTTTGGCAAGTGTTTCTCTGTAGGACTCTCTAAATCAACCCCCACAGGAAAGCCAGACTGCCTAGCTGGCAAGCTTCAGCTCAACACGTGGTTTTGGGGGCAGGTGTGAAGGTATTCTGTGCCCCATTGGTCTGAAGTATGGCTGTTTGGAATTGGATTGTATCAGAAACCTTTAAGTACCATGACACCCTACTGGCAGTAGGGTTTAGAAAAAGAATCTATAAATTTACTTGCTTTACCCCTCCCTCTCTCTCTCTTACCAACTGATGAAGGAGCATCTCAGACACCATGAACTGAAAAGAACAACAAAATGAAGAGCACAGCTCGGCAGCCATACAGAGACAGGCATGTGGCCTGTTCTGAAGAAAGCTGACCAAAAATGAGGACTTAACTAGAGACATTTTAAGTAACTAACAAATCTGTGTGCCACCTGAAACTAAACATCAGCATTTATCAGGTTATATGGTTGTCAGTAATCACTTGTGCTTTGCATATTGTTATTATTTATGAATATTATCAATAATACATTATTTAAAGTGTAACTTAACCTCTGCTTGTCTTTCACTACACATAATTGCCTGAGGCTAGAAATGTAGAAGGGAAGGTTATGAGAAGTTATATGGTACAATATCTTATAAACAGTGGTAAGTCTGTGAGATTTGAGGCATTCTGACAAAGACTACATATTAATAAAACAAAAGGTAAAAGTAGAGTAATATATTATGTTACCAAGACACAACAGGATACAATACGTGTGAAGAAAGCCAGCAACATGTCATGACTGACATTAGGCCAAATGAGCACCGTGGAGTTTTGTTTCAATATGCAGTGCTGGATGAGTTCCTGTGCACAGCTGTTTAGCTCACAATTACATCTAAAGGACATCACTTATGAACAGGCTGAAATTCTGTAAGAGAGCATCTGTATGTGATATACAGTATCTGCCTTTTGGCCAAGAGATCAGTGAACAGCTCTGAAAGCCCCCCAGAGCTATTCTGAAACCACACACATTCAAAAGTAGCATCAGAGTTTACCTTTTATGTAAAATCTTTTACGTAAAATCATCCCTTTGAATACTTCACTATCACTAGAATTATAACCTATAATGCTGTCATTATTATAACACATTACTTTTTTCTTTATGCTCCAAATGCCCATTTTCAGCTCTTCTGCTGCCACAAATGCTGACCAACAGCAACCCTCCATCACTAAATGCAGTTAACTAGAGATGTGTAAACTCTGGGATGATGGTGTGTGTGACTAGTGCTGGATGAATTATCTTGGGGATAACACTAAACATGTTCAAGAGGGCTGTATCTGCCAGACTAGTGGTTAGAACATTTTTTTGAACAGCAAAGAAATGTTTTTTTCATACATTTTAGTCAAATAAGGTGTGTGTTCTTAAGGGTGCAAGGAGCATGTAAAGTGCAGCACACACTGTCCAAGGCAAAGCAGTTTTGGCTTGCTAAATCGGTGCCCCCCCAGAAGATGGTGCCCAAGGCAGCCACCTTTTTTGCCTAATGGGTTAACTGGCACTAATTGATGTGATGAAAGTATCTCTGTATTAGACAGTTGTTTTAGTGGGTTGTTATGGTTTCTGAATATAACTAATCATACAGAAACATTGTTAGAAAATATATTTGATGCTTCTAGAAATTACATAGAAACAGGCTAAAGGGATTGTTAAAGAGACTGTTACCAAACAAAAACAACACATACTATTACCCGACTGTCACATTTCCCCTGGTACTTGTTAAGCTATCTGCACACTTGATTATATAACTAAGAAAACTAAAAAGCCTACAAATACATTAGAAAAAGAAACCATACTGATACACGTTTTGTTTAACTGAGAATTCTCCATGGGCTTTTTTTCAGTTATACTATCTATAACTGCAGCATACATTGTGTTCCAGATCTAATTATGCAGAACCAGATTGTCTGGATGACTTTGATTTATGCGGAGATGATTCCAGTTCGGCGCAAAGACAATTCTTCATGTCGTCAGTTTGCACATTTCTCGATGGTCTGGGATTTTTCGGGTGATTTTCTATGCAATAAACTTAGTAAGTTATAATGTAATGAAAATTGCATAATTAGATTTGGACCACGCTATACAAGGCTGTCAACATGCAAAATTAGCTGAAAATGTATTCATTAAGTTATATGTGTGTTTTAATGTTTAAGAGTAATAAATACAAATTATTTATTAATTTATTTCAGAACGTAACCATGGAATGCAGCATGTGATGAGTTAACATTCACTGGAAGATATCGTTTTGGAGATATTCATTACATAATGGATTGATAATACATAAATCTTGTATTTAATCTGCTCTGGTAGTGATCCTGACTCAAAAAATATGTATATTGTCACACACCCACGCTATGGGAGTGTGCTGGAGGGAAAAACAGGGATGCATCTGGATGAGACACAGTCACTAATCTCTCTTCCTTCTTCCACACCAGACAGGATGAAGATCCCATACCAGACGAATGCTTTCACTTGTAGTGTTTTTCGGTAGTCCTGTCTTTTCCGACACAAACTGGATGAAAGAACAGGCCCAGCGAAGCGATCACTTTGGATCCACTCAAGCTCACAGAGACCATTGTTTTGCTGAAGGAACACAGAACTCTTTACTATGTTTTACTTTTCATTTTACATCATTTGTGAAGTAAAGGAACATACTGCTGCTGTTAAATGGGTTGCTCCAATTAGGCTCCAGCCATTTTGTGTTGTCTTTGTCTATGCCCTTTTCACAATATATTTTATATAAGTCTACGAACTATATATATGACAAAGATGATGCCAAGATAGATGGTTAATTACAGAAATATCATTGATTAGATTTCCTTAACATATCAACACATGGTGTCCCTGTAGTGTCAAACTAAGAGTTTCCGTTTCACAGTATACAGACACTGACTCATGTCAAAGTTCTGGGCCTTGTGTGGAGTGTAAATGTTCTTCCCATTTTGCATTAGTTTCTTCCTGGTTTCCTTTTGCAGGCTGAAATGTGCACATCCTACCATCGACCAATAGTAGAAGTAGTTTACTATACTTCAGTGTGCCCTGCAATACAGTAGAGTTTTGTGAGCGGTGCTTTCTGCTTCATAATTTTTGATCCAATGATAAGGTCCAAATCATTTTAAACTTTAACTAGTGAAGTGAGAAACATACACTGATAGACAGAGGGTTATATCAGTTCAGACAGTCAAGTCAAACTGTAGCATGGGGTGTGCAGTATTGTTCATGTACTTCTTGCGTATTTATCTCAGTCCTTTACATTAAATTAGGGAAATCGTTTTTTGAATTGTAACAATATACTACTAGCGCTATACTTAGTTTAAATTCTGTAATAAACTAACCATTTTCTCATTTCACCAGCATGTTTTCATGTATTCTTTTGTATAAGCACATTTTGAGGAAATCAGCTCCTGATTATGTCTCCCATGGGTTTCTGCAGGGATCACACCATAAACAGCTGCCTGCAATTATATGCCATTTGTTTGATTGTTTTTTTCTGACTCTCTTTAAATGAATAAAGTGCTGGGCAACTGATAAGTGACTAAAGTAATTATTATCAGTAATCATGTGACAGCTGAGGGATAATTGACTAAACGTGTTGGCATGCTTAGGGCTGCATAGCAGATCTGATGCTGTGAATTGATTATTTTTACTTATAATGCGACATATTGACAAAAACATGTTTTCATTCATACTGATTGCTTAAATGAGAAGTGATTTTAAAGATGTGCTCTACTTAACTATGGGTTGGTTTTGAAGAATATATTTTTACTCATAAGGAAATAGTAATTATAGTCTATGAAGGTGGCATGCTTCATGTCTACTTTACCTTTACTGAGGAAATTCTAACATCACAATTTTAATTCTAGTAGATATTCACCATTTTGGCTGTCTATTTGGATGCTGCACAGTGCATCAGCACTTTCATTTATAGCACATACTGCAGACTCATTTTGTAAAACTGCATGATCTTTAAACCTGCTGTGCCTTTTTTTTTTTAAAACTTTTTTTATTTTGGTTAGCATAAGCATGTAGCAAATTTAACTATATACTTATGGTGTTTCCATATCATAACTACCTTTGAAAGAAGTGGCAAGCAGAACTTCTGTGATATGCTTTTCCAGATAACACTTTCACTATCATCTTTGTTAAATTACTGAATATAGAATTTCAGAAATAATGTAGAGTTCCACATGGCATAGGAGGCAGTGAATCTGCTTTACAAACCGGCGTTGCAGGTTTGAATCCCACGCCCAGACACCTATCTTTGTGGAGATTACTTGTTTTTACTGTATCTGTAAGAGTTTCTCTCCATATACGCAAACATGCAAAAGACTTGCATGTTAACTGTAGATTTTAAATTGGCTCCATGTTGATGCTGTAGGTGCATTTGAGCTATTTTCAGGGCTCGTTACTATCTTGAGCCCACTGTTGCCAGGATAGGCTCTGCTCCCCTGCAACTAAGCATTGGATTTAGGAGTTTTGAGAATTGCATGTCTTGTGTTGTTATGTCATGATAAACCAGCCCTGACACTTCCCATCCTTTCTCTAAATACAAAGAAAGATGACTGGAAGTTGCCATTAATTCTGGACCCCGCTCCTGAAGAGAATGGTTGTCTAGTGGAGACAGCTTAATTCAACAGAACTGGAAGTCCCAGGACAACTCAGGACTGTCTGAAAAAAAAACTGTTTTAATAATAGAAAATACAGAAACTTATGTATTTGTGTAAGTAGGAGTTTTACAGCAACTAGCTATGAATTAACAATATCCATGGTAATTTATAACAGGTAGGAAAAAGCAATACTTAGATGATCTCTAACAATAATAACATTTTGGAATAAAGTGAATCAGGAAACACAATAATAATGCAACTATGGTGTGCTTTGCAGTACTTTGCAGTACTTTCATACAATAAGTTTCTGTATTTTCTATTATTAAAACTGGTTTTTCAGACATTCAATCAAAGTAAAATCTGTGCTCTCAACTGAAATGCTGAAACTAAAAAAAAGAAACAAATAACTAACCATGCTTTTATTGTGTACAAAAGTCAATCCATCCATTCATCATGCCAGAAATATTACAGAACCATAGTAAATTGAAAAGGGTCAAATATTTTTGCTCTTCATTTTTTTCTTTGAAGAGAAAATGCACCTTTGCTATCATCTTCAATGAAATAGCACAGCAGTCATGCTGACCACAAGTATGATTACAGCAGCAAAAAGGTTTTAAGGCTGTCAGTCATACCCACAAATATAATCAACTAATCTCTGGTTTCCACAGAATCTTTCACTGCTACAATAAACATTTTATACACATACTATACATATACATAGATATATACATATATATATAGATAGATAGATAGATAGATAGATAGATAGATAGATAGATAGATAGATAGATAGATAGATAGATAGATAGATAGATAGATAGATAGAGTCATATGAAAAAGTTTGGGAACCGCTCTTAATTCTTTGTATTTTTGTTTATCATTGGCTGAGCTTTCAAAGTAGCAACTTCCTTTTAATATATGACATGCCTTATGGAAACAGAAGTATTTCAGCAGTGACATTAAGTTTATTGGATTAACAGAAAATATGCAATATGCATCATAACAAAATTAGAGAGGTGCATAAATTTGGGCACCCTAACAGAGATATTACATCAATACTTAGTTGAGCCTCCTTCTGCAAATATAACAGCCTCTAGACGCCTCCTATAGCCTTTGATGAGTGTCTGGATTCTGGATAAAGGTATTTATGACCATTCTTCCATACAAAATCTATCTAGTTCAGTTAAATTTGATTGCTGCCGAGCATGGACAACCTGCTTCAAATCATCCCATAGATTTTTCGATGATGTTCAAGTCAGGGGACTGTGACGGCCATTCCAGAACATTGTACTTCTCCCTCTGCATGAATGCCTTTGTAGATTTTGAACTGTGTTTTGGGTCATTGTCTTGTTGGAATATCCAACCCCAGTGTAACTTCAACTTTGTTACTGATGCTTGAACATTACCCTGAAGATCTTGTTGATATTGGGTTGAATTCATCTGACCTTCGGCTTTAACAAGGGCCTCAGTCCCTGAACTAGCCACACAGCCCCACAGCATGATGGAACCTCCACAAAATTTGACAGTGTAGCATGTATTTCTCTTGGAATTCGGTGTTCTTCTTCCGCCATGCAAAGCGCTATTTGTTTTGACCAAATAACTCAATTTTTGCCTCATCAGTCCAAAGCACTTTGTTCCTAAATGAATCTGGCTTGTCTAAATGAGCATCTGCATACAACAAGCAAATCTGTTTTATGGCGTGAGTGCAGAAAGGGCTTCTTTCTCATCACCCTGCCATACAAATTTTCTTTGTGCAAATTGTGCTGAATTACCATACACCATCTGCAGCAAGATGTTCTTGCAGGTCTTTGAAGGTGATCTGTGGGTTGTCTGTAAGCATTCTCACAATCTTGCGCATATGCCACTCTTGTAGTTTTTCTTGACCGGCCAGACCGGCTGGGTTTAACAGTTACTTACAGTTGAAACTGACAGTTTAAACCTCTGAGATAGCTTTTTGTAGCCTTCCCTTAAACCAGGATACTGAACAATCTTTGTTTTCAGATCTTTTGAGAGTTGCTTTGAGGATCCCATGCTGTCACTCTTCAGAGGAGAGTCAAAGGGAAGCACAACTTACAATTGACCACCTTAAATACCTTTTCTCATGAATGGATACACCTGTCTATGAAGTTCAAGGCTTAACGAGCTAATCCAACCAATTTGGTGTTGCAAGTAATCAGTATTGGGTAGTTACATGTATTCAAATCAGCAAAATTACAAGGGGACCCAAATTTTGGCACAGCCAGTTTTCACATTTGATTTAACTTCATACAACTAAATACTGCTTCACTAAAAATCTTTGTTCGGAAAACACCACAGTACTTAGATGTTCCTAGGAAATGAAAGACATACCACTGTTATCTTTTTTGTTGAAAGTAGAGTAAATTATTATGCAGGCTTATTTATTATTATTATTATGCATATGACTGTAGATAGATAGATAGATAGATAGATAGATAGATAGATAGATAGATAGATAGATAGATAGATAGATAGGGGGTGCTGTCATCCCCTTGAACCCTCAGACCAGACGAAGACACCAGATGAAAGTCCAATTATTATTTATTTTATAATAATAATGTGCATCAAGCACCCTCCACTCCACAATACTCATATAACAACCAATACAATAACCAATAATCAATCCTCCTACTCCCAGACACATTGCCACCCTTCCTCCCGACTCAGCTCGACCCTGGGATCTCCCACAGTCCTTTATATAGTCCTTGACCCAGAAGTGTTTCTCTCTCTATCCATGTGACTGGTAACACTGTGGTTTCCAGCAGGGCTGTGGATGAAAACTCCATTGTCCATAATTCCCTGCTGGCATTCGGGGCACTTTTCTATGCTGCAGGGAGGGCTCCACCTGGCAGCCTGGGGATACTGGCCAAGACTAGCCGGCCATATGTGACAATAGATAGATAGATAGATAGATAGATAGATAGATAGATAGATAGATAGATAGATAGATAGATAGATATACTACCAGTTATTTTTTTTCAGTTTATCTTCAAATGTAATTAGTTGAAATGCAGTGAATGACCTAAAATGGTGGAAAGGTAAGCAGTAAACTGCCAGAGGTTTATATTTAAAGTTTATGTTAGCAAGAACAGAAAACAATACATTTCAGAATATTACAAATGGGCCTTCTTCAGTGAACAAATAACAGGTTAAAACCTACAGATGTTCTGAAGCAGTTAAAGTAAATTAAGCATTGCAAGTTAAAGCAAACAGTTTGCACAGGTGTCCCAACTTATGTTGATTACTGAGTTGGACCAGACTATGCTACTACACCCTTTGAAGTACTACTTGGACAATATTACAGTGATAATGGCAAGAAAATGTCAATTAACAAATGAAATGAGACAAAGCATTATTACCCTTAGAAGTGTAGGCCTTTCATTCAGAGAAGCTGCGAAAAAAATCAAAGTGTCAGTGACCACGAAGTCCTACACAATCCAAAGCCAATTGGAAACTGCAAGAAACTCTGACAGGAAGAGATCTGTCAGACCCAAAGTCACAATGCAATCAGAAGACGTTTCTGAGCGTCACCATCTTGCATGATAGGCACCTCACAGTACAACAGCTTCAAGCACAGCTTAAAGCACAGCTTAACAGTGGTCGAAAAATGCAAGTGTCAATTTCTGTTGTAAAGAGGAGACTTTGCCCTGTAGGTTTGACATGGTTGTGGAAGAAAGATTAGACTTAGGGGTCACATATTCAATTAGAATAAAGTGTCTTGATATGCTTCCATATTAAAATATAGCATTCATCTTATATAGCATAAAGGTTTAATAGATGTCCGAAACCTGTAAAGGCATATCAAGAAACCGGGTAAAGGTCAAGTGAACTTATTTTATATAAGTCGTTTAGGTGTAACCCAACAACCAACCAGAGTAAAATCTATGCACTGATTGACGCTGTATGTAAATTCAATAGTTCAATAGTTTATAAAATGAACCTCTATTTTTTGTTTCTCTGATCATTCTGACCATACTGTAACAGACGGCTTTTGAAGAAATGCTCCCTCTAGGGCATTTTGCCGAGGAGTAAATAAAAGATACAATGAACATGACTGATTTGTCCTGTTAGAGGATGTTTCTTTCTTTAATAAGTTATTAAATTTCTACCACATGGTGAGTGGCAGTAAGAAAGCCATTCCTTAAAGGACAAACTTGGGCCTTGAAATGCTGGCTGGGGACTACTGCAGCTTGAAGAAAGGCTTATGAACCAGTGAATCAAAATTAAAATTCTTCAGTTCATGATGCAGGGTGTTTATATGCTGTCAAGTTGATGAATGATGGTTCAACAGTTTGTGACACCAACTGTCAAACATGGAGGAGGAAATGTGTTGGACTAGGGTTCTTTTGCTGGAGGCAAAGTTGGTGACTTCCACAGAGTTACTGGCTTACCACAGATTAACTGTTATATCAGCAAAAGGTGGCTACTTTGATGAATCAAAAATCTGAATTAAATTTTGTATACTTAATTATTTCTTAACTTATTTGTTCTATGCCTTGATTATGAGAAACATTAAGACATATAACTGTGTGCATTTCTATAAAAACTGGAAAAAACTGAGGTGTTCTAAAACCTTTGACCGTAGTGTATATGCAGTATATGTACTGAGTTCTTTACCTTCCCGGGATGCCTGTGGTATAGAAAGAGAGGGGAAGACAATTTGTTCAGGGCAATGTCTTCCCCTACTCACTAAATGGCAGCCCTCCTGGGTTATGGTGCCATTACGGATTCCCACAGGGCACATTGGGAACTGTAGTTCTTTGTTGGATTCCATGGCTGCCACCAGGAGGCACTGGTGACTAGCGGACCCTATTTTGTTGGGCTCCAACCTCAGCTAGAAGTGCTCTTGAGCCACAGTTTCGGGACAGCAGAAGTACTCCCAGGTCTTGCATTAAAGGAGCTATCTGCCTTAATACAGGGAGCCAGAGTTGGGAGGAGGAAGACTAAGTCTGCTGGAGAAGCAGAGTAGACATGACAGTGTCACTGAGAGTGAGAATTATAGTTGTGGTGTGGGAAATGCTACATTGTGTAAGAGTTTCACACAATTAAAACCCTTTGCTCACTTTGGAACTGGTGTCTGGGCCTTTTGTCATGAGTTTGGGGACCACAATAAATAACTAAATGAATAATAAATCTATCTATCTATCTATTGTGGAGGATTGCCGGCTTCTTGTTCCGGTCCTCACCCCCAGGCCGCCAGGAGGAGCTCTGCCGACAGCATGATCGTGTCCCGAGGTCCAGCAGGGTCTCATGGACTATGTCGTGTTTATACACAGCCCTGCTGGATACCTTGGGGGCCACCGGGAGTTGCTGTAGGGGGGCTTGTGGGCTCTTATGTGCCCTATAACCCGGGAGTACGTCACGTTTACCCTGACCCAGAAGGAATAAGGAACTGTGGACTGATTGGGCAGGAACACCTCCGGGTCAGGGGATATAAAAAGACTCTGGGAAAGTCCAGACACTGAACTGAGCTGGGAGGTAGAAGGTCGAAGTGTCTGGGCGAGGAGGAGAGAGTATTGTTCTAGTATTGTAATTTATGTATAGTGTGGAGGGTGCTTTGTGCACATTAGTGTTGATTAATAAAAAGTCTGGGACTTTTATCCAGTGTGTGGAGTCATACCTGAGGGTTGGAGAGGTGGAGAAGAGCCTCACTGTCACACTATCTATCTATCTATCTATCTATCTATCTATCTATCTATCTATCTATCTATCTATCTATCTATCTATCTATCTATCTATCTATCTATCTATCTATCTATCTATCTATCTATCTATCTATCTGGATTATTTGGAGAAAACACTTGAGGACAAAGAGGTAAAGAGGCCAGATATTCTAAAGAGAAACAGTAAGAGAGAGAACAAGAGGTGAAATGGGGACTTATGGCATGGTCTCACAGATAGGTGAGTCTCGTCTCCTGATGTGCAGTACAAGAAAGCAAAGCCAAGTGGACTAGAAGAGATATGTTTCAGAACTTGTTTATCTTTTGCTCTGTGTTCTGCATTTATCAATTCTTACTTGTTGTTGTTTTATAGTAAACCATAAAGTAACAGACCAATAATCAAACATGCCTGCCAAAATGGCTAACCCATTTAATCCTCTGTTTCAGTTATTACAAACAAACATCATATATGGAAAGAGTATAACTTGAAGAATGAGCCAGTAACTTATTGCTCCTAAAACTGTAAAATGCAACTAGGTGAGGAGTACTAACCAGTCTTAACTATCAATTAGACTACGGTGAATGTCATTTTCTTTGGAATGGCACTAATCATACTGTAAATGTGGAAACATTGATTTGCGTAGGAGGATTCCATTCTAATGTGTTTGTAGATATGTTTCATAGTTTAGCTACTCATGGGATTCCTTCACATTCTGATATTGTACCTAACCATGTAACAAACTGGGATGAAATGTTATAGTTATTTGATATTTTAAGCATCACTTATGAATAATGGAAGTGCATTGGTTTTTAACATATCCAGGCCTACATCACAGATTGATAGATAATTTTAAATAAAAGCATCCTACTCACAGCTGTTGGTATCATTGGCTATAGCGATAATTCCCATTGGCTGATGAGGTATATCTCCCCGAAGAACCTTCATTTCACCACCAGTGTACTTATTTGAACGTAATATTGCTCTCCGTGCCCAGCTTGACCAAAAAATGAAGTCACCATAAACAGCTAGCCCAAAAAATGTTCCTGGACCAGATTTCACAATCACCTAAAAGAGGAATAATAAAGAAAAATGTATTCAGTTTTGTATACTTGGGGTTAATGAATCAATAGCCAAAAATATCTGTTTTCAGCCTTTCTGTTTCCAAATAAAAAGCTATTACATCTGCAAATGGAATATGACTTAGGTAGAAGCAAAAATACTTCATGTAATTTTAAATGGTTTTCCAGGTAATAACCAGCATGATGTCTTCTTTGAGTGAACCTTCAGAGAATGATTAGATCATGAATTAAATGTTAAAGAGGATGACAGCATTGAATTAACTGCAAATTTTTTATGCATTTTAGAGATCTTATAATAATTGTCTTTTGTAATGGTTGACTACTAATGAATGCCAAATTAACTATATGCAACAGAAACAAAGCAATTTCTATGCTCATTTCCCAAACCCATTTATTCCCTTACAAAGGTCCAACAGCAAACTTTGTCCCAGCTGTGACATGTGCAACAGAAAAGACAACAATTTTATTTATATAGCACATCTTCATATAAATAAAGTAGCTCAAAGTGCTTTACATGATGAAGAAAGAGAAAAAAAAGACAACCCGGATTAGGTGACACACATATTTACCTTCACAAAGTCATTGACTAATCTAACTTGCAAACATTTGTAATGTGCAAAGGAGTACCCAGGCAAATCCTATTGCAGTCCTGGGAAGAGTAAGTAAAATTCACAGAAACAATGTCTAGAATTAAATGCAAAGCCAGTCTGCTAATGCTGGGTGAAAGGAGTGACACCAATTACAATACTGAGGTGAATAAAATGGCCTTTACAATACTTTTGAATTTAAGTTAAATGAATAAAAATGTAATTATATTTATTGCTAAGCATTTAACAGGCATAGTTTTATTTTCCTGCCCTACGATAAACTGGCATACCATTCAGTGTTGGCTCCTATCTTTCACTCAGTAATCCTAGGATAAGTTTCAGCCTTCATGTCACTATATTATAAAGAGCAGGTTAGGAAAATGGGTGGATATGGCTTTATTTGTGTGCATGTCTAATCACAGACAGTACTGTGGTTAGTAAACAGTATGTTCTGAGAAACATTGGGCAAAAGGAGCTGCATAAAGAAGGGGTTCTTAACATGAATTGTAGTAGCCAGTCTAGTGTAAAGAACAGAAGGCAGATGAGTAGCATTTTGAGTCAGAATTCAATTAAAGCCTAACAGAAAACCGAAATGTGAGCAATGGGGGTAGTGGCCCAAGCCTGACATCAGAGGACTACATCAGTCCCTTATGGCATTTTATCTTTTATTGAATTAATTAAAAGCATGTAATGTTCCGTACAATCAAGACAAACTTAACAAGACTAAATTCAATTCAACTCCCATTAAAGAGAGAAGGCCAACAGCCAGAGTACAACTTTGAGAGTAGTAAAGAGAGAAAGGAGTCTTTCTCCCCTGTATAAATTCTTATTCTAAAATGTTATTGATTAGATCCCAACAGGTTTTAAAAAATGTTTTGCACAGATCCTCAAAGTGAGAATTGATTTTTTTCCAATTTTAAATAATATATAACATCAGTTGCCCACTGAGTTAAAAGAGGTGGGCTAGGATTCTTCCAGTTGAGCAAGACAAGTCTCTGTGCTAATAGTGAGGTAAAGGCAATTACAGTTTATTTGACCTTCTTCACTTTAAGTCCATCTGGGAGGACATCAATCATAGCTATTGATGGATTAGGAGTGATTGTGGCACCAAGGCTGTCTGATAGGTATTCAAAATGTTTTGTCCAAAATGATGTAAATTTGATAGCATGATAGCTCAAAGCATGTGGTCTACTGAGGCTGGAGCTCGACTGCAACGTTCGCAGGTTGTGTATCATTTTAAACGAGATAGATATGCTTGATAAAAGTTTTTAAGTTGAACAATTGAATGCTTTGCACAAATTAAGCTAGAGTGAATTCTGTGAATGGTTGCCTTCCACCCCTTTTCTAAAATGTTGAGTAAGAGATTTTTTTCCCACTGTACTCTGGGATCTTTAAAAGGAAGGGACTTTAAAATGGTTTGATATATTATAGAAATGCTGACTGTGTCTTCAAGATTGATCAATATTTCTTTTGGAATAGAAATAGGTGGGAGGTGTTGAAAATTGGGAAGATTTAATTTAGCAAAGATTTGGAGATAGTGGAAAAATTGTGTTGATGAGAAGCTCAATTTGGAGTGTAATTGTTCATAGAATGTAAAGACATTATTTATATACAAATCTCTAAATGATTTAATCCTATATGCTTTCCAAACATTAAAAACTGTGCAAGTTTGAGAGGGTGGAAAAAGGTGATTATCATGTAGTGGTGCCACAGATAAAGTATTCTCTAACTTGAAGTGCTTCCTACATTGGTTCCATATTCTAAGTGAATAAAGGACAATTAGGTTGTTAGTATGTTGACGATACCTTGTATTTACTGGTTTACAAAGTAAGGAACATAAAGAGGTACGGCAGAATTTCATTTCTATTGCAGACCAAGCCTATGTGTGTTCATCTATTTGTGTCTATGTCCAGGTTTTTATGGCTTGTATATTTGCTGCCCAGTAATAAAGTTGAAAATTTCTGCCCTCCATTGTAGGGTCACCCTTTGGATGTGTGAATATTTCAGATTCCAAATAAATGAAGCTATGATTGAGTCTAATTTCTTAAAAAAAATTATGTGTTAATGTTTTTGGGGATGTTTTGAAGTAGAAACAGAAGCTTAGGGAGAATATTAATTATTTTGTTGAAAAAAAAAATATTTACTGGTAATGTTTACCCCTAGGTATTTAAACAGATCTGCTGTGATAAAAATGAAAGTGTCCAAGTTCAAATTAGTTTTGAGTCCAGATACAAATTAATTTTGAGTCCAGATATCTTTTGAAATTCTGCTAGTGCAGTTTGGGCTGCAGGCACATCATTTTGTGGCATTATAAAATGTAAGGTTGCATCTGCATGGATGATAGGGCATCTCGTTGAATATGTAAATCCTGCATTGCTCCTGTTCCAAAGAAGGCAGGCGCCTCTTCATCTAATGACAACAGGCCAGTAGTGCTTACACCTCACATCCTAAAGACCATTGAGAGACTGGTCTTGGACTATATGAGTCCTATTGTGGTACATTATCTGGACCAACTGCAGTTTGCCATTTGGACAAAGTATGGAACTGAGTATGCAATTATCTATCTGCTACATAAAGCTTATTCTCACCTGGACAAAGCTGGCAGCACTGTGAGGATTATGTTTTTTTATTTCTCCAGCACCTTCAATACCATCCAGCCATCTTTGTTCAGGGGTAAACTCAGATATGCAGATGGATGAGCCTATGGTTTCCTGGATAACGGACTATTAGGCAGACTGGCGTTTGTGAGATTCAAGGAGTGTGTTTCTGATACAGATGTGAGCAACACAGGTGCACCACAAGGAACAGTCCTGTTTCCTTTAAAGATGGATAAATTACTTGTACAATACAGGAAGAGTGTACAAGAAATGATGCTTGCAATGCCTGTAAATAAAGACCTGTAAATTCACTTTATCTTGATTTGTTTAAGCAAAATAATAAAAATTTAATATAAACTGTAGTTCAAAAAGTGAAGGTTTTCGACTCCAGGACATATGCTATATACACCTGAAGATTATTATAAGACACTTTTCCAAGAGCTCATTATCAAAAAGCATTCTGTTATGTTAACAGAATTCAAATCAAGACAGACTTGTGACCTATCAGGTGTTCACTGAAAAGCCAAGACAGCTTTATGTTCCATCAATATTGGTATTTGGTTCACCTAAACTATGCTTGCTTTCCAGAATGAGAGATTGATAACTCGTGGAAGTTTAATACAACCTTTAGAAACCTCTTGAACCTACCATTGCCAAGACTAATCACTCTATGGCAAAACTGAAGCAGTATTAGTCACACCAAGGTTGGATTTTATTGCAGTTATACTTTGGACTAAACATTAAGTCTTTTATTGTCAACATTTTCAAGTGTCTAGGATCTCATTACATTGAAGTCACTGTCAAGGCCTGTGTGATGCTTCTGTTTGATATTACAGTACATTCAGGGAAGCAGTTGCAATGATGGGCGTAACATTAAAGCAATCATCAGTAAAATGATACCAAAAAAAAGGAAAAGCGCTGAAGAAGAATTTAGCACAGTTTCTAGGGCTATTGTGCTTTTATGTCATATGTTAACTCTTCTGAAGGCCTTTCTTGCAATTGTTGTTCTATTAAAAAACCCAATCTATTACAGGCTGAGTCAAACCGTTAATTATAAAATTGTAAAGATAAGTTTGATTACAGAGCCTCAGGGTATGTTTCAGAGAAACAGATTAAGGATTATTGATATAGTAATATATACCTAACCTATTTCACTTCAAAGAGTGACCTCTGCAATATGAAGCTGAGAACAGAAACAATAACAATCAGCAAACACTGAGCAATTCTAAGGTCAAATGCTTGTGAAGTCCAGGTCCAATATACAGTAATCCATCTTAAAGCGTCGACCCTGCATCAGTTAGTTTCTTCGCTTAAAGCTAATGGCTTAGTACACATATTCTTAATGTTAACTTTAATGTTAACCTAAGAAAACAATTCACTCACTGATATATGTATAATCAATCCTAATTATTGTGGCTTGGAAAAATTCGCGAAAGCGATTTGGCAGAGAATTTACTGGGATCAGTGGCAACCCTTTTGATTTGCCATCACAGAGCTGTAGAAGTCAATGTTGGATGTGCCACCTCAGTTACATTCTTACCAGCAAACCTTACCACCTCTCACCCTCATACCCAACCTTCTATCTACTTGTCCATCAGAAAGCTGTCATTAGCGACAGGAACCTGATGCACCTGTGGAGAGACATTTTCCGGGCTCAATAACCCAGGGTGTCAGTGGCAGCAGTCACCAATAGCAGCTGTACCACAGGATAAGTGACCACCTGGGATGAGTCTATGGGCACTGATGGCCCCATGGAGTTCTGGGTCACAAGGCTGTATTTAAGCTGCAAGCTTGTTCAGTATGGTCTGGAAGTGCTGCATTTTCTGGCTTCAGGCTTATTGTTTGAATGGGCTTTCAGTGCTACAGGCGGGGTCCACGGACATTTATAAGAATGAATGAGTTCTGGACAGGTCCCGGTGCTAGGTTATTTTGCACCCTAAGCCCTTATTAGTGTGCCAACTGACTGTTTGGTAGCTAACCTCTGTGGCTGGGCTAATACCAAACCAACACCTCTTATGATCTGCACCCTAAGCGAATGCCCAATTCGCCTTAATTGGTGGCATCATCCCTGGTCCTGGATCACCAGAAATTTCTATCCCCCTACTGATGATTCTAGGGACTAGATGGCTCCCTTGTCTGTCCCTCTCTATTGCCCTCCCTCTAGTTTTCTATAACTATTATTGTATGTGCACTGGGCTTGTGGGAGCTAAGCTTCATTGTATTCATGCTTCCTGCTACAATTGTTTATAACAATTTTTACTGTATCTCAGATGTATCTGTGGGGGGCCTAGCCTCTGCGAATTCATACTTCCTTCTCCTGTTGCCACTATCGCAAGCAATTTTACTTTTCTGATATTTGATTCTTTTAATTTTATCTCAGGGAGGCACAGTGGTATAGTGATTAGTGGTTAGCACTGCTGCCTCATAGCTCAAGTCACTTTTTGGCCACATTAATTGGTTCAGCATAATCTGCAGAAAGTTCCCAAGCTCACAGGACCATTTAAAAGGCCATTATAATCCACTAAAAACTGTTTCAGTGTAGGCAGGGTGGAATGGGTGAAGAAGAGTGTCAGGAGTAATTTGTGACAGATGGGTATCAGCAAGAGTGAAAGGGAAGGTCTACAGAATGGTAGTGAGACCAGCTATGTTATATGGGTTGGAGAGGTGGCAGAGTTAAAGATGTCAAGATTTGCATTGGGTGTGACGGGGATGGACAGGATTAGAAATGAGTATATTAGAGGGTCAGGTTACGTTGGACGGTTTGGAGACAAAGTCACAAAGGTGAGGTACTGGGTATATTGGGAGAAGGATGTTAAAGATACTGCAGTGGGCTAGCGCCCTGCCCGGGGTTTGTTTCCTGCCTTGTGCTCTGTGTTGGCTGGGATTGGCTCCAGCAGAACCCTGTGACCCTGTAGTTAGGGTATAGTGGGTTGGATAATGGATGGATGGATGGATGTTAAAGAAAGAGCTGCCAGGCAAGCAGAAAAGAGGAAGGCCTAAGAGAATATTTATGGATGTGGTGAGAGAGAACATGCAGGTGATGCGTGTAACAGAGCAAGATGCAGAGGACAGGAAGATATGAAAGAAGATGATCCGCTGTGGCAACCCCTAACGGGAGCATCCAAAAGAAGAAGAAGAAAAACTGTTTCAGTTTGTCCTTTTCCACTGACTTCAATGCATTTCTCACAGACTTTGAAGAAATTTCTCATAACTTCGCTTAACTTGAAGCAATGCAAATTGAGCAGGATTGCTCATCATCACTACTCATCAGTTTCCTTAAATTCAGTGAAATACTTCAATGAAAAAACATATGCATTTTACTGTAAGAATTTACTGTAAGTGACTATCACTTAAGTTTTTTGTTCATACAGATATTCTTGTTTGGACAGTACATTGAGTTACTGGTCCAGAACTGAGCCAGGCGAATTCCTGTTTGCAGGTCAATTCCTTAGTTATGCCACCCTATTGACAATACTGGTGCATACAATAAATTGAAGGATGTCTCTTCTGTCCCTAGAAGGTGAAAGTGATTGCAGTGACTTAGTGCCAGCCTATGAAAATCTTTCTATTAAGCTAGTGCCTCCTGGCCATCTTTACTGGGCATCAGCTACTGTGTTCATTTATGTGTTACCACTTACTGGGGGACCCTCTTACTCAAAATGCCTCCCAGGTACAATTCTTTCTTAGCAGTGTGGGTCCTTGCTAAATAAACTTCCAATGACACAGCAAACACTATCAGAATGGAATGTGTAAATACCACTATAATTATTCTTGTCTATCTGTACAATAAGATATTATTTATTAATCAAGCTAGAAAATAACAATCAGCTGTAGCTGGGAAAAAAAAGAATAAAAATGTAATTTAATTTAGTATTTGATTGTGTGTTTAGATAATTGAGTGAACTAAATGATTACTACTGAGGCTGCAATCAAACACTTCAATCATTTAATTTTCTTTCACTGCTGCAAGGTCTTTATTGTAAAATGAAACAAACTCAATTTTCAAACCATAGATGTACAAAGGGTTTACATGTGACTAAATGTGTTTGACTGTAAAATTATATTTATAAAAAATACTGTGTGAAATCATATTATTGGAGTTTTTTATGGCCATCCCACACAAGTAAACTAAATTCCATATTTAATGAATGAAGAGTGGGTAATGCTGACACCAACCAAATATCCATCTGTACCAAATGCAGTCCAGTATGAACTGTTTGACATATTTACTTTCGCATTATGTCTATTTCATCTCATTGTACTTCTCACTTGTTTTCATACTCACTTTCTTACCAACAGGTGAGTGACCAACTGGCTATTAGGTACCTGTTAAAGTGAGACACAGTCACATTGATAAAAAATGTATGCTTTTATAATCTGCCAAGTGTTTTTAGGCAATCCTGAAGTGAAATAAGAGAGCTTGCAACTGGATGAATGGATAGAATGCAAATATCTCAACTCTAATATGAATGATATAAGATCTGTAAATATCATGGATACCTATACATTTTCTTATCCATCCATTATCCAACCTGCTATATCCTAACTACAGGGTCATGGGGTTTCTGATGGAGCCAATCATTTTCTTATCTCCCTTTCTAAATTTTAGATATAAGGGTATCAAATCATTTTTTTTTTTTCAGAATTTTAGGTAATGGGAGTAAAGTAACATAAGTAAGTAATACAGAATAAAAGCTGATTTGTGCTTATTATTAATTACATTGAAGTTCTACATTACATAAGGAGTTATGTCCATATGTCATGCGATTACTTGCAAACCACTGGGGCTAGAACTTTGACTTTGATCTTAATCGAATGCTTCTGACATATGTGCTAGTGAAGCAAATAATGTGGCTAGTGGCAATCTCCACAAAATTATCAGGATTCACATCTTTCCTATGGCAAACTGCATAGGGGGAACTGATTAAGAGAGTGACATGGCATTCAGGAAATGAAGTGCAGCGACATCTGCTACGTATGAAGCAAATTGCAAAAGCGGAATATGTGAGAGAAAGAAGAAAATTGACAAGTCCAGTATTTGCTAATAGCTAAGTTTAATGTTTTGCAGCACAATACTGGTGCTAAAGAACTACTAGAGCTGGAACCTTGTTCTTGGCAGGATTGGAGGTCCAAGTGTTTCAACTACATTATTATTTTTCACAGTGCTAGAATGTGGTGATGTGTTACATCTTGGTCAGAACATGCAGATAAGAATTTCACTGTACCCTGTACATGTATCAATATTACTATTACTACCACTATTGCTAGTACCAGAGTCAGACAGGTCTTAACATACCTGAGTACCTACAGGATATAGTGCCTTCAATCCATTGTATCCTCAAACTGTGGATTCTCTTTAAAACCCTAAGAAAAAAGAACAGCTCCTATGCAGGTTAAGACATAGCAAAACTCAAGCATGCCTTTGCTGTCCTCTCTCAGCCTCAGGAACTTAGTGAAGTCTCCTACAAGTGCCATTAAGCCTCCCACATTTTGTAGTGCTATCTGCACTATGTATGGATAACTAACTATAGAGAAGGGATCCAGTTTCTTCCAGCATTAGCTCAGGTGGTACCATTTATCCCTGGTCTGCTCCAACTCACGCTGGAGTGTTCATGCTACTGGCACCACTCAAGGAACTTCCAGTTCTAGTTTACTATATCTACACTTTTAAATGTTTTTTCATTTTCATTTTCTTAATGTGACATTAATGCCACTGTTCTACTGCCAAGCTGCTCTTCCGCCTATGGAAAAGTCATCTCAGATAAAGGTACATTGAAATCACTGTATGGGAAGATTCTTTCATCAGAATGGATGGACCTGCACAGACCTTTCTTTTCAATGTAGAGGAGGCAGTGGGCGGCTAGCTGGTCTAGGTCTCCAGGACTGTGACAGTGCCTGACTTGGTCTTTGACTTCCTCTCTTACAATGTTTATTTCTACCATTGTCATCTGGCCACAGTTCAGCAATTAATTAATGGACAGATACTATTGTTTTCCATTCATGTTATTCAGTTTCTGTTTTGTTTCTTTAATCTGTATCTTTAAGTGTCTTTGTATATATTGTAAGATATGGCCGGCCATGTACCCCGGCCAATACCCCCAAGCCGCCAGGTGGAGCCCTCCTTGCAGCATGGAGGTCCCCAGAAGACCAGCAGGGCATTATGGACCATGTAGTTTTTGTGCACCGCCCTGCTGGATGCCATGGGGGCCACGAGAGGGAGCTGCAGGGAGGACCGAAGAATTCTTCATGCCCTATGACCCGGAAGTTCGTCATAGGAAGAGCGACGGGCTTCCGGGGTGAGAAACATTATTTACCCTGACCCGGAAGGAATAAGGACTTGTGGACTGTTGGGAAGGAACACCTCCGGGTCAGGGAATATAAAAGGACTGTGGGGGCTCCCAGACGATGAGCTGAGTTGGGAGGCAGGGTGGCTAAGCGTCTGGGAGTGGAGGATTGTTTATTATTGTGGTTATTAATTATTGTATTATTTGAGAATTGTGGAGAGGAGCGTGCTTTGTGCACTTATTATTAGAATAAATATCATCTTTGGACTTTTACCTGGTGTCTGACGTATAGTCTGAGGGTACAAGGGTGCGAGAAGCATCATATTCTGTTACAATTGGCGTAGCTCCGGCAGGATTCTCTGGCCGTCAGTTTGGCAGAGGACCTGAATTTAAAAAATTTATTGTGGACAGAATATCCCGGGAAGACAGCGCCACGACACACACAGAAAAATCGCCAGAAACCTCATCTTTATCAAGTCCGTCATGGGAAGAAGAAGACAAAGCAGAGCGCCAGCAACAGCGGAGGTCTAGCGCTCGGCATTGCCTGCGCTCAAGAGGAGCTATGGAGCGGCTACGCATTTCGGGAGAGATTTCCGGAGGAGGACGTCACCGACGCAGGTATGTACGGGAATGTACTGAATAATCTTTTTAAATTAACACATGATGTCCCATGTACATACCTCCCAGATGTCCATCCGAAGGCTCTGCGGGAGGCAGAAGACCGACCCGAAGGCGATGGCGCGCTCTCATTCAGGCAAACGAGTAACCCGAAGCACTTCCGCATTACGGGTGCCGGCGAGGGACACGTGACCTACCACAAGGGATTCCAGGAAGGTGACGTTCCGTATCCAGCTGTTTGTGGCTTCGCCCAAGAAAAGACGGACTTGAGTTTTTCGAAGGGGAAAGGGGAGGCGATCGAAGTACCGCTCTCCCTACAAAAAGGTAAGGAGGTCCGGGAAATGATTGATCGGTCCGTCGATAAATTGATACAGACGGATCACAGTCAGCCAAAAGTGGCACCGCGTCCTCGAAAAGAACTCCAAATCCCAGGCTCCCTTGCGGGACCTGTCTGAGCACGTGCCAGGAGCGGCCGTGTTTATTGGCTCCCACCCGGAGGGTAAGGCTAATGATGGCTCGAGCATGCCTCCGGGTGAATCAAGTAACTTTTTGGACGTGCACGAGCTGGAAAAGTTGCTTCAGCCCGTGCACAAATTTTTACAGGTGGTGGAGACAATAAAGAAGATCACTGGGGATCTGGGAGCAGCGGCCGAAGAGCCTTTAAGGAGGGTGGATGAATTCCTACGGCGATTTGGTCAGGAGTCTCCCATTATGATTGATTTGGCGGTACAGGTGAGTTTTACCGGTACCGTACAGAATAAGGGGACACAGAGTGACGCGGGCCCGCGGTTAATTAGTAGCGGGTGCCAAGTCACTACGAGCCCTACAAACGAGTGTGGTGTGATGACAGAAGGGGCGGTGGAAGCACTGATCGTACCAGAGCAGCTGAAAAGTGCTGTCTCTCGAGCGATCGCGGTGCTGAAGACGCCGCCTCTGGTTTCTTTAAAGTCAACGGGCATGCAAACAGCAAAGAGGCTCTCTTTCTCTAATAGAGAGACTCAAGCTGTGCGCCGACCCCAGAGTAAGCAGGAGATCCCCGAAATACACCGTGGGTCTCCTGACAAGGTGGGAAAAAGGGCGGAGAGCAGCGAGGCGGCCAGAAAACCCTCCTTGGCGGGGGAAAGGGTGGAGCTGACCGAGTTCCCGAGATGTTTCAGGTCTCGGGAAAAGAGCCAACCAGGAGGACTTCGTCGGTGCTACAATTGCCAGCGACCGGGTCACGAGTGGCGCCAATGTCCCCGGGGAGACAGGAGGTACACCGTCCCCAAGGTTTGCTCGAGGACAGGGACAACGCAGTCAGAGCCCGGATGACGCGTCCTCTTGGAGGAAGACTTCCCTCTCGGGGCAGGCCGCTCCGAATCTTTATAATTCGCCGCTGGGGGGGGAGTACTGTAAGATATGGCCGGCCATGTACCCCGGCCAATACCCCAAGCCGCCAGGTGGAGCCCTCCTTGCAGCATGGAGGTCCCCAGAAGACCAGCAGGGCATTATGGACCATGTAGTTTTTGTGCACCGCCCTGCTGGATGCCATGGGGGCCACGAGAGGGAGCTGCAGGGAGGACCAAGAATTCTTCATGCCCTATGACCCGGAAGTTCGTCATAGGAAGAGCGACGGGCTTCCGGGGTGAGAAACATTATTTACCCTGACCCGGAAGGAATAAGGACTTGTGGACTGTTGGGAAGGAACACCTCCGGGTCAGGGAATATAAAAGGACTGTGGGGGCTCCCAGACGATGAGCTGAGTTGGGAGGCAGGGTGGCTAAGCGTCTGGGAGTGGAGGATTGTTTATTATTGTGGTTATTAATTATTGTATTATTTGAGAATTGTGGAGAGGAGCGTGCTTTGTGCACTTATTATTAGAATAAATATCATCTTTGGACTTTTACCTGGTGTCTGACGTATAGTCTGAGGGTACAAGGGTGCGAGAAGCATCATAATCTGTTACAATATTTATATATGATAGTACATAAAAAATAGTATAATCTATGCTTGTAGTTGTATTGTATTGTATTGTATTATATCCAGACACCAGCCCACAAGCTCTGAAGTGAATGGTCTATGACAATATTTCAGGTGACTTTTAATCAGAATAAAATTTTCAGAAGGGAAGATTGGAAGAGTGTGAGTCACACACAACACACGCATACATGTGCCTTCACTCACTGACTCGCTCAATGACAAACTCTCACTTAGTGTCACCAGTCAACCTAAAATACACATTTTGGGATGAGGGAGGAAAATCACAACACCCTAGAAAAGCTCACAAAGACCTGAAAAGCAATCAGTGACTGGGCTGGACCTTCAACCCAGAACTCCAAAGCCATGAAGCAGCACTGATAAACTATAGGACTGCTGTGCCTTTTGCTCAACCAAAAAACTG
Source organism: Polypterus senegalus (assembly GCF_016835505.1). Taxonomy (NCBI): domain Eukaryota; kingdom Metazoa; phylum Chordata; class Cladistia; order Polypteriformes; family Polypteridae; genus Polypterus; species Polypterus senegalus. The sequence goes on along the minus strand of NC_053159.1, from coordinate 148,005,655 downwards.
TAGTGGAAGAAACTCCAACCAAGACTCTTCAAGACTAACTAAACGAAGTAGAATATTTCACCTCTTACAATGACTGCTAGCGTGCTTTTATCTCATCACTTCTGTCCTCTTTCCAGCCTCTACATTTCGAACATGCTTTGTTCCATAAAACAACCATTATTCTCTTTATCTCATCCTTGGTTTTGTGTCCTTGGCAGCAACAGAACAATAATACATTAGATTTGTTTAAAACAGTTACAAAATTTCCAAACACCTAAAGTTTTGTTTTTTTCTTAAACAGTAATACTGCACCATTTTTAATCTTTGATCGTCTATGTTTTAAATATAGAACTTTATACAATAAGCTCAAAAGAAGTACTGAAGAGGCAGGAAAACCAGTCTCAATTTTCCCTGTCATACACATATTTGAATTACCATGAAATTGACCTTATTTTGTTGAAGAGCATTATATTATATTATTATAGTTAGAGGAAAGGTCATGCTAGTGTGCATATGGAAATGCAAACATAAATGAAGGTTAATTTTACAGTGAAAAGAAAGAAAAATACATATGCTTCAAGCATTTGTTATTTTGTGCATTGGAAATAACCTTTTGTCTATTTTTCACTTTACATTTGCTTTGCACAGCTGCTTGTGATTGTGTGGACTGTGAAAGGTACTATTGTATATATAAGAAAATTAACTGACAACTGACAATACTCTCTCAGTATTATTTGGTCCTTTTGAAAACTTAATTGCTTCCTTGAAAACAGTATGGCACATGATTTTTACTGTCACTTCATCAGTTCACTGTTGTCTAGTACCTGGTGATGCTGTGGTAGGTTGCATCTCTTTGTGTCCCCTTCAGAGTTATGCCAGTTCAGGCTGATACTACAGAGGAAGAGGGGTGATGGTGATATCTGACCTTGGTAATAACTATGGTAGCAATGGCACTTGTAAGTGTGTACAGCCAGGAGTGCAGTAACAGACACAAATACAGGTGGGTACTTCCTGGGTAATGGAAAAATGGATGAATGTTAGGCTAGTTTGGAAAATGGAGCAGGAGTTCTCGAGGGATGTCAGGTGGCAGCAGAAATCCCCTGTATGTAGGGCATTTTCCTCCTGTGATCTGCTACAATGCATAAGTAGGCAGGCCAGAGAAAATTCTTAAGGCTACAGGGACACTTAGGCAGTTCTAGTTCATTAGACCCAGAAGTTACAAAGCTGACCCTGAACCTGGATGTAATCTTAGGGACATCCCTGGAAGTATAATGAAAGCCAGGGCTTAAATAATCCTGTCACAGTATGTAGCTGAGTGTATATGGAATCAGGAGGAGAAGAAGAATGAAAACTCGAAAACCAGGCCAGTTGATGGATAGAGGTGTGGGAAGTGTGGAAGAGGAAATCGTGTGGTACTTTTGGTTGAAAAGTGCACAAGACACTATACTGTAAAGATGGTAAACACCATTTATGTGGACCCATGCAAATGATAGGTTAATTGATCTACTATTTTATCAACTTAATTAATTGATTTATATTTTCAATTCCTCTGTGTATGTTTTAATTTCATGCTAATACAACTTTTTGTACTTCTTTAGCTTTTGTGATCCTGGGACCTCCTCCAGAACCATTTTCCAATGCTTCTAGCACCAACACCTGGAATAAGTTGGGTTAAAGAATGAATGGATATTTAAAAAAATAAAAAATAAATAATAAGAGAACACCTAAAAACAAATACAATTTTAACAATGCAGTATATTAAAATAGTAGGCAGTACTGAATGATAATATTGAGTAAAACTGCTTGCTTCGCTTGCCAACCCCGAGGCAGACGCTATACACTAGCCACTTTGCGACTCTGCCGCTCGCATATGGGGAAGCGGATGTACAAGTTAAACAGATTGTTATTTTCATGGGAATTTTTACATATGTATAATAGAACTAACTATTTTACATTGCTGCAAGCAATTAATCATAGTAAAAAAATAGTTTAACATAATAAATTGAAAGAAAATTATGTTTCATGTTACATTAGAGGTATTCATTGCATTATACGATTTTGTTTCTGTTTGAAATTAAAACGCAAATACTTTTTAAACTTACACTTCTACTGTAAAACTTCAGTAAAAACAATATTTGGAATTAACTTTTCTTCAATATCTCATTTTCATTCCGTGTTTGGACCATCATCGTAACAATGCAACGTATAACTGCCCATGAGTGGATATAGTTTTTTTCTCTCTAATAAATAAACCGACTTTTTACGAATGTTTGTCTCTGTGATTTGTTAATCGTCATAGCAAAACCTATTCTAACGGGAAACTGAAAACGTTTTAATATGAATGGCATATCAAGATCTCCTTTGGTGTCTAATGTTATCCGCAGAATATGTACTACATTATCTTTCTTGTTGCCTGTTAAAATTTTACATGTTAGAATTGTTTGACAAATTTTCAATACAACTGATCTTGTCCAATTGCATAGCCCATTATTCATACATAAATTACGCAATGACATTACGATGCATCCTTCTTTCAACAGTAATTCGGCCAGTGGAAGACCGGATGGTGTTAACGGTTGTAGATATTTTATGGGATATTGTAAGTTGATGTTTTCATCTTCTGCACCATCACCATCAACTTTATCAGCATAGTCTATTGATACGCATTTAACCAATTTGCCTTGTAACTGATCGATAATTTTTGTATTAATTTGTTTAACTTCATCATTTCTTGGTGCAAGATTGCCCGTGTACTTATTTCTTCTGCTGATAACCCTCTGGGATGAAATTCTTCAAAAAGATGTGGACATTATAATTCTTCTTTTATTGGAAACTTAAAGTAAGGTAAACGAAAAAATTTATAAGAGCTGAGAGCGCAAGAACTATGTCTGACAAAAGCATTCACACAAATGAGACGTGAGAGGACAGTGGCTGTGGGCTGTTAACTGGAAATGGTTGAGAGGAGGGCGGGCAATAGTCTTGTCTCGTTTCAAGATTTGTTTTTATAATAGAGAGATGACATACATGACTTATTTTCTGCTTCTTTTATTCTGTTAACTTTTTAGCATTAATACTGGAGTTGCAGAGTAGATTGCATCTGAAAATTAACACTGTACTATTTCTGGAAGTGTAACCTCAACACACAAACGTTAATTTAATACTGCCAAAACCAACACAAGGAAGGAATGTGTTCTGACACCATTTAAAGATGACAGAAACAAAAGAAAAGGGTATAGAACCAGGATATGAGAGAGAGTCTGTGGTCAAAATGAGTTGATGTCCAAACCAAAATGATAAATAAAGAACCTAGCAACTGAAACTCAATAACAAAACCACAAAACAAAAATCAAAGACATTAATCTTGTGGAAAAGTTCTAAGTCCCAAAAATTCAGACACACTAAATACTGCACAAAGGATTGTTATGTAGCAACCTGAAACGTATAGAGAGTGAATAGTGTGCCACCATCTTAAAAAGTGTTGGCCAGATGATATCACTCATCGCAACTTTCGGCTGCCATATGTTAATGACTGTGTAGGATGGCTGAGTTTCTTAATAATATTGTTTGCACTTCTAAACTATTGAGTGTTAAAACACTAGAACATTCTAGATGAGAACAGGCGATTCAGCCCAACAAAGCTCGCCAGTCCTATCCACTTATTTCTTCCAAAAAAACATCAAGTCAAGTTCTGAAAGTCCCTAAAGTCTTATTGTCTACAACACTACTTGATAGCTTATTCCAAGTGTCTATCGTTCTTTGTGTAAAGAAAAACTTCCTAATGTTTGTGTGAAATTTACCCTTAACAAGTTTCCAACTGTGTCTCCATGTTCTTGATGAACTCATTTTAAAACAACAGTCTCAATCCACTGTACTGATTTCCTTCATAATTTTAATCATTTCAATTATGTCACCTCTTAATCTTCTTTTGCTTAAACTGTACAGGCTCAGCTCTTTTAATCTTTCCTCATAATTCAACCCCTATAGCCCTGATATCAGCCTAGTCGCTCTTCTCTGGACCTTTTCTGGCGCTGCTATGTCCTTTTTGTAGCCTGGAGACCAAAACTGACACTGTACTCAAGAGGAGGCCTCACCAGTGCATTATAAAGGATGAGCATAACATCCTTGGACTTGTAAACTTGTGTTATGTATCTCCTGGACAGACAGGTGTGGTGTGCCATTAATATTCTGTGAAGTCATCACCCATGTCTTTAGTGCCCTAATAGAAGTAGGTGAGCATAAATAGAGACTTTCTACAAACATCTAATGAAGGAAAGGCGTTAGCGAGCCTTCTTAAATATAGCTGATAGGTGTTGTGGCCACATCAGGTTGTTGGTGATTGTTGTTCAAGAAATTTAATTGTGCGTATTCTCCACACAGCATCTTTTTTGGTAAACATGAGAATGTGGTCTGCATTTTGCATCCTGAAGTCTATGATGAACTCCCTGATTTTACATTAAGGGAGAGATTGTTGGTTTTGCACAGGTCTTCTTGGACCTTGGACATAAAAGCCACAATAAATAATACTGTAAAGCTGAGTTAGAATCTAAGATCAATAAGTTTCTCAAAGATAGTGTTGCCTATAGGAGTAATACAAAAACACAAAGTTCAGAAGCCACAGGAATGCTGTTTGGAAAGTGGGACGCACAGTATGGAGTTTGCAAACATACAGTATAACCTTGCTCCAGGCTTTGCAGCTCTGTGACGAGATACCATTTTTAGAAATGTTCAAAATGCCTCCCAACAGCAGAACATTCAAATGTAGTAAGTGTGCCCAGGTGGAATGGAAGGAGGCTCACTCATAAACCAGGGTGTCATTTATGTTTTATAAAAAAGCTCAGGTAATTTCTTAAACATGTCCTGGAACTCACCCACTCATTGTCTTTTTATCTGCTACCATTCATTTTTTTTCTCTATCCTCTGTTCTTTCTAAACATATCCCACATTCAATTTATCCTTTACCAGAGGAAATTCTTTCTAAGGCAAAGCTGCTGCCAAAACCCTGATGACCTCCAGGTGGAAATCTTATGATCTATTGCTCCCCGATCACTAGCACATCTTTTTATAGTGTAATACACCTGAAGCTGACAATTCCAAGAATTATTAATGATCCCTACTTCAGGTCTTTTATGAAAAGAAGCCAGAGCAATAAAAATGAAATCAGATAATTTAAGGGATGGTTTACAGGTTTAAAGGTCATTACTGTCATTTGTACAATGAAATTGTATATGTATATGGTGAGAGATTGGAGAAGGATTGCTCTTAATGAAGAGTGAACTAGCACCTGTTCACTACCATGTTTTTATTTTAATATCTGACACACTCCATAGTATGTGGGTTTGCAACATGAGAAGTTGGATGAAGGCTGAGTAGATAGTTGATGAGTGTGGCAAAGAGTAGAAAGGTTTGTTCTCTCAGTTTTTTTGGGTGTTCGATCATTAGTTGTGATTACTCAGTTTCTTCTAAAAATGAATGAAATGTTAGTGTCAAAAATAGTTTCACTGATAAGAGTTACAATTTGGACAATTTCTGAAAGACAGTAGAGTACAACAATTTATGCTGTTCATATAAATGAGGATACTGAAATACTGTACTCTATTTGAAGCAACGAAAAAGGATGCAAACAAACAAATGTCATAACAAGTTACTTTGGAATTATTATGGCATTAATATTGTGAGTAATGCTCAACCATTGGAGATCAATAGGTCTGCTAGGTTTTCTTAGGGACTTAAAGCTACATTCAATTCTGAAGAGAAAATGTTCCTGACCTATCATGTGGAAGTGCACAATAAAATCTAATTTCCTGCAATGGTGTCACCATAAAGGCACATACCAGAACTCAGTTATGTGTATGTGTGAACTGATAGCCCTTAAAGGACAACAGGTGCCACTCTTTTAAAACAGCTTAGGGCACTGACTGCAGTCTGCAGCACCATCTCAAGTTTTGGTTTTTGACTTTAACCCTTGATTGTTCAGTCAATTTAAAATTCTAGAACGGATTAATTGGCCCCTGAAGGGGTAGAATCGCAAGATGCTGATGACAAGTCACATGTTGGGGGAAAGGAAATCAGAATAAAGAACAGAGCTAGAATAGAGGTGGAGTCCTTAAGTAACGTGTTTTGTTAGCATCAAAGTTCAACAGGGATAAAGATATAAAATGGGGTTACAGGTTTTTTGCTCTTTTCTGTTATATTTTTTGGAAGTTCTCTTGTGTTAATGTTTATTGTGTTAGAAAGAAAGAAGAAATGTATGGTATGAATTCTAACGACAAAAACTGTTATGTTATGGCTTAAATCCATAATACAACCAACATCAGAAACAAATTTAGGCTGTAGCATGAAAAAAACAGTAAAAAGATATTTATCCAGCTATGACTTTCTGTCCTTTTACATGAGTTGTGAATGCAGTGCCACAAGTTTGGTTTAAAATTTCAGGTGACATATGAAGCATGGTGCTCCTTCTACAGAGTAATATTCAAAACTGTAAGTAGGGATCAAAAAATGCATCTCATAAAAAAGAATAAGAAAGCTAAGTTTGATAAATGATGGTGGAGGATTTATATGTTTTCTTTTTGTGAATGGAACTAAGAAAGCTAATTTAGCATTTCTTGTGAAAGGGTAACCCAATAAAAATCTTAGAGGTTTCAAGAATTTTTATTTGTAACGTTTTTCAGAAAATGCTTAAAATATTAGATATCATAAATGTTTGTATTTTATCTTAATGTTAGAATGGTCATCCTTAATCAACATGCCTCGATGATGGCATATACTGGAAAAACTACCTAAGAAGACAAAAATAAAAAACACTTAATACTTAAATATATTGTGAGAAAAAAAAATTTAAGTGGTATAGTGAACTGCAATATGATTAGTTAATTGATTGATTACATACTTGGAATACATATTCTGACAATTTTGGTTTTCAGGCATCAATAATGATTAAAATAAAATAATTTCTGATTACCTACATAAAAAGTAATTAGCCTGTGACTGATAATAGAGGCATCCAGAACACCACCTGCCCTTTCAAATTAAACACTCCATGGAAGAAAATTGTTTGGATATTAAAATATAAAGTTAATTGAAATCCTCATCGCTTTGCACAGCAGTGGTATGATTTGTTCACAATAATTTGTACTTTATCAAAATTATCAAAAACTGTAAACTGCAGTGGTAGTGCTGCTGCCTCACAGTTAGGAGACATGGGTTCACTTCCCGGGTCCTCCCTGCATGGAGTATGCATGTTCTCCCCGTGTCTGTGTAGGTTTCCTCCGGGTACTCCAGTTTCCTCCCACGGGCCAAAGACATGCAGGTTAGGTGCATTGGCGATTCTAAATTGTCCCTAGTGTGTGCTTGGTGTGTGGGTGTGTGTGTGTGTGTGTGTGTGTGCCCTACAGTGGGCTGGATCCCTGCCTGGGGTTTGTTTCCTGCCTTGCGCCCTGTGTTGGCTGGGATTGGCTCCAGCAGACCCCCGTGGCCCTGTAGTTGGATAATGGATGGATGTAGACTGTTATTTAACTATTTGTCTTGAAAGAGCAATGGGATTTTCCCACTATACTGAATTGTTACATGGACCTTTATTTTTGTGGTTGTACTGTAGCTACTTATGTCATTTTGCTATAATGCTACATTAAAGATTCTTTTCTAACAGGGGACTTCATACTTTGGGTCAGCATAACTCATTAGTTCTCTAAAGTCTTTATTTTTCACAAAATTGTACTTTGCTGTTTTTTTGTAATCAGTTCTGATATATATTTTTTAGCATGGCCTGAATTGTATTTCTGGGCAGTAAACACAGTTTTTGAAGTTCGTCTTGTTCCAGCATTAAGTCTTCTATGATTCCACACTGAAATGTTTAAAACCACTGAAGGTTTAGCATTACAGATTTTTGCATGGAACAAACATGCTCATTTTCTTATCAAAATATTACCATACCTGACTTTTCTTTTTTGATGCCATATTTTTTCCCTGACTCTCTGTGATGTAACACACTTACATACAGAACACCTGAATAGTGATTTTATTAATCAAATACTGTCATCCGCAACAGTTATCCATGCACTTTACCACCTGTGTACAGCATACATGACTTCCTAATTGAGAGATGACTACCACTAATAAGCGAGCAATCAGGAAACACTTGCTGTATATATAAACATGTGTAAAGGGACACTGATTGCTATGGAGTGGACAGTCATCATTCTTGGACTGCAGGCACTGTATTAAAAGCAACTTCCAATCTGTCTTATTTAAACAATGTTCAGATGGACTGTGATGACCTGCAAATTAACTGTCTTCTGATGTTCACTCAGAGCTAATCCATAAAGAGGCCCTGTGAGTGGCACTGTAAGAAAACTGTATTTTTTAAGTTCTTTGTTGTTTATTTTCCTTTTTATGCTATTCAAGTGTACAACGCACATTATAATCTATATATATATATATATATATATATATATATATATATATATATATATATATATATATATACACACCAGGGTGACACAGAAAAACGGGAACTTTTGAAATTTGTAGAGTTGTACATGTACAGTTGGCAGCACTGCAGAACAGGGACCTTGAGCTGTAAACAATCTCGCCATTTAGTAATTTAGTAATCAATTGAAAGGCAATCAATGGCAGCTGTGCGAGAATTGTTCAGTAACCGTGTCATCTCAAGATTCAGTGACATTCCCTGGCCATCAAGATCACCGGATTTGTCCATTTGTGATTTTTTCTTGTGGGGCTACCTTAAGAGTTGGATCTACATGACTCGGCCAAGGACACTGAATGAAATGAAACAAAGAATTCAAGACGAAATCCGTGGTATCCCAGCTGAGATGTTGCAGCGATCAATGGGGAACCTCAACAGCAGATTGGAAGAATGCATACATACAGGAGGACGCCATCTACAGGACGTAATTTTCAGACATTGATAATTTTGATTACTGTCTCTTAAAAGGCAAGTTGTAGTGGTTCAATTGCTGTCAATAAAAATTTTTTGTTGGATTGGTTTTACACCTGTATATATATATATATATATATATATATATATATATATATATATATATATATATATATGCCAAATACCACTTACTCACTCATCATGAAATCTCCTGAACCATGAAGACTTGGGACTTGAAATTTGGAATGTAGGTTACCCTTGGCCCATAGGTGCTCGCTAAGAAACGGTTTTAAAAATTTCGTGGTCCAAGCGCAAAATGTCTTATAGTTTTTTAGACCCGTTTGCAGTCTGTCCGCTTTTCACGAGAGAACTACTTAACACATTTAGATTGGGTTTGTTTCCATAATTTGCTTGAACATTCCAAACTTCCTCATCCCACTAGGTATCATAGTTTGCTTGTGGTAACGATTTATTAGCGCAAATCCATGAGGGACTCATCGTGCTGCGGGACGGGGGCAGGGCCCTTCTCACTCACGCATCTGCCTTGGGGCTAACCTTAACGCTGCTTAGTTAGCGAACAACAGAACTGCTTAATGGATATAGATCTTTTTTTTCTATAATTTGCTTAAACATTCTGGTTAATTTTGCGATTTCTCTCATTGCGCTAAGAAACATAGTTCGTTTGCAGGAGCAATATATTCATGCTAGGGGAGGAGGAAGAGTGACGTCAGGAGATGAGAGCTGGGCGGGACCTTCCTCACTGTCCGGTTTCACTAATACGCGGGCAAAGCCGCTGGGGATGGCTAGTCTTAGTATAGAATGATCAGACAATTTATTACTCAAATATTAACTAGGACTATCGTTCCCAAGGAAACTGGAGACTGTACAGATAAAGCACCCTTGACAAGATAAAGTGTTGTGCACATACTGTTTTGGTTAAAGTTTTTAGGCAGAGCTGTCCATTACCAATGTAGTTAGCCGATTATTTATTTGCAACATCATGAGGTAAAGCACTCCATATGGGTCTTTTGGCAAGAAGAACGGATCGATGGAGGGGAAGAGAGAATGATAACAGGGAGAGAGACTACATTCCATCAGTGAGACTTCTTCTACCTGGAAATTGAAGATGCCTCCATGCATACTGTAAGCCCAACTGCTGAATCTAAAAGTCACCCGACCTGACATGTCCCCTATGATGCTGATATTTCCCAAGGTGATGATCTTTAGTGTCCAGATCTTTATGGAAAGTATTATTCAGTAAGCTTCTTGACTTTGAAGCAAGAGTGTATTTTAATAGGGTATTAAATCCGGACTTTCCCATTATAAATTATTCATGTAAGTTTTCGATTATTTTTTTTCATTTAGTACACAAAAGTTCTGCTTTGTTTTTAAATTTCTGTACTTTTTTCTAAATACCTTGAGTGACTGAAGTAATACATTACACACCTGGCATGGAGAGATTACTTCTTTCTTTCTCATGGGGTTAGCAACTTCAGGAGAGATACCTCCTACAGAGAACAGCAAAGTGTAAGTAATGCATTGTTGGTTGGTAAGTGGTATTAACCAAGATGTACCGGCCTCTATGTGTCTAAATTATTCTTGTTTTCAAAGATTTGTCAGCCTTTAACGTCAAGACTATTCACATGGATCAAGTTATATCAACCTTTAGCATCCAGGTTATATCTTAAATCAGATAAACTTTATTAATCTCATAGGGAAATTCAGAAATCTGTGGACACCTATGTATTGTTCACACCAAAACTAGTAAATTCCAGTGTGGGGTATAGAGGAGTGATAGGCTGTGCCGGCATCACTCATAATCAGCACTTAATTGGAGAGTGTCTATTTATGTGTGTGTTAAACTTAGTGTGGTAGCAGTAGGCCAACCCATAACAAACTTGGTAAGTCCCTCTCATCCCATGATAGTACACTGATGAATAAAGGAATGTTATGCTTATATTGCATAATATGTTGCGGAGACTACACGTGGAGTATTGTGTGTACTTCTGGCCATCCTGCTAAAAAAAAGTCATAGCATCTGTAGAAGCTGTGCAAAAAAAAAAATCATAATCCTTCCAAATGAGTAGTGAATCATGTATTTAAAGACATCAATGAAAATTACAAACTGTATTTAAAAAGGAAAGCAGGAAACAATCTACTGTGTAATGTAGCTGATACAGAAACCTTCACAACATTTAAAAAGTACCAGGATAAGATATTGGGAGAGCAGAGCTATTAGCTGAGCAAATGAGACTGATGGACTAGATAGTGTCCTCTTATTTGTGAAACTTCCCATGATCTTAGTTAACATTTATAAGCTCTGTTATGTGCTTTCATTGTATGCTTAGATCATCTAATAAGAATACAGAGGACACTTTACCAACTTTTGCATTGATAAATCACTTCATATTCAGAAAATAACACTCGTCTAATTCAGCTACCCAGGATGCAAGACTTGGATATAAAATACACTATAGCATGTGATGTTCAGGGCTGTCATAATATCCTTTTATAATATCAGTGACACCACATTAAGTATTTGCTGGGACTGTCTATATTATGAATGCCTTAGTACGACTGACTTTGACATACATTTCAGGTCTTGCTATTATTCATTGGCTTGGCCTCATGATAATGGTTTTCAAAAAGCAAGATTGGCATGTGATTTTTTTTTAAAGTTATAGCAGTGATTTGGCTGCCAATGATAATTACATTTTAGCAGGAATTAAAGTCATTGAGAACAAGAATACCTTTCATGTTTTATAATAAAATCATCATAAACATATTCTGTCATTCTGAAATGTTACAAGGTTGGAAAGTGAAAAAGATGAAAATATGCATTAACGGTCTCAAGGAACTGTTACTGAATAATTGTAAAGGGCTAGCAAAGAGCATTTTGGATCAAGGTAAAATCCTATAATCCATAGCAGTTTCTTTTCACTGACATGTCCCCATTGAAACCACCTTGGCACTGATGACTGTCTCTAGCATCATTAATAGTGGCCTACAGAGCACAGTGGGGGAAATGAAATAGAAAGATTCATCAAACTCACATTGACTCTAATACATCTGTACCCTTGCCTTCATACCTCCACACTGTGGTTTATTTGACAAAATACTTTTAAAACATATTACCTAGCAACCATAATATGCAAGTGAAATACTTTGGAAACCTAAATGTAAATGAACAGAATTATAGGTATGCATTACTTTAATATGCTTGCCAGGACAGCTATGATTATTAATTTGGAATTATTGATGGCATGATGCAATAGACATTAAACTAATGCTTAAAATATTACCTTCATTAATTTTAAAACCAGTACTTACACTATTAATAACATTCCAACTGAACATATTTGCCAGAATTACATTACTAATAAAACTATTAAAATAAATATTTAAGATGTTCTTTATGTTATTACTGTTTGCAATACAGGTCATCTTGCTTACATTACTATTAAAATGACTATTTACTGCATAACTCCAAAAAGATACACAAATCTATTTTTCTGGTTTAGCCAGTTCTTTGTCTGGAGTAGACATTTCTACAACAGATACAGAAGAGGAATTATGAAATTATTCTAACCAAAGATATATATACACGAGGGACGTTCAAAAAGTTATCTCACTTTTCTTTAAACTCTGCTTATTACTGTAAGAATTTCAAAAACAAATTACATCACTTTTCTACATGGTCACCTTTTTCACAGCATCGCACCAGCTTTACTACTACAAATTACTACTCCTCCTGCCTTTTCAACGAAAATGTAAGAGTGCAGAAACTTTTTGAACGTCCCTCATATATATATATATATATTTATATATTGTCAGAAATGCCAGGGGCAACGACCCGACCGGGACCTGTTACCTCAGCACTTCCGCCACACCAGGAAGTGCTGGGGGGAAGAATAAGGACGATACCCGGAGAGCTGCCGGGAGAACAGCCGGCACTTCCGCCAACGGGGGAGTGTCGGAAGCACCTGGAGCTCATCCGGGTCATGTATAAAAGGGGCCGTCTCCCTTCATTCGAGGCTAGAGTCGGGTGGAAGTAGGACGAGGCACGAGGAGAGTGTGGAGGTGGCCCGAAGAGAAGGCATTTGTGGCCAGGACTGTGTTTGGGGTGTTTTGTGCACAATTGACTGGGTCTGAGTGACCATATTTGTAAACAGTTTGTAAATAAAACGTGTGGTGGTTTGATGAACAACATGTCCGCCTGTCTGTGTCCGGGTCGGCTCCACAATATATATATATACAACTGCGCTTGAAAGTTTGTGAACCCTTTAGAATCTCTATATATAATCTTCATTTGGATCTTGATCTTTGTTTGTTCGCGAATGAATTAGAAGGAGAAGCCCTAGATGGCAGTACAGAGACAGCTAAAACATAGGCATTGCATTAAGAATCTCCTCCAGGCTTATACTACTGAAGACTCACACCTCAAAACACAAACATTCACACTAAAGAAATTGTTGTGCTTTAAATTAACTAAAGAGATCTTCATTTAGATCTTGATCTTTGTCCGCGAATTCCACACATGTGTAGACCACCTTCCAGTTTAGTATGTTGTTGTTACTCACAGATGTCAACAATGTGCCGGAATAACGAAAGGGGTGGTGGACAGTGTTACACTGGTTAGCTCCTAAGGCCTGGTTAGAGAATGAGATTGCCGAAGATAAAAGGTACGTGCCTACGTAACATATGAATGAAAGAAAGACAGTGGGTAAAATGAATCACAACGTAACAGCACATTCCGGAAATTATTATTGTTATGTTGTAGCCGGCGAGTGCTGAGCGTCTCACAGTTGTACCGTGGCTTGCTCACATGTCAGTAAAGTGATCCCTTTTTATGCTTTAAAGAGCATGGATACTGTACCTATGTGTCCCCCTTTTATAACCATTGCTCCGTGTATATTGCCTTACACTTTAGATTGCCACAAAGCAACCTGCGACATTGGAGAAAGGTTGAGAAGTGATCGTGAGAGGAAACGACAGCATCGTGAAAACGAGATGGACTGTGAACGGACAGAAGCAGAAATGCTCCTACATCACTACATAATTACGATTTGGACAGTGATTCCGAGTAGGCCGTTCCTATCGAATCAATATCCAAGGGTTTTCTTTTGTAATTTTGTATCCCTTATAAAAAATCAATGCTGTGCGACGAAGGGCCCAGTTCATGACTGGCAGCTGCGTTTAAACAGGGAGGCCTTCACAGACAACTTTAACACGCGCAACGTAGTTGGGCGCACATGGCTACTTTTCTATATTTCTGCATAAATATGACCTAAAACATCATCAGATTTTCACTCAAATCCTAAAAGTAGATAAAGAGAAACCAGTTAAACAAATAAGACAAAAATATTATACTTGATCATTTATTTATTAAGGAAAATGATCGAATCTATACTAATAAAAGGCAAAGCCCTCACTGACTGACTCACTCACTCACTCACTCACTCATCACTAATTCTCCAACTTCTCGTGTAGGTAAAAGGCTGAAATTTGGCAGGCTTATTCTTTACAGCTTACTTACTAAAGTTGGGCAGGTTTTATTTCGAAATTCTACATGTAACGGTCATAACTGGAACATACTTTTGTCCGTATATACAGCTATAGCCTGCAGCTCGGTCGCCATGTGAGACGGAGTTGCGTCCGCGTCATCACGCCTCCCACGTAATTGAGTGCCTGCCCATATAAAGGAAATTTTTGCGTGGGAAGGACTGTGTTTAGCATATTCATAAGTGGAGCTACTGCAGAAATCAGCATGCCTCCCACGTAATTGAGCTAAATATTCACGTACACACTCGGTATACGAACAGGCCAGTTTCCCTTTCGGTTTGTAAATGTTCAGTCTCTCCCTGTGCATTTCCTGTGCAGCGAACAAGAGAGAGCGCGCGAGACAGCGCCACACACACACACACACACACACACACACACACACACACACACACACACACACACACACACAGGCAGCACGAGAGAGAGACAGACGCACACACACAGTCAGCGCGAGCACACACACACAGGCAGCGCGACACACACACAGGCAGCGCAATAGAGATAGCGCCACACACACACACACACAGAGACAGCGCGAGAGATGGACACAGACACACAGGCAGCGTGAGAGATAGCTGGATGCATTAAGGTAGGAAGGCGGTTAAAGAATTCACTGTTTTTGATTTTGTTTTCACTTCTGTTTCCAGCGATCTGTTCGTAGCGTGCATTGTTGCAATGTTATTTTTCTTGGTGGTTTATTAAATTACAGATTTTTTCAAGTGTTAATTTTTCCCCTGTGCTTAAAACTCATTAAAAAAAGTGCTTTTAGCCAGCGGTTGGTAGCGCTATAGCGCAAACTATTGCAGTGTTAGTTTTTCTCTGTTGTTCAAGGTTTTCTCAGTGTTATTCAATGTTTTTACATTTAGTATACTATTACGCTGTGCATTCTATGGTATAATTATATTTGTGCTTAAAAACTAAAAAATATATATTTACATACAGTTCATATGGTCTGGAACGGATTAATTGTATTTACATACAATCCTATGGGGGGAAATTGCTTCGGTTCATGACCAAATCGGTTTACCTCCAAATACGAACCTGATTGAAAGAAATAATGATGATCAAATCCTTAATGACAGCAAAGCTCATAACAGTCACAAAACAATTACATTGACAATCTTGTTACATTATTTTTAAAATGTTTCCTTTTCTTTTTCTTAACTTCTTTAACACACTACTTCTCCGCTCAGAAATGCTAGTTGTTCATATTCAGTGTCTAGTTTTGATTATGCTTGTTTTTATCAGACCAAAACAAAACTAGATAGTAAACCATGTAGTGTAGTAAGCTTCCACTAACATTAAACTCATATCCAAATCTGTTAAGTGTACAATTCTGTCTGATTGTGACACAAAACTAACTCCGTAGGCGCTCTATGCCATAATTACTAAAACTAAAACTGAAACTAATATATATTGTGAACGCTGGCCCCGGCACAGACAGACGGACGACATATTTTGCTCCACACACTGTTTATTTACAAATATATACAAGTTCTTAAGTTGCGTGCACTTACACAACCCCAGTGCCTTCAGCACCGAATCCCCCAAAAGTCCAGGACCCACAGTCACTGTGCCTTTCCTCTGGCCGCCTCCTGTCCTCTCTCCAGCTCCGTCTCCTTCCTCCCGACTTCCACCAAATGACTGGAGGGAGGCGGCCCCTTAAATAATGCCCCGGATGAGCCCCAGGTGTTTCCGGCCTCTTCTCTTTAGCCACGCCCCAGCGTGGCGGAAGTGTCGGCTGCTTTCCTGGCGGCTCTCCGGGCGCCACCCAAAGTCTTCCCCCCGGCACTTCCTGGTGTGGCGGAAGTGCCGGGCTCCCGGATAATTAGGCACCGGGCCGCCGCCTGGCGGTGGCCACGGGTCCCTACAGGGCTGGGCTTCAAAGCCCTGTACCCGAGGCCCCCTGCCTAACCAGGACGGACGCCCCACTCTGTCTGGAGGAGGCACTCGCCCTCCTCCGGTCCTCCAAGGCGTCCCGGCCGGGCTCCAGCCCCAACCGGCAACCGCACGGGATAAACCGGCATCGGGGCGCCGCCTGGCGGTGACCACGGGCCCCTACAGGGAAGGGCTTCCATGCCCTCGACCCGTGGCTCCCAATAGAACCAGGACGGACGCCCCCTCGCGGTCTGGAGGAGGCACAAGCCCTCCTCACGTCCTCCTAGCCCCGGCGGGCTCCAGCCCGCCGGGGCCACAATATATATATATATATATATATATATATAAACATATATATATAAATGAAACAGAAATGTCTTTGTGAAATAAAAACTAAACTAAAACTAAAAATATATGATGAAGGAAAACTAAAACTAAACTGAATTTCCAAGGTCAGAAAAAATATACAAATAAAAACTAATAGAAAAAGGCAAAACTATAATAACCTTGCACGGTAGTTTTTTCTAGATTCCCACAACTCTTTATGGTAATAAGTACTTCCAGGCTTCAGTCTTAAATGTACTACTTTTTAATTTTCACTGATGTCCTTGAGTATATCATTCACCCATCAGCTGAAAGATATATAATAACAAGGTGCATTGATCCTCTTTTGATATTCCTTTAAAGGAGTGCAAAAAACCTCTACAGGACGGTGTCATTATTAAAGTTGTATTAGACGTCTTAATGTCTTTTCTTTTTTTTTCCTGTTTTATTTTATTAATTCAAAACTATAGAATAAAAAACAACTATTGCAAATGGAGGAATGGAGGAATAAAAGACATACTGTATTGCTGTTTTGTAACTAAAGACTTAAAAAATGTTAAACCGTTTCTTACATTATAAAACAATATTCAGCATAGATATTTTACGTGTGTTGTTTAAAAGTATATTCATGCTAAGTTATAGAAGACCAATAATTGATCCTCTCATCCAGTAAGGCATTACAGGCACATGCCCTTTAAAGTTTTTTTTCACATGATCTGATGGCACATGCTAAGATAATGCTGGGCTTGTGATAAGGTAGGCAGCTCCAAAAGTTTTCATGGTACCAAGGTGTTTACAATGAAGGGATACAGAATATAAACTGTAAATAAATACGTAAAAACGTGATTGTAAGATAGCTCAGTGAGCTGCTGTTCAAAATGTTAGTTTTGAATCGAAAAGGCTAAAGATTCAAATCTTATGCCTAACTTGAAATCGTAACTTGCCTGTGCTCCAAAAGTTACAATTAAGTACCATTGTATTTATGTATTAGTCAAGCACTCTAGAATGGCATTCAATAGTAAAGGTCCTACATCATCCACACAGGGTTAAATTAGAATTAGCAATAAGCCTAATCCACATGTCTTTATGCATGTGGGAGAACAACTAGAGTTCCATTATCAAAGGTGCAACATTAAATGAATGTTTCTAATATTATTTAATAGCAATGCTATTAGAAAGATGCCAATGTATTTATAGCTGATCATTATCACAGAACTCCATGCTGTGCAAATAGTTTATCACCATCAGTTATAAAAAAAGAAGTAATAAGTCAACTAAGTGAAATTAGGTTGTCATGGACAATTACAAAAACACTTCACAGGCAGCTGAAAAATGTCATAAAATTATTCCTATTGTCAAACATCCATCCATCCATTTTCTAACCCGCTGAATCCAAATACAGGGTCACGGGGGTCTGCTGGAGCCAATCCCAGCCAACACAGGGCACAAGGCAGGAACCAATCCTGGGCAGGGTGCCAACCCACCGCAGGACACACACAAACACACCAAGCACACACTAGGGCCAATTTAGAATCGCCAATCCACCTAACCTGCATGTCTTTGGATTGTGGGAGGAAACCCACGCAGACACGGGGAGAACATGCAAACTCCAAGCAGGGAGGACCCGGGAAGCGAATCCGGGTCTCCTAACTGCGAGGCAGCAGCGCTACCACTGCGCCACCGTGCCGCCCTATTGTCAAACATTTAAGCTAATTTTCAAAGCTCTTATAAGAATGCAGAAGCAATTAAAAATAAAATAAATTTGAGTTTGAAGTGTTTATTTGTTACAAATTTCACCATTTGAAGTTACACAAGGCAGGATACAATCCACAATGGGTTCCTGGTCCATCACTGAGCTTACCCCCGTATGCAACAACATTCACTCATAGCTGGTAAAGGTACAGTCTGCCATCAATCCAACATTCAGAACTTTGTGATGACAAAGAAAACCCTAATTTGCAGAGAAGATCATCAAGAATATAGAGAGGATATGTCCACCGTACCCAGACACTAACCGGCTCAGGTTCACTTTGTTTTTGAAGCAGCAATAACAAGCACTTTTTACTGTTCAACACCTACCTCAAAAACATGACAGTTACTGTATGTCTCACTGAACAAAACGAAATTGCAGTATGTATGTGTACACAGTATGTGTGGAAGTACAAGAAGGGGTCACAGTGATCAGTTAAAATGTCTCTAAGTTCTAAGATATTATGCTTGAACCTGTCAATGTGGAATTTGTGTATTCTCTTCAGGTTTTTCAGCCAAATTCTTCGGTTTTCCACCAACAGGATATGAAGGTTAGGCTAACTAGCAGCTGTAAACTGGTCTGGAGTAAGTGTAAGCAGGAGTGTACACTGTAAAGACCACTGTCCTGTCAATGGATGCTTCCTTTCTTGGGTTGAATGCTGTTTGAACTGGTTATAGCTTTCAACAATAGTGTGTCAGTAAATCGGGTTCAGCACATGAATAAAAATTGGACATAAATATTAATTTAGTATTGTTTTCACAAATCAGTCCTAGGCAGGGAATCAGTACATTACAGAGACAACTCACATTCACAAGATCAATTTAAAATTCCATCTTTGGGGTGTGGAAGTACAATTGACTCAAACAGTGAGAAAGTGCAACCTCCGCAGAGACAATATACCGGTACTTGATTCAAGCACAGAGTGCTCCATGAGGCAGCAGTGCTAAACACTACCCTGTGGTGCCCCATGCAGTGGTACTGTTGCACAGTTTCAGACTCTGGGCACCTGGAGTTGTAACCAAATGACCAGGGGATGGGAGAATAGAGACACAGACAATGATGACTGTACCAAGAAACAGAACTCTGGTTTATATTTGATGTGCTAAATAACTATTTACAGGAATGTCTTTCAAATATATACAGTTCAATGCAGGAACATTAACAAGACCAAGAAAAATAAGTTCTGGGTGGAAAAAAATGATGCGGAAAAAAAATCCTACAAAATAAACAAAAAGCACACAACAGACAGAAAAACAATTAAAAACAAAAAGTGAAAAAAAAAATCAGACACAAAGACAATAATGAAAAAGTGAGCAACCATAAACACAGATTACTTTCACCCAAAAAACATATAAAATTTGGAAGTAAGCTGTCCTCACTAAAATATACAAATTTCTCTAAAAGAGCAAAAAGCAGTGACTATAAGTCTGAAGACCAGTCAAAAGATGGCCCCTAGTAGTCTGGACTTTAGTTTTACATTGCTACAGTGTTTGTCTATCCAATCATAATTTATGGCTTCCAGGGATCCCCAATAGAAAATTATGTTGAATCATGCACCCCACGTTCTCATTTGACCAGGTACAGCGTCACTAATTCAAAACCTTCCTTTCCTTGCGTGTACGTATATATTTGCTGCCATGTGGCGCCGGCTCCTCATTCACCTCCTTAGGTAAGTTGCACGGTGAACTTTTACCTCACTTTTATTTCTCTGCGCATGTTCTCTGTCTCTGCCATCAGCCTCTTACTTACAGCACTGTGCTCTTCGGGAACACACTTTGCTGTCGGGCCACTTCTATTTGGAAGTACACCTGGAGGTAAAATAGCGGCTTTTGACACTTGTCTTAGTGTAGGGCCAGTTCAAAGCAGGAGAAGCCCAGTGAATTCCTGAGAAGCAGTCCTTCGAGGTAAGGGGGTGATGCATGCACTAAATGCCTGTAAGGCATCACCCCACCACCACATTCTCACTCAGTGGAGTGCTAAAAACCACAATTAGCTAAAGATTGCTATAAAAACTGCTACTTTAAAGGTGTCTGTGGACTTGGCTTACATACCCAAATATGAATAGTTCTGTACAATAAAAAAATTTCAGTACATATGGTAACTGACTTCCTTTGGAAATTATATTAAATAAAATGGATATTTCTGTGCATCTTCTTTGTATTCATTTATTAATATTTATGTCTTTTATTTGAATTAGTTCATTCATTATATGAAATTGAGTAGAGTATATGCAGAACAATGCTGGGATGTAGATTTTAGTATCTTCAAAGAATACACTTAACAGTAGAGAGTATAAGCACACATTTCATCTTTATCCAGCATTAACACACACCATAAACAATATGTTAAATGTGGAGTGACACAATTGCACAGAAAGTAGAATACAGGCTCATTGCTCTTGGACTATGACTCAGGCATCAGTTTGGGAGTCTGCCAGGTGGAGCTCAAAATATGTGAAACAACACTATACTGATTAGTAACAAAGAAGGATGTTTTTTCCACATACTGCATTATTTATGTGCCATCATGGAAATTACACACTTTGATTAACATTGTAATAAACTTTTGGACTTTACATTTTTTCAGTGGCATGAGGAGCAATATATAATGGAAAGCAATACTTATTAATGTTTTTAGTGACACAGATTATCATATATATTACTAGGTATTAAAATGAAAAATGAGAAATTATTTAATTTTGTGATACAGTTTTGCACTTTATTAAAGCTTGGTTCTAATGTAAACTGAACTACATTCAATCAGCTCTACTTACATAACGCTGTGATCCGTCATATTCACATCTTTCAATCTTTCCCTGGCTGCCATCAGCGAAGTAGAGCTTTTCTGCTTTGTGGTCAATGGTAAGCCCATTTGGAGTGAGAATGCCTGTGCTTACGATGACTTGCATGCTGTTTCCATTCAGAGTTGAACGCATAATACTTGGATGTTGCTCATTCCAGTTGGTCCAGAACATTAACCTAGAACACAGAGAAGAGAAGAAGCTGAAAATTGCTGTGCTGTATCTCAATCATATGAAATTATGTATCAATTACAAGAGATTGTAATGAAAAAGTAGAAGTCAGTAATTTATTGACCTATAACAAGAAAACAGACAGTCCTTCAACATCTTTCTAATTCAATATGTGGCTTCTCAACATGGGTGTCGAAGGTCACAACCACTGTGACCAACTTCTTAAACTGAGGTGAGTCAGCACACCATGTTGAACTTCTAGTTTATTTAACCTTCTTGTTCACTAGGTTCTGCATACACCCTTAGGGTTTTCAACAGTCTGGCAAAATTCTGACTGGCAAAAACACTGTAGATGAGTCCTGTAAAAAGGCAGCTTGTTCTCAGCTGTTTGTGTTTCAGCCCATTTAGTTTAAAGTGCCAGTATTTTAAAAGATGCATCCATCCCTCCATCCATTACTGAAAGAACTTTGTCCAGTTTAGGGTTATGGAAGCTTGCCACTATTAGTTTCAAGGCAGAAATCGTCTATTGACTGGATGCCAGTTTATAGTAGAGCACACAAATGTGCACATGTCACTCAGAATTGCCCAATTTATAGTCTTCAGCTAACTTAAAACAGAAATTCAGAGAACCCTATGAACAACAGAGAGGCACTGCATGCACAGAAAATAAACTGAAGTATCACTAACTAAATAGTGCCATCCAGTTTGGCAGTGAATGTGCTCTGCTACAGCATTAACAAACCCATCATTCATAGTTACACTGAATCAATTCGGGTAGCACTGAGCATAAAACAAACTTAACAATTGGTAATATGCTTACTCCAATTCATGGTTACAGGGAGTGACAGTAAACCACAAGAATGTTGGTGGTAATGCAGTCATTAATATTAACATCATCAATGCTTCATTGTCTTAATATGCATATTTAAAATTACTCAGAGCCGAAGCCTATCCCACCAATACAAGATAGAATGTATGAACCAGACATGGGCCAATGCAGTCCACTGAGGGGGACAGACACACTCCACTCACTGTTATGTCTGTGAATCCCAAAGCATGTAAGTCTCTAAAGCACTTTCAAAAAATACCCACTATAGGGGGAATTCACACCAAAATCCCCAGTAGCTGGATGAGACGTTGTTTGTATTCACTGCAACATACATTAAACCTGACAGTGAAGCGTGCTCTGGTGAGCTTTACACACAGCATCACAAAAGAGCTCAAAATCTATTGTCCGGGCAAGTACACATAAATTAGCACAGGAAGGCTTCTGCATGAGCCCCCCCAGAAAACAGAAATATATAAAGAAACACTTTCATGGCAACTACTAATGGCATCCCCGAGGTCCATTATTTTGAGTGTACCTCCATAGATCAATCAAGGTGAAATGAATTCAAGATGTGGAAGTTGGTTTGTGGCTTAGAGCAACCATTCACTTGGGAGTGTGTGTCTCTCTCATTTACCCGGCCGGGACTCCTCTTCTATGTATGGCCCAGGAAAACCTGTATGGACTGAACAGTACCTCCCCCAGAAGCCTAGATGGCAGCCCCCTGGATGGCAGTGGTGCTTCGGATTCCCACATGGCTCCATCGGAGATGTAGTTCTCTACAACCCTGTTGGGATCTGGAGCTGCTGCAAAGGGGCGCTGCAGTTGTTCCAGAGCCCATGTGGGTGGCTTTTCCACCACACCTGGAAGTACAGCTGGAAATAGGTTGTCAAACACCTGGAGCACTTCTGGGTGGGCTATAAAAGGAGATGGTAGCCACTACCAAAATCCCAATAATGAAAACCAAAACAATGTCAAAAGCAGAGCATGAAGTCAAAACCCAAAAATCACAATGAACGTAGAGGATCACAGTAGCTCACCACTCTCTAGTGCGTTCAAATGAACCAGCAGGAATTGTGGGAGAGGTTTTAAGGACAGTGGGCAGGTCCTAGTGGTGGTTAGCAGGTAGCCTCACCTCTTGGTGGACCACACACAAAACACATGGAACATAACACAGGCAAAGACAATACAGCAGATAGTTAACATTAACATAAATGAATAGCTCAACCAAGAACAAAAAGGACATAAAACGTGTAATTAAACCCTAGCCAGGACAGGATCCCTGGGTAAAATATAACACTCACAATGAAGTAACCTGTGACATGGTAATAAATGTAAACTGGAGATGCAAGGCAGAAATGTATTTAGCTAACTAGTGCTAAGTGGGGTGGTTGTGTGTCATAGGGAAAACCTACGCACATGGCCTCCATCACTCACAACAACCTATTTAAAGTGACCAGTTTACTTACACAGCATGGTTATGGGGATGTGAAAGGAATCCTGGGATAGCAGGAGAAAATGCTCGGGGAGAACATGCAGATTTTACAGAGAAGAGCTGAGGATTTCAATGAAGTCATCTGGAATTGGGAGACAACAGTGCTAACAACTGCAGCCCTCAAATGCTGACATTGACTTTGATAAATTTGAGAAATTTAGGTTGGATGCAGAAACTATTCTATAACTAAATACAATTTATGGAAAAATCTGAGGACTTGATAAACTGAATGAGTCAGTAAAGTGCTAAAGCCACTAGTAGCATTTTGTACACTAGCTCTGTGCCATAACACATAAAATATAAGCTACCAGGTGTGTGCATTTTATTCAAGTTTTTTACTAAAGTAAACTGAAAGGAGTGCTAAACAGCCACACAGTCAATAACAACTGACAAAGATCTACAGTCCAATAGTAAATGTCTTTATTTGAGCACTTAAATATTACAGGTTTGTGTGTGAAATGAGGCATATACAGGTATATATATATATATATATATATATATATATATATATATATATATATATATATATATATATATATATATACATAATGGTTGTTTTACTGCTGACTGTATTGATTGTGATGTAAATTTAATATTTCACATCCTAATGATTTCCTTTATTTGACCTCCCATTGCTGGAAATGCTGACTTTCTCTTTCTTAGTATTGAAGGTCTCACTTCAGTAACTGGCTTTGTGATAGAGTGAAGAATGCACTTCTACATGCAGAAATATTACAGCATAACCAAATATTATATGTTTGCACTCAAACATCTATATTTGTCATTCCCACTTTTATTAAAAGCTTATGTAAATTACAGCAGAGCGAGTGATGTACTGGAATATTTTTATTTATATTAATGCCCTTGCTAATACCGGATATTACTAACACAAGAGTCTATTTTGATTAAAAGGCCCATCTCACTTTCCTTGGAGGGAGAACCACACTATTGTGTACTCACAGTACATTAACATATGAAAAGTATTGACAAATGAAATTTTCAAAAATTGGATTAAGCAGGTTTTGAGATTGTTATGTTAATATTGTACTTCGCATTACATATTATCATATGAAATAGTTCAGTATGTTTCAGTAATTAACTCCTTCACCGTACTCACAAACTTAAGAGAAACATTGTGAAAATTTTTCAGTTAAAAAGATAAAGTTCAGAGAAAGTCTTAAAACAGCAGGATGAGGATAACAAATAATTTGCTGACTTAATGCTCTCAGTACCAAGCTTAGTGTTGTACGTTGAACATTGCATGGGACTTTTCTCCACATATCGATTACATGCCTAAACACAGAGAGATTGTGAAGTGCTGTGTTTCAGTCAGTGGGGTGTGGGTGAAAATGATTTTATGTTATCCAAAATGTTATTACCTATAGAAGAGTAAGCATAAACAGTCTTTATATAATTTAAGTGGCAGATTGAATGCAATCATTGGAAAAATCTTAACTGCATGTGAGCAGTTTGTACCTGGTAGCTTCTCACAAAGCCTCATGTATTGCAATTACTGCATGTCACTATTTTCTTTGTAAAATCCAGCACATTTATTATAAAAGAACAATCAATGGTAGTGAAAGGGATGAATGATAGCTGCTATAGAGGTGCCTTTTTATTTTTGAAGGAAAACGATTACAAGTCTACCTTTCCTTTTGTGCCTTCTTTTAATAACAAAATTGAAACCTACACAATTACTCAAGAAGAAAAGCTCCAAATGTATTTTTAAGTAAATGTTTGAGGTTTCGGATCATTTTGCGTGCAGCTAGTCATTTTTTATTAGATGAGATAGTGAAAGGATATGTTGGCTATTGAATAAAAATGGCAAAATTTTTAAAGAGTCCTCCATGCCACTATATTTGAGTAATCTGCAGAACAAAGATGCTCTTTTCTGTAAATTATGTACAGCAATGACTAAAAAAAAGGCAATTCACAAGTTTAGGATGTTGCCAGGAAAAAACTGGTATCAGGCTGGCAACAGGCAAGGAATGTGCTGATCAAACAGACAAATGTTTATGACTGAATGGAGAGCTGTTTTACAAGCCATTGTAGATAAAGGTAGGCTACTGGGGCATAGCAAAATGCAAGTGAAAACATCAGTTTGGCAGTGGGCAGGGAGTTCAAGGAGATAAACCTTTACTAGTGAATGCAGAACTGTTCTCCAAGGTGATGTGAATAAACAAAGTGAACAAACTAGGGGATAGTAGGCTCTGCAAGAACACTGAAATATAAAATTGACAATGGAATTGTATTATTGTGAACTGTCGAGAGGAGACATTCAAGTAAGAATTTCATGACATTATGTACACTATGCACCATGTACACATGGCAATAATCATGAAAGAACATATCATCATCACAGGCCTTTATTATCCTTGCATAAATATGAAATTGCACATATAGAATGAAATTGGATGCCAAAATATCAGTGCAAAGCAAAAAGGGATTATAAAAACTATAAGAATATACACAACATTCCACACACATTCTGCTGGTATTCATTCATTGCATAATTTAAGGTTTCGCAATATGAGCAGCATTTAACACAGATATGGCCTTTCAATAAAAACTGTTTTTTAATCAGTTTGTTTGTGTTTTTATTGTCCTAAAATGTAAGCCCGAGGCCAGCAGTTCAAACATAGAGTGGCCGGGATGGAACGGATCTTTAGGTATGCTCTGGGCCTTTTTAAGACAATGGGTATTAGAAAGATATTTCAGGGAAAAGGCATTCAGTATTCTTCTGGGCAGTACTGACGACCCCCTGGAGTGCTTTCCTCTCTGGTACTGTGCAGCTGGCAAACCACACACAAATGCAATAAGTCAATAAATATGCTCTCTACAGAGCAACAATAAATGCAATGATGATGCAATGATGCAATTGCTGGAGTGTGTGGGGGTGCAGTAATAAGTATAGATGGTGAAGAGAAAAGGACTCAGCATGCTGCCCTGTGGAGGATCCCTGCTTAGATTGAGGCCCGAGCAGATGTGGGGCCTATTGTTACCCTCTGGGAACCATCAGAGTCTCAGGTCTGTCAATTTGGTCACCAGCTACTCTGGGGCAGTAACTGAGCCCAGTCTGTAAAGAGTGAGAAGCAGCCATTACTTTAAAATAGTACAATCACTTGTACAAGACAGAGTAATGCTTTTCCCTATGAAATTGCAGAAGACACAGCAGAGAGCCTAACCGAGAAAAACACCGAACAGATGTGTCACATCACAGAGACAAAGATTGCACTTTGATGCAAGAAGAATCTTTAACTTGGACATTGGGCAACAACGGCAACAACTCCACGCAAAACTGTACATCATCCCTAGAGACATGGCATCACAAAACTGTTTATCTGTGCCTAGATAAATTAGAACTTAAATAGCCAGTATACAACCAGCCTCTTCTAAGTTACATGTTTGCCTGTCTTGTCTGTTTTGTGCCCTGTCGTATATGTCAGTATACATATGCAGTTATCATATTTCTATTATCAATAAATTGTTTTATTCTTTTTTAGTAAATTAGTGTGCTTCAGTTACCTTGATATAAATCTGATGGCCAGAGACCACCCCCTATGACAGAGAAAGGTAAGGGAAAAGAAGAGCCTTACCAAATTATGTAATTAACTAGTTGTGGTACCTTGTCTAAGTCAGTTTGAAATCTAAGTAATCAACATCGACCTCGACATTAACATTTGCAGTGCAATATTCAGTGCATCTGTTTCTGTTATATGCTATTAGGTATCTAATTCATAAAAGCAGAGTTAATTCTTGAGAAGCAGCATCTTTTGGAATGACAGAGACATGCAAACAACATTAAGAAAGGAATGGATTCTTAGTAAATTCAAATATAATATTAAAATATTTTCTTTCTGACTTTTTAATATTTGTAGATGATTTTAAATTAAAGTGATTATTTTCAGTACTAGTATTAGTAAATGAAGATATACAGTAATAAGGGGAGCAAGTGCTTATATATATATATAGTAGAGGATGGCCTGGCCACAGACAGGCAGACACGTCAATGTCACCCACAACACGTTTATTACGAAGTGCCATATTTACAAAAGTGCCACACAAACCCCAAAGTCCCAGCCACAACACAGAGCCTCATTTCTTCAGGCCGCCACTTTCTCTCCTCCAGAGCTCCGTCCACTCCACTTCTGACTCTTGCCATTGTACGAAGAGCGGCGGCCCCTTTTATACACACCCGGATGTGCTCCGGGGCTTCCTGGCAATCTCACACCGACACACCCCAGTGTGGCGGAAGTGCCGGCTGCGTACCCAGAAGCACACCGGGTGTCCCCAGTCTTCTTCCCCCGGCCCTTCCAGGTGTGGCGGAAGTGCCGTGGTCCAGGGCTCCAAAGGCACGGGGGCACCCCCTGGCAGTGGCCACGGGGCCCTACAGGGTTGAGCTTCTAAGATCTGTATCTGTGGCCCCCAAAGGAACCAGGGCGGTTGCCCCCACAGGGTCTGGGGAAGGTGTAAGCCTTCCTCTGGTCTTCCTAGGCGTCCCGGCCGGGTCGCCACCCCAGCCATCTCTGACAATATATATATATATATATATATATATATATATATATATATATATATATATATAGTGATTAATACTTAAGGACACATTTACACATTTCCCAGAAATTAATTAATATAATTTATTCATTTAATTAGAAAATAATTAAGTTATTTTTATAGTTACACTGGTAAACACAACAAAATTTATCATTGGTTTTCTTGGTAAGACATTTGGGTAAAACTACCACTTCTGAATAAATAAATGCTTTGAGTTTTTATTTTCAGAACTCATTTCTACTTACTTCTGACATTCATCCAGAGCAAGAACATGAGGATGGTCTTCTTCTGACATTGTAATGACTGCTTCCTTCTTAAATGCTCCACGCCTGGACTGGTTTATAGTGTGCCGTGATATTGTTGATGTTGTAGAACTGGTCCAGTAGATGGTATCCCATGCTCTGTGGTAGGCTAACCCTTCTACAGAACCCACATCTAATAGAAACAAAAAAACATATAGATATAAATTTACAAAAATTAGAAACTTTTAAAATATCTTAATGGTCTTTACACAGGTGGATAGTAAATAAGCAAGTCATTAAAATACAATAACATGCATGCATTAAATAATAAAGTGTCACTTTAAAATGTTGTACACGTATATGTGAGATTTTATAATCTTGCCATTGACAGCCATGCAGATAGGCTCTTTCCATATTAAACACTTATTGCAAGTTTTAAAGATGAGGTGTAACCCAAATACAGTAAATAGGGAAATGAACTAGACTAGAGCCTCCCAGTACACATGTAAAGGTCACCATGAGGAGCTTAGCCAAACTTCAAACATGAACTGTACAGTATTCTGATGAGAACTATGAAATAGTCATTCAGGTTTTCCTTGAACTGTCTGCAATAATTAAAAACATATTTTTGACATTAGTAACAATTATTTCTAAATTTACAAACTGGAAAATTCAATAAATAGATTAACAGAATTATAAGCTATTTTTGATTTTTCAGCATTTTTCCATTTTTGTTTTCTTCAATAAATGCAAGTTTAAAAGTGTGATGAAACAATGCATTCATGGCACATACTGTACATTCATAGTATTAGTTAGGAAATTAGCAATTTGCTGTGACACAGGTCTAGTCATATTCAATAACCATCCTCCCTTTTCTTTTCTGACCTTTTGAGTAAAGTATTACCAGAAATCTATCCCAGCAGAAAGAGGCACAAACCAGGAGCCAACCGTGAATGGTCTTCTAATTTATGGTGGTGCTCACAGTAGGAGATCTGTGATTTGTCAAGAACTCTAATTGCATGTCTTGGGACTGTGGTGGTAAACTGAAGTCCCTGGAGAGAAACTTACATGATCTCCACATAGTTGGCACTATAATGATGAATGTCTTCAGGATCCATAAGCCATAACATGGTAACACTACTTGCTATTTCTTTCTCCTCCCCCTTCACTTTCAATAAACTGTGACTAGAAGCACAATATATGTTGTCAGTTTAGTTACTGAGGTATGAAAAATATATATTTTGTTTTGTTTTTCTAATGATAAGGAATATAAACTTAAGAAATTACTTAATAATTAAATAGACCTAATTTGAATGTGTTTGAGAGAGGCCCTGTGATGAATTGGCCCTCTACTCAGGGTTGAGTAGTACCTTGTGCCTAATGCTGCTGGGACAGGCTCCAATTCTCTGTGACACTAAATTGTATTTACTAGCTGTGAAAATGAGTGGATGGCTGGATGATTGCATGGCGTTGAATTAATAAAGCAAAACAAATCACAGATTTTTTTATTATTATCACAAATTAGAAACTCAAAATGAAATCTATTAATAAAATTACAATAAAAAAGCCTCTTATGAGAGATAGTTGTGTACAATGATTTACAACAATACATTGCTGCCATCAGCAAAAGTGAATCATGGCCATAGTGAACATTAATAAATATCCTGAATTTTTATCTTTGTTAAAACTTGGACCATAAAATTATGATTTAAAAACAGTGGAAATTATAGTGTTGTGTGGTATGCAGTGTCTTTGTTGTAGGCAGTTAATCTTCATTCCTGGAAGGCCATTTCCTTTAGATTCCGAACATTCTTCATGTCTTCGTGTAAAACCTTTCCATTTGAAAAAGGCACAATGTCACATCAACAGATAATACTAAAGTCTCCTGCTTTGAGTGAATTTATATTAATGCCCACTAAAAGGCACTAGAAGCATTTCTGTCTTACACAGCTATTGCAGATATTGAGATTCACAGAACAATTAAATAAATTACACACTTCTTTATGCAGTCCAACTATAATCATAAAAATGGAAAGAGATTGAGAACTAGAGCAAGAAGTAATTAGTAACTGGTCAAGAGGATAGCGAAATTTGTGCTTGCATGTCTAATACTAAACTAACCGTATGACCCATGGATTCTGAATGATCTGGTGCTGTATCTGGTCACACAACCATAGGTGAACAAAGTATACAGCAATCAGCTCACCATACTACCCTGTTGGGTGCCTGTGTTGAGAAACTGATACTGCCAATCCACGCAGGCAAGGGTCTGTCAGTTAGAAGGCACAAAAAGCAGCTGACGAGGATGGGATTAAGTTCAAAGTTTAGGAACATTCACCTTGGAAAATAGGGTAAAATAGGGTTGATAAGTGAGCTATAGTGTATAAACAGTACTCTGGCGTAGCACTTTTTATTATCCTGGGGTTTCAGAATGGTATGAAATATAAGGGGCATTGCCTGTCAGTGGGCCAGTTGTGAAGATACACAAATTAGAAATTCTGATACTATCTGAAATATTTCATTTAAGACGTTTCAGCAGTAGTCTCTCGCAAAGCTTTACATCATAATGGGAGTGGGAGCCACTGATCTGTAGTCATTGAGACAGTTCGCTCTTGTTTTCTTTGGTGCATGGCTAATTATTTATTTTGTTGAAATAGGTGGAGACTAAAGGTGTCTCAGTGAAAAAATAAAAATGTCACAGAAAACACCAGTATTTGGTCAGTACAGCCTTTTAAAACTCTTGCTGAAATTTATTTAGGACTCAATGCCTTCTAGACATGTGCAATTTGAAAATAAAGACTCCTTATAACATCCACAAAAACCACAGAGTGTGTGAATCACACAGTACTGAAGTTAACTACAAGGAAGGCTGTTTGTTACTGTGATCCAGGCAGACATATAAAGAATTAATTTTGCCTGGGAGAGAAAATGTGGATGAGATATTTAGGCTTTGATTTGTAATCTGTAAATATCTGTAAACCCTGCAATAGTTTCCATACTTCAAGACTGTTGCTATGCTCAGTCTTCAGTTTATCCTTTGAATGACATTGAGCAACTTAAATGAAACCACATTGATGTATATATTGTTTGTAACAGATATTGCTGTTTATTAAAGATATAAAGCAATATCATGCAGCCATCTAAATTGCCACAAATGCTGTCCCCGCTGTTTTATTCTGTTTGCTTTTAATTTCCTGGGCTAGACAGGCCAAAACATATGATCAGCCAAACTAAAACTGAAAAAAATAATAATAAGGAACCAAATTAAGCTTTAAAGGGCCAACATAGAAATGATAAGATTCAAATACTTCAAAAGCCTATAATTTCTATTCACTTAAATAAAAAAATATTCACCAAATTTCTGACTCATTTATCCAGTTTAAGGGACAAGCAAAATAGGAAACAATTTCCTAATGCATATATACAGATATATATATAGGAAAAAAAATATATATATATACATTGCTCAAAAAAATTAAAGTAACACTTTTTAATTTGAGCATAACATCAAATCAATTAAACTTCTGGGCTATTGATCTGGTCAGTTAAGTAGCAGAAGGGGTTGTTAATCAGTTTCAGCTACTTTGGTGTTAATGAAATTAATAAGAGGGGCAACAATGAGATGACCCCCAAAACAGGAATGGTTTAACAGGTGGAGGCCACGGACATTTTTCCCTCCTCATCTATTTGTTCATTAGTTTTGCATTTGGCTATGGTCAGTGTCACTACTGGTAGCTTGAGGCGATACCTGGACCCTACAGAGGTTGCACAGGTAGTCTAACTTTTCCAGGATGGCACATCAATATGTCTCCCAGCACAGTCTCAAGGGCATGATGGAGGAGATTCCAGGGGACAGGCAGTTACTCTAGGAGAGCTGGACAGGGCCGTAGAAGGTCCTTAACCCATCAGCAGGACTAGTATCTACTCCTTTGGGCGAGGAGAAACAGGATGAGCACTACCAGAGCCCTACAAAATAACTGGTGTGAATATCTCTGACCAAACAATCAGAAACAGACTTTGTGAGAGTGGCGTGTGGGCCGACGTCCTCAAGTGGGCCCTGTGCTCACCGCCCGGCACCGTGGAGCTCAATTGACATTTGCCATAGAATACCAAAATCGGCAGGTCCACCACTGGCACCCTGTGCTTTCACATATGAGAGCAGGTTCACCCTGAGCACATGTAACAGATGTGAAAGGGTCTGGAGAAGCTGTGGAGAACATTATGCTGCCTGTAACATCATTCAGCATGACTGGTTTAGTGGTGGGTCAGTGATGGTCTGGAGAGGTATATCCATGGAGGGACGCACCGGCCTCTAGAGGCTAGACAACAGCAACTTGACTGCCAATAGGTATCAGGATGAAATCCTTGGACCCATTGTCAGACCATGCGCTGGTGCAGTGGGTCCTGGGTTCCTCCTAATGCACGACAATGCCCGGCCTTATGTGGCGAGAGTATGCAGGCAGTTCCTGAAGAATGAAGGCATTGATACCATTGACTGGCCCCCACGCTTGCCTGACCTAAATCCAATAGAACACCTCTTGGACATTAGATAGATAGATAGATAGATAGATAGATAGATAGATAGATAGATAGATAGATAGATAGATAGATAGATAGATAGATAGATAGATAGATAGATAGATAGATAGATAGATAGATAGATAGATAGATAGATACTTTATTAATCCCAAGGGGAAATTCACATAATCCAGCAGCAGTAAACTGATACAAAGAAACAATATTATATTAAATAGTAATAAAAATGAAAAAAATAAAAATAAAATTAATGTTAGCATTTACTCCCCCGGGTGGAATCGAAGAGTCGATCTCCTCAGTCTGTCAGTGGAGCAAGACAGTGACAAAAGTCTGTCACTGAAGCTACTCCTCTGCCAGGAGATGACACTGTTCAGTGGATGCAGTGGATTATTCATGATTGACAGGAGTTTGCTTAGTGCCCGTTGCTCTGCCACAGATGTTAAACTGTCCAACTTTACTCCAACAATACAGCCTGCCTTCTTAACAAGTTTGTCCAGGTGTGAGGCGTCTTTCATCTTTATGCTGCCACCCCAGCACACCACCGCGTAGAAGAGGGCACTCGCCACAACCATCTGGTAGAACATCTGCAGCATCTTACTGCAGATGTTGAAGGATGCCAACCTTCTCAGAAAGTATAGTCTGCTCTGACCTTTCTTACATAGAGCATCAGTATTGGCAGTCCAGTCTAATTTGTCATCCAGCTGCAATCCCAGATATTTATAGGTCTGCACCCTCTGCAAACAGTCACCTCTGATGATCACAGGGTCCATGAGGGGCCTAGGCCTCCTAAAATCCACCACCAGCTCCTTGGTCTTGCTGGTGTTAAGGTGTAAGTGGTTTGAGTCGCACCATTTAACAAAGTCTTTGATTAACTTTCTGTACTCCTCCTCCTGCCCACACCTGATGCAGCCCACAATAGCAGTGTCATCAGCGAACTTTTGCATGTGGCAGGACTCCGAGTCATATTGGAAGTCTTATGTATATAGATTGAACAGGACTGGAGAAAGTACAGTCCCCTGCAGCGCCCCTGTATTGCTGAACACAATGTCAGACCTGCAGTTCCCAAGACGCACATATTGAGTCTACTCCCATCTCAGTCAGCTTGTCTCTAAGGAGCAGAGGTTGGATGGTGTTGAAGGCGCTAGAGAAGTCCAAAAACATAATTCTTACAGCACCACTGCCTCTGTCCAGCATAGCATATAGATGATGGCATCCTCTGCTCCCACCTTCTCCTGGTATGGGAACTGCAGAGGGTCGAGGGCGTAGCGGACCTGTGGCCTCAGGTGGTGAAGCAGCAGCCGCTCCATGGTCTTCATTAGATGTGACGTCAGAGCAACAGGCCGGAAGTCATTCAGCTCACTAGGACGTGATACTTTTGGGACAGGGGTGATACAAGATGTTTTCCAAAGCCTTGGGACTCTCCCCTGTTCCAGGCTCAGGTTGAAGATACGCTGTAGAGGACTCCCCAGTTCCAATGCACATGCCTTCAGCAGTCATGGCGATACACCATCTGGACCCGCTGCTTTGCTGGCACGAAGTCTTTTCAGCTCTCTGCTCACATAGGCTGCTGTAATTGTGGGTGGGGATGTCTCACCTATGCTGGTATCAGCAGATATGCTTTGGTCCATCCGACACCACCAGGTTGCACCTCAGACTGTCCAGGAGCTCAGTGATTCCCTGGTCCAGATTTGAGAGGATATCCCCCAGGACACCATCCGTCGTCTCATTAGGAACATGCCCCGATTTTGTCAGGCATGCATACAAACATGTGGGGGCCAAACAAACTGCTGAGTACAATTTTGAGTTGCTGTAATGAAATTTCGGCAAAATGGACTAGCCTGCCGCATCATTTTTTCACTTTGATTATCGGGGTGCCTTTGAATTCAGCCGTCTCTAGGTTGATAAATTTCATTTCCATCAAACGATATGGTATCCTTTCGTTCATAACACATTACCCAGTCCATATCAATAGATATATCCAGCAGGATTTTTTCCCATTGAGATCTGAAGTGTTTTCAAAGTGTTCCTTTAAGTTTTTTGAACAGTTTATATATATAGTGATGAATGGCCAGGGCCCTTACCCAGCCAGGATGCCCTGATTATGGAAGGACAAGGGGAGAGAGAATTTCCATTCAAGGAGCCAGAGTCAGGAAGGGGTGGATGAAGCTTTCCTTGAGAAGTGGAGGTGGAAGTAGGAAGAGAAGAAGTGTGCTGTTTACTGAGGTGCTTATGTACTGTGCTGTGGGGAGCAGGGAAATAGAACTCCCCACTTGTAAATAAACCTGTGTGTTGTGTGCTAAATTTGCTGTCTGTGTCGGGTTAGTGTGGCTGTATATGCCCCTAGACTTCACTATATATATATATAAACCATTCATTATATATTTTACAGATGTTATGAAATGCAAGCATAAAAGACAAAAATATTTTCATAATTTTCATTACTTGCATATGAATCACTTTAGCAGTGACAGACAGACAAAATGCAGAAAAAAGCAAGTGATGTAAAATTTGTCATAGAACCCGACATGTGTCTGAGAAACTGAGCTACTTATGAAGATCTTAAGGTCAAATCTGCAAGGTATTTGTTTTGCTTATTTGTCCATCTTGGACAAATATACTGTAAGCACCTACCCAAATATAAACTAGCTGCTAGAGAGCAAGCACAAATAGAGTAAGGGCTTAAAAATTATGGACAAAATGTCTGCCAATTCTGTCATATCAGAACAGTGAGTAGTTCAAACACTGTTTTGAGAGCTCTGTTTAAAGTAAAAACATGTTCTGTGAGGCTACATGACTACATCCAATGCATCAGTTGGTCACACTCCAATAAGACTATATGACCACAGTGGTCATCATCCCTGGATCACCGAAAAAATTTAAGTGTAAAATTACACTTTAAAAGTGTTAAATAAACCAAAATGGATATGGCAAATATGCTCCAGCTGTACAACCTGACATAAGACAGAAGTAAGTACACACAGAAAGAAATACAGACGGCCTTTTTACTACTTTAGAGTGTCATTGTACATAATTAGCATATTCAGTTAATTGTACTAAAGTCATATTGACAATCTGTGTCATAACGTATCAGGTTTGATTAGTGTAGACAGGCATGTCCTACGGTTAGTTCCCTTTTTATTTACTGAATATAGTTACAACCTTCAAATAAACAAATTATTGATTTTTCTGCTGAGGGATTGAGAGTTTCCAATAATGTAATTAGAAGAACTACAGAATTGCTTAACCATATCACTCAGTCATATTATAATGCAGTAATTAGTATTACTGCCTCAAAACATAATGTGTCTGGGTTCAAATGTAGGCCTGGTCATTGTTTGTGTGTAATTTGCACCTTCCCTCTATATCTTGTTTATATCAAGGTCCTTGAGGTTATTTGCAACCATAAAGTTGTCTGTCTGAACACAAATTTGACAAACGAGAGGAGACCATTAAGTCCATCAAGTTTTTTGTTTAGCTAATAGCTAAGTTGCCCAGCAACTCAAACAGATACTTCTTAAAAGTTGTCAAGGTTTCTGCTTATGGCTTGGCAGTTTTTTCCAGAGTCCAACACCACTTCCGGCAAAGAAGTGCTTCCTGTCTTTAGTCCTAAATCCACTTACATCCCCTGAATTTCATGTGTGTTAGGTTAATTGGCCACTTAAGTTGGCATTAGACACTCATTTCTACGTCTTTTTCTGTCTTACACTTAAAGCAACAGAGACAAACTCTAAACTCTCGACAAGTCACAATGGAAGAAGTGGATTTGGAAAAGGAGTCAATTAAAAGCATTAAATAATTCTTATTCCTCAAGACACTGTGTGTGATCTCTGTGAACTGAAGGCCAATAAAGTAACATTTGTTAAAATACTTAAAGAAAAATTTTTGAGCAAGCATTCAAAAGAGGAAAATCAGGATATACAGTCATATGAAAAAGTTAATTCTTTGGATTTTTGTTTATCATTGACTTAGCTTTCATAGTAGCAACTGATATGCCTTATTGAAACAGAAGTATTTCAGCAGTGACAATTAAGTTTATTGGATTAACAGAAAATATGCAATATGCATCATAACAAAATTAGACAGGTGTATAAATTTGGGCGCCCCAACAGAGATATTACATCAATACTTAGTTGAGCCTCCTTTGGCAAATATAACAGCCTCTAGACACCTCCTATAGCCTTTGATGAGTGTCTGGATTCTGGATGGAGGTATTTCTGACCATTCTTCCATATAAAAACTCTTCAGTTCAGTTAAATTTGATTGCTGCCGAGCATGAACAGCCTGCTTCAAATCATCCTATAGATTTTCGATGATATCAGGGGACTGTGACGGCCATTCCAGAACATTGTACTTCTCCCTCTGCATGAATGCCTTTGCAGATTTTGAACTGTGCTTTAGGTCATTGTCTTGTTGGAATATCCAAACCCTACGTAACTTCAACTTTGTGACTGATGCTTGAACATTATCCTGAAGAATTTGTTGATATTGGGTTGAATTCATCTGACCCTCGACTTAAACAATGGCCCCAGACCCTGAACTAGCCACACAGCTTCACAGCATGATGGAACCTCCACCAAATTTGACAGTAGGTAGCACGTGTTTTTCTTGGAATGCAGTGTTCTTCTACCGCCATGCAAAGCGCTTTTTGTTATAACCAAATAACTCAATTTTTGTCTCCTCAGTCCAAAGCACTTTGTTCCAAAATGAATCTAGCTTGTCTAAATGAGCGTTTGATACAACAAGCGACTCTGTTTGTGGCGTGAGTGCAGAAAGGGCTTACTTCTCATCACCCTGCCATACAGATGTTCTTTGTGCAAATTGCGCTGAACGATGTACAGATACACCATCTGCAGCAAGATGTTCTTGCAGGTCTTTGGAGGTGATCTGTAGGTTGTCTAGAACCATTCTCACAATCCTGCGCATATGCCACTCCTGTATTTTTCTTGGCCTGCCAGACCTGGGTTTAACAGCAACTGTGCCTGTGGCCTTCCATTTCCTGATTACGTTCCTTACAGTTGAAACTGACAGTTTAAACCTCTGAGATAGCTTTTTTTAGCCTTCCCCTAAACCGGGATACTGAACAATCTTTGTTTTCAGATCTTTTGAGAGTTACTTTGAGGATCCCATGCTGTCATTCTTCAGAGGAGAGTCAAAGGGAAGCACAACTTGCAACTGACCACCTTAAATACCTTTTCTCATGATTGGACACACCTGTCTATGAAGTTCAAAGCTTAACAAGCTAATCCAACCAATTTGGTGTTGTGAGTAATCAGTACTGAGCAGTTCAAATCAGCAAAATTACAAGGGGACCCACATTTTTGCACAGCTAGTTTTTCACGTTTGATTTAATTTCATACAACTAAATACTGTTTCACTAAAAATCTTTGTTAGGAAAACACCCCAGTACTCAGATGTTCCTAAGAAATGAAAGACATACCACTGTTATCTTTTTTGTTGAAAGTAGAGTAAATTATTATGCAGGCTGAGAGGGGTTCCTAATCTTTTTCATATGACTGTAGTTAATCCCTTCTGTGAAACAACATCCTT
Source organism: Polypterus senegalus (assembly GCF_016835505.1). NCBI lineage: Eukaryota > Metazoa > Chordata > Cladistia > Polypteriformes > Polypteridae > Polypterus > Polypterus senegalus. The sequence goes on along the minus strand of NC_053159.1, from coordinate 147,967,092 downwards.
ATATAAAATAACATCAATCAGTTTGTTTGATACTTAGCAAGAAAACAAATCCGACCAGCTCTGATAGGAAGCTCAGAGTACATTATTTGATTGACAAGGTTTGATACAAAGCTGATAGAGAGCACTTGCAGCTCATGCATTTTTATCTAAGTGTATATAAACTGTAGAAACAGGATTTTACATGTAGCATTGTCAAAAGTAGTGACATTTGAAGAAATGCTAAAACAGTGACTCAACACAGCACAACAACGCTCCTTGTTTAGAAATAGAAACTGCTTTAATATAAAAAGAAGGGAAAATGAGGAAACAGGTAAATAAGAAATTAGTAGCATTCACAGGGTCACAAACTTGTCACTCCTAATCTGACTCAACAGCGCTTTGAGGCTTCCTCATAGACCATTTTATCATTTAACACCACAATTACACTGTAGTTTCTTATAGATTATAAGGCAAGACCTTATTTCAAATACCCTTCTTTATCTCCACTTTCAGAAATTCTGCTGCAGTGAGTGTGTTTTAACTTTGCGAGGAGTTGCCAGTTTGAGTCTCAATCTGAAATGTTTTACTTGGTTTCTTAAATGTATTTTTTATGAATGGTGAAATATGCTGATTTGGAATAGTAGTAGAAATTCTTGATGAACCAAACTGAACATTTCTGGCTGAAGCCAAAACTGAATTTTAGGAAACATCAGACCAAATAAAAAACAAAGAGCACCCTTAGTGCCATTTATTTTTTGCCAATTTCTTTTTGTGCCATTGCATAGATTTAGCCAATTTTATTTTGATTTATGCTTTTCACTAAAACTGAATTATAAAACTGCAAGTTAATGTCTTTAGAAACAAACAGTTTAAAGCAACAAAAAGGGCTATAAGTGAAGGTACTTAGCAAGAAGGATTGTGCTTTCACAGTTTCAGGGCTTGTAAATTTGCAGATCCTGCATTCAGCTACTAATAAATTGTGGGTTTCCAATTATTTATAACTTTTAACTTGCACACCATGTACATAATGCGCCGAGTCACAATATCAATGTAATGTTTTCACGATGTTGATGAATTTGAGCAGATTTAGTTTGGCAGGGTGATTATTATGGATCCACACTGCTTAAGCACAACTTGTTTATACAGTTTGCCTCCTCCTCTCCTCCTTTGTCAATTTGTTTTTGTTTTTGTAAAAGCATTGCAGTCTCTTAGGGTAAGTCACTACTACTTGCATTCCTTGCTGTAAACAGACCAGTTTAATCATCTAAAGGTGTCATTCATGCCCCACAATACAATGCAGTGTCATGTTTTACTTATTCCCTACACAATGGACTGTCTGTCTGGTTACCGTCTGTGTGACGTTTGTCCATTCCACATTGGTTTGTACCGACTGTGACATCCTTCTCGCTTATCCTAAAATATTTCATAGCTTATTAGACTGATGCATGAATAATAGCTGACTGTTTATATATGTTTCATAAATGTCTACTTTGAAATCACGGATTGATACGGGCTGTGCTTCATATGAAACATAGTAATCTGGAAATGGGGGACTCTTTAAAACGATCCAGCCACACTAGTTTGGGCATCAGCTTAAGGTAATACAGACAGAGGCTCCAAAATTGTCCTGGATCAAGGAGTATTTAATTGGCAGGCAACAGTATGAGAGACTTTGTAAAATTTGGGGTTTGGCCCTTAGAATTTATATTCATTAATTTTTATGCTGATCTTATTTATTTTTCTATTTTTATTTAATTTTATTGTTACAATGGTGACATTACAATTTAGGCATTTTGAATGCTTTTTCTTTTATTTTTTTTAAATCAGCGTGCCACTGTTGTGTGCTTGTTTCTCATGGTGGTGCCGATATTGTAATAGCAACAATGTCAGTTGCTGATTATGTGGCCACAGTCTCCACAACACATGAATTCATCATGCAATCATTATAAAATATGTTTCCTTGGTTATACGCACATCCACGTTTTGTATTCTGAACCTCTATCAGCTGCTTAATGGATAAGACAGGACTGAGATAGTTGACTTAGTGAAAGACTTTTGTTTTGGCTTCAAATTTTGTACTGTGATTCTCTTTAATATTTCTGGTTTTGATGATTGACTTTCTGATTTTCTGAAAGATTCTCTCTGCATTTTGATCCCAGTGATTTCTATTAATGTGTTTTGCTTATCCTTCATCTCCATCTTGTTCATATATATATATATATATATATATATATATATATATATATATATATATATATATATATATATATATATATGTTTTTACAGGATATCCTGTTTATTTCCCTCACGTCCATAACAAGGAATGGGTGCTGAAGAACATCCCAAGACATTGTACTGCCTCCTTTTTTCTTCTCTCTTCTAGTCTACACAACTGGTTTTAATTACATATTCAGTTTATACCATTCATAGAAGATGGGAAGTTCTTGTAGTGTTCCTTACCTTTTGTTTTTATTTCCAGCCTAACTGGAGTTTTTATTTTTTTGTCCTCCTGGCCATCTGACCTTACCTTTTACTTTGCTAAATACTTTACAATATTATTGCCTAATCTTGATTGTTAATGTTTTATGTTAACTTCCTTTTACTTCATTTTGTAAAGCACTTTGAGCTACATTGTTTGAATGAAAACATGCTATATAAATAATTGTTGTTCTTGTTGTTGTGCTGTCTGCTGTATTGACAATGGAGATAAGAAGACATATGGAAGTATGCTTTAGGACTTTGTAATGTAGTGCAGAAATAACCACTTATAACTAAACATTGCCAATGATAAAATGATTTGATGGTGAACCTCCTCTGGATCAGAATGATCTGTGCTTGCTTTCAGCCACCATCATGAGAGAGCAGATGTAGGTTGTGCACCTATTAAAAGCTGGAGGTATTCTCAGCAGTAGATTGAATGAGGTGAATAATACAGAACTTCTCAGGTGAGTTAGGCCCAGTTACTGTACCGCAATTAAGTATGTTACTGCGTTTTGGGGATATTCTACTGTTACTTAGTGACCATTTTATACGGTTGTCTGCTGGGGAGTAAAAAGCAGAAGAACTAAAGTGATCAGGATGTTCAGCTGTATTGCAGAAGTTTCCCGAGCACATCTAACCGGGAGGAGGCCCCTGGGAAGACCCAAGACACGCAGGAGGGACTATGTCTCTCAGCTGGCCTGGGAACGCCTCGTGATCCCCCCGGAACAGCTAGTAGAAGTGACCGGGGAGAGGGAAGTCTGGGCATCTCTGCTCAAGTTGCTGCCCTCCAAAACTCTATCTCGGATAAGCGGAAGAGGATGGATGGATGGATGAAGTTTAAGCTTACTAAAGACTGTAACATATAGGTGGATGATGGCAAAATTAGAGGTCGTTATGGATCATTTTTAATTTTAATTCTTGTTTATTTTGTCTTTTTTCTCTTTCTTCATCATGTAAAACAATTTGAGCTGCATTATTTGTATGAAAATGTGCTATATAAATAAATGTTGTTGTTGTTGATAATGCAGCCCATTGTCTTTGAGCACTTGTAGCCCACTGGCAAGCTAAGAGGCAACATTGAGGATGTTATTTGCCCATTGACATCAATTGTTCACAACTTTCTGTTATTGTGCCTGTCCTTACAGTGAACAAAATTGGAATAATATTTCTGTAGAGACACTACAGCTTAAAAGTTCAATGGATATATTGTCGGTAGAATTCTGGTTCTGCTGCCTACATAGTAACATGTGCTTTGATTGTTCCTGTTTAACACTATGCCTGTTATATCCTGTGTTGCATGTACAGCAAGTGAATTTACCACCAGAGACCAATAAAATAATTTCTATCTGTCTGTCTATTAAGCTGCATAGCATACTAAGTTATTAGTCACTCACATTCTCATATTAGAGAAATATGTAAAAAAGATGCAAAATAAAAAATTGTTACATAAAATACACTATTGTGTCACGGACCCTACATTTAAATATAAATATTACTCATAAAAAGGCTATCCATTTCTACGTTTACCAATGAAATAGACCAATATTACATCATCAGCCTAGTAACGTTCGCCCTTTGATTTTTTAAACCATTGTCACCTTGGTATCAAAATTTAACCAAATATTATCAGTCTTCCAAAGCTAACAACAAAGCTTCACATTTACCTTCATAGACACCAAACTTCAGTCTAATTCTTTCAAATACATCTACCCATCCATTTTCCATCCATCCATCCATTTTCTAACCCGCTGAATCCAAATACAGGGTCACGGGGGTCCCCTGGAGCCAATCCCAGCCAACACAGGGCGCAAGGCAGAAAACAAACCCCGGGCAGGGTGCCAACGCAGGGCACACACACCCACACACCAAGCACACACTAGGGACAATTTAGAATCGCCAATGCACCTAACCTGCATGTCTTTGGACTTTGGGAGGAAACCAGAGCACTCGGAGAAAACCCACACAGACACGGGGAGAACATGCAGATTCCACACAGGGAGGACCTGTGAAGCGAACCCGGGTCTCCTAACTGCAAGGCAGCAGCGCTACCCACGATGCCACCATGCCGCCCACTTTAATATCAATTAGAATATTTATTAAAAAAAAACATTCTGCATCTGTAATAGAAAGTTTTGCATCACTTCAAAATTAGAAAAACTAGCTTGGAATTGAAGGCAAACATATTGTGAAATCATCTTAGACATGGCATTACAGAGGAATTACAATAGACTACATTGTTCAGAACATTGAAGGTCGACACACCTAATAAAAAATCTGCAAGCATAATTCTCAGAGTTTGGCTATTCAAATGCATCCCACTTCTTAAAAAATAGATTATGATTCAGAGATTGCCTGCTTTCATTGAAGGGGACTACACAATATAAATATATGAATGGAAATATAATTCACCTGCCTGTGACATTCTGAATTAAACCAGTAATGGAGTGTATAACTGATTAACCATCGACACAACAGAAAGCAACAGCTTATGATTTACAGAGGTGATGGTGGAGTGGTCAGATCATTACTCTGCTGACTGCTATCTATCACATTTTACTGTGCTTAACGAAGATGGATTTTTGTCAAGAGACAAGACGTAGCCAATAAATATTGTCATTCTGCTCTTCACCTGACTTTATCCCTTAGAGCTGACAGCTAACTTATCAATAATTGAAGAAAATTTGTTTGAGAGCCAACTAGTCACCTAGGATGTGGAGAAAAGTCTCCTCAAAAGCAAGGTAGGAGTTCTGTGTACAAGTTTTTCTTTCAGAATAACCCCCTCCTGCACGTAACAGCATGTTCTTTGCTTACATTAGCTAATTTACAGCATTTGAGTAGGACTGTGTTATGCTCTTTCATTTCAGCTTTAATCATAAGTGAATTCTTGCAAGATTTGGCATCACAGACACTGTTAAAATATTTACTATTTTAAAACTTTTATCTTACAATAAATGGGGTGTGTCAAAAAAAATTTATGATATTATCTCTACCCTGGACTACCCCTGAATTATTTATCAGGTGGGAATTTATTTACCCAGGGAAACAACAATTAAAACTTGACATGCAACACAGCAAACAGGAACTGTACAAGTTCTTAACCACTTTTTCTGAGTGTCCTTAAGACTGCACAGTACTGAACCCCACAAGCCTTTCTACAAAATTCAAACTTCCATCTTCAACTCTGAAACTGTGAATATCAGCACAAAATACTGATACAAAACACTTTTACATCCATAGGTACCATATGTGATATATTGTATCCATCTATTTATTAAACCACCTGCTTATTTGTGAAGCACTGGAGGCAAGGTAGAAACCATCACATCCACTCAATGTTTAGGGTGCTAGTCCATTGTAGAGCACTTTTATACAAATACAGTCAAAAAGATGTATATATTTGTACAGACTCTTTTAAGCTGGCACATGAGGGATTAATGAAACAATCCCATTTTGTAAGTGTCCTCAGAAAAGTATAATTCAGCAAGTGGTGAGAAATTGACATTGTTATATCTGAGCCAGTCTGGGGTTCTGTTTATCTTTCTTATATCACTTTTTTAAACTTTTGTTTATGTTAAAATTGTTGCTTGTGTTAATTATTTGCATTTCTCTATGGTTTTTGTATTAGTTTTGTTTATTATTTATTTCTGTTTCTACAGTATGTTCCCCAGGACGCTGGGCCACCAGTCCATCTTTGTCAAGGAACTACCCTCAACCCTATAAAGAATGAGAAAACAAGTAGCCCCTTGTTGTTCATTGAATGCACATGGTGGTTTTGCTAAATTTTTGTGTTTGTTACTATGGGATTTTGTGACCTTCTTGCTCCGTTTTAGACCATTCTTTCAGAAATTTGCAGTGGGAATGGTTTTCTACTGGATTGCTTTTTAGGCAACTTCCTCTGGACCTTATCAGTTCATATGTGTTCATTCTTTCATTTATAATGATTCTTTGTTTCCTTTGTGTTACACAAGCTGAAGGTAGATAGTCCTTTCCTCTTCAGACATTTTTGATGTTGATTTTGTGATAAGGTCCTGCCAAGCTCAAAACAGGCATACTACTGGGTTTTTGAAAAATGTGTCAAAACCAAGAAATTGTTCTGTTTGTACCCCAGAGGTTGTCAACAACATTTTAAAGGAAACAATCCTCATAAGTAGACTCAGCAATTATGACAAAAGACAGGTGTGTCATAAAGGTCATGTCAGTGTGTAGTACTTTTTCATATGCCAGTAATTACTAAAACAGCAACCTTGCTTGCTATCAAGTGGTAAACAGCAGGAGTTGACTGAGTGTATGGTTGCGTGCGTCTATCTCAACAAAGTTCACTGAATTTCTACTGAAATTTCATTTATAGGAGATCATAGAAAGCTCTGCTCAGCTAACAATCCTGCAATCATTCTATGCCGTGATTCAGGGATTTAACTGCCTGGAATTCTTACAACATTATTTTTTGATTCTAACTTGTGGATGTTTCTTGCCTTATGTTGATTTTCTCTGGATGGTCGTGGCTATATTCTTTACTATCACACTGATCGCTGTGAGTCAAGTCACACGGAAATCACGATTTATTTTGTCATAATTGTCTTTTCTGCAGCTCACAGTTCTTGACTTACATATTGTAGATCTCCACATCTCTCTGTCAATTTTTTTGTTTATTTCTAAAATACTTTGGCAATGTATTCTGACTTATAGTTTTGGTTAGTGTTTCTGGCTTGTTTTTTGGCTGTCTTGGCTTTTGACCCTCACCTGATTTTTTACTCCATTTTGCCAAATACTAATTTCATTTTCTGGTTTCAACATTCTGTTCAAGCTCACCTGGATCATAACACTGCACTGTGATGTTGCATTTTCCGTTGGCATTCACACAGTATATTTTAACAAAGTACCAAAGAACACATATTCTTTTGTTACCTAGCAGTGATCTTGTGCACTTAGCTGCCATTTCAACTAGTAAATGGCCTCTCATAATAACTACTGTACATGATGGATGCAGTGGTTTCTGCAGCATTATACATTCACCAATTGAATGGTTTCATGGCTTCTGCCTCTTGTGGAGACTTACTTGTTAAGCAGCTAGTTGTGACTGTGCTCTGAAATCTGTTTTAGGTGTCTGATTGGTGTGCTTTGACTAGAAAATACTTTAATGCAGGGGTCCTCAAACTCAGTCCTGGTGACACCATGTAGGTTTTTGTTCCCTCTGCCTTCACAACACTGAATATCATCTCTAATGTGTTCATTAGTAAAAAATGGAGAACAAAACTAAAACACAAAAACAAAGGACCACACTAAATGACACTTCTGTAACACAAATCAGTGCTCAGCACATCCAACAAAATGACCAAACTTAATTGAATTATTTCTACATTAACCCAAAACCTAAAAACAGAGAAATATGAGCTCACTGCATTAGGCTTGGAGTCCAATTAAAGCACAAAAATTGTTTGGAAAAAAACCTGCCGCCACGTGGGACCCCCAGACTGAGTCTGAGGACCCCTGCCTTTACATTACTTCAGCATTTTCAAAAAAGATGATTCTCTGATTTTTCTACCATGTCATTTGCTCTTCTCAGCTGGCATACTATCCTCATTATCTGAGCTTTGGACTTCCAAGAAGATAAGCTGAGATCTCTACCCACTCTCATTTTGATTGACCCAAATTCTCAGGTACATTAAGGTATTCCACTGATGCCAGTGTTAGCTCTTTGAAGCTTTTTTGTTTTAATATTTATGAAAATCCTTTCATTTTGCCCTTCAGCGACACTTTCTGCCTAAAATAAGAAATACAGGCAATGCACAGAAATAACAAAGCAAATTATATATGTTGATAAAGGCTCGCTTGATTGAAATGTGAGTCACATTCAGCTCTGAATACTGCAGTCATTGTGGAAGACTTGAAAGATATTCATGTCATGCAGCAAATTTAGGAACATTTCAAAACATCTCAGTGAAAACATTTTTTTCACAGTATTACAGCTTGAGATGATCTGCCAAAACAGATTGTGATAATAAGGATCGATGCACTGAAGACACCTTCACTTTCTGTCATCAAAGTTATTTTGGCAGTTACTTTTCCTGAAAACTATGACATTAAATTCTTTCAAGATTTAAAGAAACCAATTTTACACCACTGTTGCCATAATGATATGATCTCAGGAGTTGATTGAAAATTGTGCTATGATGTTTATAGATGGGCAAATAAAATATATGGTTGGAAAATTATCTACCTGTACCTTCTTGTACATTTCTTGCTAAAAGCTATACAGTATGCCTGCATAAAAATTCTAAACAAAATAAATAGTGTTTCTATACTGTGTATCATCTCTGTATCTAATAAAACGTGTAAGATAACTGTCATACATATTTAAGACTTTGCTTTCAAAGACACCATTCAAAGTACGTAAGTACTTCACAATTTCTAAAACTTTAAAGAAACTGAGAAACATCCTGTTTGAGAGTAAATAGCACAAAATGTTACAAACGTTCTAAGATCCATCTAAAGAAGATTTTTGTTTTCTTGCCAATAGCTAAGGAAAATCTAAGAAAGAGAAAAGTTCCCATCAGAGCAAATTTCTTCATTTCTCTAACAAAGCCTTTGTTATAGAAGAATGTCAATGTCAATTTATTTATATAGCACATTTAAAACAACATAGGACTGCTGTGGCCAAAGTGCTTTATAAAAACAGAATGAAAGAAAACAAACAAATAACATAAATAAAAATAAAATATATGAACATAAATAAAATAAATAATAAATAGAAGTAATATTATATAATCACAGTGAGGAAACCATCAGTATTACTGAAGATCTCGGAATGCAAGTGAATAGAAATGAGTCTTTAGTCTTGTTTTGAACAGTTCGATTGTAGAAGATTCCTTTATGTGATGAGGTAAAGAGTTCCACAGGCGAGGAGCAGCAACTGCAAAAGCCCTGTCTGCCCCCCTTAGTTTTACACTTGGAAGAAGAACACCTTGTAAGAGTGTTGCAGTATCTTAAATTGTAAATAGGTGATTGTCATAACAATGTCTGTTACACTCATTTGATAAATATGACTTAGGGAAGATTATACAAATAAAACATCAGTATGGCTATACAGTGCAAGGACAACAGTAATCTGCAGTACATCATGAAAGCAAATCTGCTGTATGTTAACTTAGACTAATTCAACCAACTGTGAGGCACACAAACAACCCCCTAAAACAATGACGTCATCATATTTATATTTCAAGTTCTTGTATTTTCTTAACAGTCTGTGCATTTCAAAAGACAGAATAATTAATAGTTTGATGATATTTGATATCATGTATGATTCCACAGTATTTTCTGAATGTGTTTTTAGCCCTTCAGCAAAATGTATAAAATGAGAAGGTTTTGTTATAAGACAATGTTATCAGAACACAAATAACAATCAAAAGATCTAATGCTCACATAACCTACCTATACAAGTACTGTAGTTGTCCCTGACTAACACTTGACATGGCAGGTCTGCTTACCACTCTCTGCTCACCTTACTTGTAGTAACACCTCAAACCCCATCTTCACATCTTGCCTCTTTTCCCCCCTGCCAGTTGAGCTCTTGCCAATAAAACAGTTCTGGACTCCAACTCCAAAGATAATTTCCAGATCACTTCCATGATCCAGATCCACCATTATCCTACCAAACAGTGTAAAGAAGCCCAAAGAACACTGCACTCCAGTGAAGTAGGGAGCTCCTAATATTTAATGGGAGTGCCCTACTGACTTTTACATGTCAGTTTAGGACCTCATAAAACACTATAATTGTTTAGGTGTACCCTTGGTGAGTAAAGGGAGGGATACTACCTTCAGTTCTTTTACAAAATATATAAAAATATTTAGCATGTAATGGGAATATTGATGTTAAGACTTAATCAGTTTTGGCAACCAATTTAGTACAATTAAATAAATAGTTCAATCAAGTATTCATAAATGAAAAATAAATGAAATACCTCATGTAGAAATAAAAACAAACTGAGTTTACATGTTTTGAAATAGAAGAGTCAGGTGCACTTCAAGCCCTCAATATGTTGAAGACTAATAAAACTCACAGACCTGATAGGATTTTACCAGTTGAATAAAATGGAACATGTCATTTATAAATCTTTATTAGGCATATTTGAAACATTACTTCAGAGAGGAGAAGTTCTGAATGACTGGAAATATGCAAATGTGGCCCAAATCTACAAGAAGGGAGACACAATGGATCCTGGAAATTACTGACCAATAAGTCTTATTTATGTAACATAATGAGAAAAAATAGAAAAGTTATTGTTTGAAACTAGCATACTAAATAAAAGCCAGCTTAGATTTATGACTGGGCGATTTTGCCAAACCAATCTATTTTTTTTTTTTACCAGGCTTCTGGAATAGTTGACAAAAATAAATCATACAACATCATTTACTTATGACTTACAAAAAATCTTTGATACAGTCCCACAACAAAGAATGATTCTGAAACTAGAAGCTGTTGGCATCGGTGGTAAACTACAAGCTGGTTAACTGGCAGGAGAGAAACAGTACTGTAGAGGAGAATACTCCATATGGAGTGAAGTCATTGGTGGTGTCCCTCAGGGGTCTGTTTTTGGACCCTTAATTTTTGTAATTTATATTAAAAATGTATTTAGTATACAGTAGTTATAGTAAACTTGTGAAGTTCAATAGTGATACTAAATTGGAGGAATGGCAAATATTGAAAAAGCAGAAAAAATAATTTAAAAATGCAGTTTAACACAGAAATGTGCAAAGTGCTACACCTGGGCAAAAGGAACTTCAATTAAAAATACAACATGGGATGCAAAAGAATGAATGTCTTAAATGAAGCAATCCTGAAAAGGATTTATAAATTTACATTGACACAACATTCTTATAGTTTAAGCAATTTGCAGATGCAATTTGAATGGCAAATAAAATGTTAGGTTGGGAGCATGCACTGTTAGGTTGTATTGAAAATACTGTTGAATATAAATCGAGTGACATTATGCTTAGACTACATGATACAGCTGGAGTATTGTGTGCAGTGCTGGCCATTACACTACAAAAAAGAAACAGCACCACTGTTCAGAGGACAGCAACCAAGTGCATCTCTGGACTTAATGAAATGTCGTACTTTGACATGTTCAGGAAAATTTAAAACTGTTTAATCTCAAAGGGGCCTCATGTATAAATGGTTTTCATGCTCACTTCAAGATGTATAAAAACTAAACTTGGCGTAAAGTCATGCATATTTTAATGGCAGCCTCACACCATGTGTATGCAAGGTTCTGCCCAGTTTTGCAACCAGCTTCAAAGCAGTGCTACAGTTTCTGTGTCGTTTCTCTTTCCTTTATAGATTCACATCCATGATATGGGTTTTATCAAATACACCGAAATTAACTGCATGTTTTAATGTTGTTAGAAGACTTATCAAATGGAAGAATTAGAATAGAGCAAGTATAGATGGTGATAACTGGCTTGTAAGTCGATTTCAATTTCCAAGAGCTATCCTCTTGTAGCTGTGTGCTGAACTGGTGCCGGATTTACAAAGGCAGACTTTAAGGAATTGTGCTCAACTGGCTCCTTTGCAAGTTCTGGCCACCCTCGGGTTTTTAGCCACAGGAGCTTTTCAATGTGAACTTGCGAAGTGATCGGGTATTTCATTACTGATTAACACCATGCCAGCTGTATGAGATGGTATTATCTGCTTGTCATCCAGATAGGTAAGATTTCCTTACACTGTGTTTGAACTGGCAAACATCAAAGTGAAATTCCCTGCAATGTCTGGTTTTCCAAATGTAATTGGAGCAGTCAATTGCACGCACATTGCTATTCCAACAGTGGCAGACAAGTTACATCAGCCAGGGATGAAACACCAAAAGAATGAGATGGCATTCCATATATCATCTACAGCAGGAGAACTTATAAAAACGGCAACTCTGCACAGTCAGAGGTGCTTTTTCCAACTATTGCAGCAAAAGAAAAGCAGACATTTTCAGGATCGCGAGTCACCTCAAAGAGCCATGTAAAAAGCAGCAAAATCATTTGTTGTCACGCTTGGTGTCGAACCTACACTATAAATGTGCCTTCCGAGAATGAATTTGCTTATTGAAATAAAAAGCATTTCCACTCTATTAACGTTCTGTTCTATAGTGCACAGAAAGTGTGTCACATTGTACAAGCATATATCGTGCTGCATAATGTGGCACACTATTATAGCTTGCCCGTACCCGAAGAGATGCAGTTTAATGAACCTGATCCTGACCTGCCAAATAATCAGCCAAATCAAACAGTGCTACAACTTATTTTGAATGTATTTTGCAGAATGTAAAACAGATAATCAGATGCAGCATTTATTTTTTAACCAATTCTTCCAATTCATTTAATTTGTGGTCAATATCACATTGTACAGCCCTTATATTCCTTAGTTCATTGGCCACATCTCTTACAGCATTTATTTATTTATTGCATTTTGTGACACCAGAATAGCATCTGTCAACACACAGCCAGATGGTTGCTCAGCAGTTTCCGGGGCAGAGATGAGTGCACAGTCAGTGCCTGAAAATGTGCTGGGCACAGTAGTACCATCACCACCTGGAGTTGCGTCCTCAGCATGGGGCTCAGCTTTTGTAATCTTGTCTAAAACAGAATAAACAGACCATGGGCTGCGACTCACTTTTCATGTTGACTTTGATATCTGGCAATTTCTTTTTTTTATTTTGGGCACTGTGCAAATTTCTGAACTATCGAGTGTCTCTGTCATGCTGTATTACTCCATCAACTTCCTTTTGTTGCTTATACTACTACTTAAGCCAACAAATAGTACATTTTTCATTGCCTCCTCTTGGCATTCACAGAAATTCTTCTTTTTTTCCCACACGCTTTTGCCATTGTCTTTTAGCAAAACACTGAAAGGAAAGGGCTATTTATATTATTTGCATATTCAAACATGCACAATTATGGGAGGAGTTGGGGTGGGGCTGTATGGACATGCGTTAAAATTTCATGTTCACTGAGATTTATAAAGGGGAAGTGTGTGGAAATTGGAGTGTGCACAATTTTATGCATCTGGATTTTATGTGTGTGTATGCACATTTCCAGTTTTGTCCATACACCATTTTTTAGTGTGAAATCTACATATGACGTCCTACAAGTGGCCCAAGAAGATGAGATAGCATGGGGACCTAATCCATGTCTTCAAAATTCTTAAAGGCATTGATAAAGTAGATGCATCAGAATTCTTTCAACTTAGTATTGGATCACTTACTCAAGGACATCAGTTAAGGAGAAGCACATTTAGGACTGAAGCCAGGAAGCACATCTTTTACTAAAGAGTTGTATAAATTTGAAAAAAAACTATTAAGTCATGTAGTTGAAGCAGAAACATTGACTGCCTTTTTGAACTATCTGGATAAGATATTGAAATAGCTTAGCTATTAGATAAACAAACAAGCCTGATGGACTGAATGGTTCTCTTGCTTGTAACATTTTGTATGTTTTAATATTTTTCCATTACCAAAGCATTATGATGCAAATTATTAAAATTATTTAACATTGTTTCCTTTCCAGATTCATTAAGCCTTTTTTTTGTTTTACATGTACAATGTTGTACATTTACATTTATTTACTTAGACGTTTCTATCAAAAGTGGGTCAAAAGAGGTCAACATAATTGAGTAAACAACATTCTGGGGGACTGTTTCGGAACAAGTGTTACAGTATGAGGTTATAAAATTGATCATCACAAGTAAAAAGGTCAGAACATAATGCAAGCCAGTGACATATCTTTGGTTACAAAAACCTAGCAGAAATATCAGATAAACAGAAATTCACAAAACAACAGAGTCTTCCAACGCTTCTTAAATTTAGAGAATCAGAATTGAGTGAGAAGGAGCATAGCACCTCACATGTGTTTCAAGTTATTTGCCCAGTAACTACTCTGAAGGCAATCATCAACAATTTGAACTTAATGCATTCTGTTACAGGGAGCCAAAGTAGAGATCTGAAAAGAGGAGTGATACGTGCCCACCTCGCTGGGTTGACTACCATATGTGCCGCTACATTGTTAATCATCTGCAGTAACTTGGAGACATATACTGGTGCTTCTGCTTGCAGAAAGCTGTAGAAGTCCAGATGCTACAAGACCAAAGCCTGGTCTAGGAGTTATACTGCACACTTATTCAGATACGGCCTGATTTTCTGGATGTTGTATATAGTAGTTCTGCAAGACTGAGACATCATTGCAACATGGTCAGTAAAGAACAGCTGGCCGTCGATCACCATCCCAACTTGGTGAGTGGTAGCGATTAACCGAGGAGAACAGAGAAAGGGTGCTGAATAGACAAACTGGGATAACGAGAATTTCTATCTTTGCCAGTTTGAGGTGGAGATGGTGCTCCTTCATTCCAGTTGCAGTATCAGTGAGATATGCAGAGATTCTAGCTGAAACATGGGGTCCTTTGGAGGGAACTACAGGTACATCTGTGTATCACCGGCACAGCAGTAAGAAAAGCAACCACAGAACAAAATGATGGGGCCTAATGCGGAAGTATATGGAAAGAAGAAAGGGTCCAACACCAATCCTTAGGGCTTGCCTGTTGGCCCCTTGACATCTCTCCTTGTAGGACAAGATGATGGGACCTAATGAAAAGGTGTATAGAAAGAAGAGAGGGCCCAACACAGATCCTTATGGCTTGTCTGTTACACCCTTGAAATCTTTTATCTCCAGGACACATGGTAGGATCTATCCAAAAGGTGAAATGTAATGCCAAGGTCACAGAGGGTGGCAAAGAGGATCTGATGGTTGACTCTGTCAAAGGTTTTTCTCACTTGTCACAATTTTGGAGCTATTGTTTCTTGGTGGTAGCCACACAGTTTATGGTTGCTGTACCCATTGTCAGTCACATAATGTGCTATGTCTAAATCCAAGCTTTTGGGTAAACTTAATACAGCAGCAAGTATAAACCAAACTTAATAACAGAGAAAGGAAACTGAGTTAACGGCTATGTTAAGAATTTTGACCTCCAATTATTGATTAACATTTTGATTTTGTTTCTGGGCTCGATCTGACTTTCTGAAACTGTCCATAATTGTATTACCCCTTGTCTCTTCATTTCCTGGTTCTAGTTTTATTTTCTGTTCTTCTTAAACTGTCATGTTTCCAACTTTTGCCAAAATAATCAGACACAGTATTAACAATATAAACATCCAGATACATACTACTGTTTAAAAGAACATAGAGCTAATGGTCAACCATGTGTTCTTTATACAACAGAAAGTACTAGGGTGTTGTACCATGTTAGCCATCATGGATGTAGTGAGAAGTCATCTTGCTTGAAGAAAGGGCCTGAGTTGCCTTGAAAGCTTGCATATTGTAATCTTTTTAGTTAGTCAATAAAAGGTGTCATTTTGCTTGACTAGTAACAGAAAGAAAAATGGAGCAGGAGTGTATAGCATATTTTATAGGTGACTGGGGTAATCCTGTAAACATTATTTGAATAAATAGTGCAAAGGTCGCCAAACAAATCCTTCTCTCTCTTGCGTTTCTGTCAGTCTCAGTGGTTTAACATCTGAGCACTGTTTTGTTGGAATTCATAAAGCCATCTAGGCTTTGGATGTTTTCTCCAAACTAAAACACCTGGGGCCTTATGTATAACGTCGTTGTAGAATTCACACTAAAACATGGTGTACAGACAAAAACAGAAATGTGCGTACGCACAAAAAAATCCAGATGCATAAATCTGTGGATACACCAAGTTCCACGCACTTCCCCTTTACAGATCCCAACGAATGTGAAATTTAAGGCACTTACAAGCGCCTACAGCTCCAACCCGATGCAAATCAATATAAATATCAACTTCTGTTCAGTGTTTGGTTAAAAAAAATGGAAAGGTATGTGAAAAAAAGAAGAACTTACACAGTGGTATAAGAAACAAAAGCGTAGACAATTGAAAGTTCAAGTTCAGTAGGTCGCACAGCGCCCAAAAGAAAAAATAAGTGGTCAGATATCACAGTTGACGTGAAAAGGCGAGTCACAGCCCACTATCTGTTTATTCCATTTCAGACACTATTACAAAAACTGACTCCCATGTGATGTTCAGGTGGTGATGCTGCTGCTGTGCTAAGTATGTCTTCATGTGCTGGCTGTACAGACACCTCTGCGTCGGAAAGCGCTAGTAGGCCATCTAGTTGTGTGCTGACGATCTGTTCAGGAGTCGCAAAATGCTGTAAGAGATTTGGACAATAAACTAAGGAATATAAAGGCTACATTATGTGATATTGACCACAAATTAAATGAATTGGTTAAAAATAAATGCTGCATCTAATTATCTGTTTTTACATTCAAACAAAGTTGTAACACTGTCCGATGTGGCTGATCACTTGGTGGGTCATGGACAGGTTCTTCATAGTGCATCTGTTCAGATACATGCTTTGCACATTGTGACACACAATGGCACTATACAGCAGCACATTAATAGAATACAAATGCTTTAGCATGCAGTAGCAACAGCACCAAGCACCACAATGGACCAATGCTCTGTTTTTTACTTTTGAGGTGACTCGCTATCCTTAAAAGGACTGCTTACCTATTGCCGCAATAGTTGGAAAAAGCACCTGAGACTCTGTGGAGTTTCCAATTTTATAGTCCCTCCTGCTCATTCTTTTAGCAATTAATCCCTGGCTGATGTAACTTGATGCAATAGCAATGTGTGTGCAGCTGACCGCGTTGATTACATTTGGAAAACTGGATAACTCAAAATCAACTTAGAAGCCAGTCATCATCATATAGAAATATGCACTCTCTTCTAATTCTTCCATTTGCAATATCTTCTAACAACACTAAAGCAGCCATGGTAGTTGGGATTGTCTGACCATTCCATGCACCATTATAATATTGGTACAGAATGATTACAATCAAGTGAATGAAATTTGTAAACAATATGCAATTATTTTCGGTGTATTTGATAAATCCTGTATCATTCATGCGAATATGAAAAAGAAAGGTAAATGACACAGAAACAGTAGCAATGCTTTTATACTGGGTTCCTCCAGTTTGCAAAACTGAGCAGAAATGTGTATGCTCAAGGAAGGTGGGGAACCGTGAAAATGTGCATGGCTTTACACCTAGTTTAGTTTTTATACATCTCAAAGTGTGTGAGGAAATGGGCATACGCAACATTTTTGTGCGTACTCACCATTTATACATGAGGCCCTGGGTCACGGCTGAAGACCCAAGATAGACAAGAAATTTATTGCATGAAAAAGTAATTGTCCCTTTGAGGTCCAGATTAGCCAAAACATTCCACTTTCACTATTTTTTCCTTAATCATTGTTCCACTTTGGCAATATTGAGGGGAACTTTAATGTTCTTCTTAGTAACTGAGGTTTATTGATTTGCAGCTCTGCTATATTGTTAATACTTTTATCAATTAGGACAAAATGACTCTGGTTCAACATGGCCCCAGAGCCTTAAAAGTGTCTTTGCAACCCTTTGTGCACTGACTGATAATTACTTTTTTTAAGGATTTGAAAGTTTCTTTTGATGTGCCCTTGAATTTGTATGCTTTTAATTCATACTGATGACAACAGACAGAAAGATTTGTATTACTCACTGCTGAACAAAATAAGCAGTGATTGTTAACATATACAGTATTTTAAAACCGTCTGGCCCTAATTTACTAGGCAAGCAATAACTTTTTTGAACTTGAAAATTGTCAAGTTTATTTATATTTACACCAAACAAATGAAATAGGCAGCAAACCTTGTTGAATTTTATTGTCTGACACTCTCCTCAATGTTCAGTGAAAAAGACCAAATTTACCATGAACAATGTGCAGTAATGTAGAAAATCAGAATGGCAGTAAAAGGTTTTTTACTGCACTGTAAATAAAATATGTAGAGCGGGTTTGAAAAGTACTGTCATATCAAATAAACAAAACAGCTAATATAACAGGGTGATAAAATAAGAAAACATGAAACTATAAGGGGAAATGAGGGGTCATTTTTTAAATTAAATTGTTTTATGTAGGTACCACAGCAGGTATTTTTTGGCAGCACAGATCTTCTACTTACATATGTAAGAATAATAAGCATTTTACTGCTCTAATAACGAAAGGTACCAATTGACATCGAATTAAGTTTCTTTATTATTCTTTTTTTATTAAAATTGCAGAAACTATCAGCTCTAATGCAATCATAGTTTATGCTGCCTAAACACACACACTAGTTTGTTTTCAAAAGTGCATTTTTCAACTTTTCAGTTTTTAGATTTTCCATTCAAACTTCTGTGCTGAACACTACTATTAGTATGTAAACTTTCAAGAGGAAAAGTATTCTATGCAAAGTTTAGATAACAGTCAGTGTGACACGGTAGTTGATGCACTGGTCCACTGATTCCCACCACTGACTTACTGTGGAACCCTGAACAGGTCAGATAAGTGCTTATACACTGAATGAAATAAATGTATCAAAACAAAGGTACTGTATCCCAGTCTTCTCAATTACCTTGTTGGAAGGTGTCAGTTAAATAAACACTAACAGTATTAATATATTAACCTCCTTAGCATTATGTTTACCACTGAAAAAGCAGGCCAAAAACGTAGATTTTTTTTTTCACCAACTAAAAAATTTTATTACTTGTAACAGAAACATGTAAATACCAAAACATCAACAGTTTTACAGTAGGGAAGATTTGTCTAGTGTCCACTGTTGTAATGAAGCAGGTTTAGTATACGTACTCCATGTGATATGTTTTCACCAATGCATGTAGGTACTGTTTGAGCAGATGTTGAAAGATTTGTTTGTAATATTCAAGATGTACCCAGCGCTTGCTTCATATAGCATGTAGAACCTGATACCGAAATGACATCTGTTTGGCTGTGATGTACTGTATCCTTGACAGCCTTCTCATTAGACTTTGGGTCAATACTTATGTCAGCGATTGGGAACCTATACCTTCTGCATATTTTTGATGAATACCTGATACGCAATCCACAGTTTGCACAGGTTTAGGTGCTGAGTGATTAGCTTCATCATAGTCATTGCTATTAGTGAAACATAGGTATTTCATAATGAGTGCAAAACAACACTCACTCATAACTTTACCGAAAATAGGTGTCTACAACGGACAGTTTGTGGACCAATAACATCTCTGGACTGGAGTATCCACCTGCAGTATCAGCAGCCTGAAAAACACCCACATGTCGTCTACAGCAACAGACTACCTGTGACTGCGACAAGCAAATGGTTTACTGTGACTTTTCCGATACTGGTTGGCAACTATTGTTTTCCATCAGACAATCACTGAAAAATTGAGAATTGTCCAGATAATCATGATCGACTGATATCTTTAGAGCCAGGTTACTAGTAAATGGGAAATTGAGGAGATGCAGGATTGTCAGCCGTAGTGTAAAGCTGACACCAAACACAAATATCAGTACAACTTGGCAGGTTGGAACAGGTGTCATATTCACTATCCATGTCAACATTGATAACACATTCACATCATCATCACTATTTCTGAGTTTGAGCAATGGTTCACTTTCAATTTGTTGCAAAAACTGGTTTTGCATCTTTTCATTTTGCAATGTTTTTGGCTGAAAGCTCCATCCCATTAATAAAATTAACTAAAATTTTAATTGAAAAAAATGCGTTTTTCCATGTAGTAATACATGATTGCCACCATGTTCCACTGATGATCAGTATGGGTTGTCCATACCTTATGATGAAATGAGTAGTTAACTGTGGAGGCTACACACAAGAAAAGCCATGGGACCAGATGGAGATAGTTCTCAGGTTCTTAAAGCCTGTGCTAACCATATTTGTGGCATCCTCTCCTACCCTTGTAGTCTGTTACTATAGCTTCATAAAGTGCTGCTGCTGTAGAAAGCATCCTGTATTGTTATAGTTCCAAAGAAAGAAGGCACCTCTTTACCTGATGACAATAGATGATGAGTAGCCCTTACTTTCCACATCAGGACCTTCAAGAGGCCTATCCTGGACTATGAGTAGTGCTGTAAAATGTCACATGGATTCATTGCAGTTTGCTTAGTGGACAAAGATTGGGATGGAAGCTGCAATTACAGTATCTGTCTGCTCCACAAAGCTTATGCCAATCTGGGTAAAGCTGGCAACACTGTGAGGATTATGTATTTTAATTTCTCCAGTACCGTCAGTACTTTCCATCCATCCCTGTTAAGGAGTAAGCTCAGAGATATGCAGGTAGTTCCCATGGTATCCTGGATAATTGACTACATGTTGTGCAGCAAGTAGTTTGTGAGGCGGAAGGACTGTGTCTCTGATATGGATGTGAGCAACAATAGAGCATCACAAGGAAAAATCCTCTCCTCTTTTCTCCTAACCCTGCAGACCTCACGCTATAAATACAACATCAGGTAATGTTACTTGTAGAATTCCTCAGAGGATTCTGCACTTATGGGGTGTATTAATAAGGGGGATGAGATAGAGTATAGGAGTCAGGTGGAGAACTTTGTTTTTGTAAAATTGTGAATTATTTGCAACTTAACATCAGCAAAACCAGGAAAATATTTATTGACTTTCACTGCATCAGAAAGCTTCTATGCCTGGTTACTATTCAGGGAGTGGATGTGAAGGTGTTGGTGCACATTATGAAGGTCAGTATCAGTGACTGGCTGGACTACTCTAGTCACATAGAGGAACTCTATAAGAAAGGGCAGAGGAGACTCTTTTGTTAGTAGACTGCTCTCCTTTAATGTGGGTAGTGACATCCTATACACGTTCTACAACTGTGATGACCAGTGTCTTTTTCTACACTCTGGTGTGCTGGGCCGGTAACTTCACTTCAAAAGAGACCAGCTAAATCAACAACTAATTAAATAGTCAGTCTCAAATATGGCATGCACTCCTGGCCCATTGGAGATAGTCGAGGAGGACAGAATGAAGACATTATGAACAATGCTGCACATCCTCTCCCTGACACACTAGCATTGGAGACTTTCAGCCAACTAATTATTCAGTGGAAGTGTGTCAAGAAACGCTACTGGGATTCCTTTAAACCTATGGCAATATGTTTTAACAATGTTGTGAATAAGCATGAGATTATGTCATGAATGTGCCTAAGAATGGTGTAGGGCTGCTTTCTGCATTTTGTCAATTGACATTAGAGTAGGTTTTAGAGGGCTGCAACCTATTCAGGAAAAAAATGGCATTTAAAACAGACGAATGAGTATTGTAATTTGATGCTAATTTATATGCAAAAAGGAGAAAGAAATTTCTTAAGACTGATAACTGGGGAAGAATGCTATGGGAGAATGACATGTGAATACAGGAATAGTACTGTACAGTCTCTTCTGTACATCACTTTGCAGGATGTGAATGGTACATGTGTACAAATTTTATTTTTAAAAACATAAAACTGATTTCGGTCAACATAAAAAATAAATTATATATTTGTGGGAGCCATACATTTTAATTTGTGTCTTGAATAAAGCTTACATCAAAAGATCTATAATACTACTGCATAAGGGCTTAGGGCATAATTGTGAAATAATAGGTAACAGGTGGTCAGTCCTCAAGATGCAAGATAAAACCGGTGCCTCTAAAGCAATAAAGCATTTGAGGAGATACTTTAAATATGAAAAGCAGAAGCTGAACTGTAATTAATTCTTCCAATAAAATGCCTCTGACAGTTATAATGCAGGAAATCATTCAACATGACGAGACAGAATTTATTAAGACAATGTGGTTTAATTAAGAGAAAGTTGATTCATTAACATCATTGACCTTTTTAGTGCTTGAATGCTGAGCTCTTTGAAATTATAGTTTGATTTTTTCTTAATAGCAATGCCCATAAAAAAATCCTTTATACTTATTTTAATAGAAAGGCTAGACCTACAGGTGATCCTTTCTATTTTCACTTCAGTAATGTTATTAATTTTTTGACCCTCTTGCATGCCATTATTTTTATATACTACGTATATATACTGTATGTGTATTTATATTATATATATATATATATATATATATATATATATATATATATAGTGAGATGGACACTATATAGCACCCGACCCGACACAGACTCACACTGAGGCACATGTAAAAAACACAGACAGACTTTATTTTCTTCACCTGTGGGACACGTCTTCCCCGTGAACCCCCCATGCAATACACAGTCCCAAAAGCACTTAACACAATCACTTTCTCTTCCTCCTTGGCACCACCACTCCTTCCAAGCAATCTTGTCCTCGTCCACCAGACTCTGGCCATTACTGAGTGATGGTAGCTGGCCCCTTATATAGCCCACACAGAAGTGTTCCAGGTGTTTGACCACCTGGTCCTAATTGCACTTCCGGGTGGGGCTGAAGATTTGTCCAGCAGGGCTGTGGAATCCAGGCAGCACCCCCTAGCGGCCACCCCAGCTCCCAACCAGGCTGTGGAGGACTCCATCTCCCATGGAGCGCTGCGGGAGGTTCGGGAATCACCGTCAGCCAGGTAGGCTGTCACCAAGCATCCCGGGGGAAGTATTGAGCTGCCCATGGTTGCTCCACCGGAACATATGCAGCAGGGGCATCCCGGCCGGGCATGGGACCCAGCCGCCCATCACTACACACACACACACACATATATATATATATATATATATATATATATATATATATATATATATATATATATATGCAATACATCCAAGCAGTGCCTACAGATATAGGTGCTATACTTGAACAAATGACAAGTGGAAAAAGTCAGCACACCCCTACATTTATCACCACTTTCGATCCATAAAATATAAATAAAGTGTGCCAGATTAGGTGCAAATAATTAAAACCTCCTTATGTTTTATTTAATCGACAGATACCAAGGATCTGTTCTCTTTGCTATTGACGTGTGCGGTGTCATCATGCCAACATCAAAAGAGCTCTCTAGGACCCTCAGAAAGAATGTTGCGGATGCCTAAGAGTTTGGCAAGGGATTTTAAAAGTTCATCAAATTATTTTGAAATCAATAATTCCACTGTAAGGAAAACCATCTACAAGTGGCATAGCTTTCAAATGAGTGCTAATTTATGTAGCACTGGCCAGCCCAGCACAATTTAGCCCAGGAGCTGACTATTTAATACTAAAAGACGTTTCTAAGAACTACAAATTTTAATTGTACGTTATCCAGGTAACTCTTGCAACAGCTGGTGTCAAAGTGTGTGCATCTACAGTCAATAAGAGATTTGACCTGCATACAAGATGTGCCAGGAAAAAGCCTTTGCTGTCCAACAAAAACATTAGAGCGAGACTTTACCATTGAACATCTAGTCAAAGACCAAGCCCCTCTGGGAAAATGTGCTCTAGACAGATGAATCAAAGATAAAGTTGTTTAGCCACAGTAACAGTAGACATATTTGGAGCAAGCCAAACTTAGCATTTCAGAAGAACCTCATACCAACTGTGGAGCAAAGTTGAGGAAATGTTATGGTTTGGGGTTGTTTTGCTGCCCAATGGCCTAGAAAGCTTACAGTCATTGAATCAGCTATGAAATCTGCATCATATCAAAGGGTGCTTGAGGAAAATGAGGTTCAATCTGAAAGTTAATTTTGAACAGGAAATGGACTTCAATGTGATAATGATCCAAAGCGCACTGGCAATTCTATCAAAGAATAGATCAGAAAGAAGATTTGATTTGAATCCCATTGAAATGTTGTAACAACAAACAAACATCCTGCAAGTGAAGGATTTTTGCATACAAGAGTGCTCAAACTTTCACTGAGATGAGAAGATGTCAGATACTGTTGGGCCTTCAAGGAGTCATTTCAGCTAAAAGAAGCAATACCAGCTTCTCCGGCCAAGGGTGGGAGTACTTTATCCCCCAGTTGACTATTAAATCTATTGATAATTTTGATGAATAAATGAATGAGAAGGCACATTTTTCATGTGTTTTATATTCAGGTATTTCACCTTTATCTGTAGCCGCTGTTTTCATAAAGATCTGCTGTTTGACTGTTCGAATATGTTGTCTTACAAACTTACAACAACAATTTTCAACATTTTTTCCTGAGGATTTAAATGATAAAGGAACCACCAACTCTCCAGCAAATGTGCTTAAAATCTCTCTATATGCATCATGAAGTATCTATGTTAAAAATATGTTTTGACATAAATGCGAGAGCAGGGAAGGACCAAAAAACATACGGATGAAGCCTTCAGAAAACAAAAAATTAAGGTATTAATAATACATATAATTAATTGCCAGATTTCATTATCTGGTAGGCCTGGCTTCTAATTGCAAAACCAGCTGGAAAGAAAATCTACTGCCAATGCGGACCACCAGGACCATAACTGACTTCTCCTCATCGATTGTAATGTATTTTGTAATACATATAGTAATAATATGCATCTCAATTGTCATTCCAAAAGATGGTGCACCAGACACATAGCATTATTACAAATGTTTGTGATGCACCATCTGTTGGAATGACAAATGAAATGGATATGCCCAAGTTATATGCTATTTGGTATGGTATTTGTAAAAGCAGTGTTAAAGTTTGCAATGCACCATCTGTTGGAATGACAAAGAAATAGCAACCAGACAGACACACAGATACACAGACGTAGATAAACAGGCAGAGATATAGACAGCATATATTGCATAAGCAGTTAGTGTCTGCAAAGGAAAAAAAATCTCATTTCCATGCTGAAAAGGAATAAAGACACAATGCACAATGTTTTGTCATATATAGTGTATATACTGTGTGTGTGTGTGTATATATATATATATATATATATATAATTTATTTATACTGATAATGAAATTCATAATATACTGTATACCAGTATTGAGGCAAACTTGATGTAGTCTCTCTTTAATGATTACTAAGCTTTAAATGAGCTATTTATGCAAAAGCACTTGATTTAATAATATGGTTTAAAGGTACCACACTCAATCTACTCAAATAAACACTTTACCACCCAACAGGAAGAAACACGTGACTTGGTTGCTACTTGTTTATATTCAACTAACTCTCACACATAAACAAAAATACTATTTAGAGTGTAATTTGTTTTTCAAAATTAGAGCATTTTAAATATAGCAATTCTAGTATAACACTTATCAATCATAACAAAAAAATAATAAAACCTCTATATATGTCACATAAGTGACCATTTATAACTTTAGGAAAAAATAAATGGCATTTTTTATAACTAATCAACTATTAAAAAGGATGCAATGTAAATCTGAAAAAAGATACTTGTGTATAACACTAACTCGAAGACTAAATTGCCTCATCTTTAACAACTTCAAAAACATAAACCACGACTTATTTTCTCATCTTTTAAATATCTCTCTGTCTACTCACTGTTTAATGAGGTGCACATTTCCCTTTAGAAAAATTAGCATTCCAGGTTTTTCAGCTGTCAGCCTAGTCCTTCTTTATCATTTATATTAGTTTCTCACTCTCCTTACTATGGCTATCAAATTAGGCAAACATTAAGGCTCAATATTAATATTAAAAATAAGTACATATTCCAATATTTTCACGTAGTTACAAATACTAATTGCTACACTGCTTAATATGCTTTTTACATTTATATGATTATTACTATTTTTTATTTTTTTACAGTGCATCTGTAAAGTGGATAAGAGTTGTGAACTCTTGCTGAGTAGCTGAGTAGAAGCACGTGAAGACACACACGAATGTGACACATGTTTAGTCCTGCATTGACTTGATACTGATACTATGCATCAAGATGGGTGCCATCTCTAGTGACAATGCTAAGTTGTATATATTGCTGTGGAAAGGCATGTCCATTTGTCAAGAGGTTGCCAGGGACCAGGACATCACCAGAACAGCATAAAGGTGGAGCACGTCTTGCAGAAAAATCTTCAGACTGCTGCTGACCCTTACATATGCTGGTGCTTTTACCTGTGGCCCCCTTCAGCCTCTGCATACACACACAGCCTTCTGTCAATCAGCAGCTGCTGATCCAGCATTGCTCTTTCTGTATACGGTATGTGAGTGAATATGAGTGTATGTGCACAACTCAGTCTTGGGATGGGCTGGCGTTCTGTCCAGGGTTGGTGGTTTCACTTCCCTGCCACCCTGAAGTTAGGGTTTGAGAATATTATATTAAATTTCATATATGGCATACAGTATGAACTTAATTTTTAATATACTGTATAAATTCAGTCTCTCCCAAAATACAATACACAAACAATATTTAAACTTCAATATTTTGTATTTAAAAAGCAAGCATTGATCCTTGCAATTAGAATGCTGAAAGCTTAATCACCAATAATGAGTGTATGAACCATAATAAGCATTTCCAATAAAATTATATTACGGCGTAAAACCCGATTTATATTTAGGAGCTATAAAGCAGCTTTTATTTGAATCACCACATGTGGTGCACTGCATGAAAAAATCATTTCTTGGCCTGGTATTGGTGCCTCAATATGCACATGTACATATTTACAGACACCAAAGCTGAAAGTACTTCTGCAATAGCAACACAGATATTACAGCAGTGATATTTGCTTATATTCATTAAATCTTTGTGGTATTTGACTTATTTTACCAGGCTATATCTTTATTTTTTCCTAAATTAGCTCCCATTTAAGCATTATATTATATCTTTATTGCTTATTTCTAAAGTTCTACATTTTGAAACTGTAAAACTGCTGTCTTTGACACTTTAGTTCATGCAGATCTCAACAACTGCAGTAAGGTGAAAATGACTAAAACTGAATTTCACCAGAAAATTTAAATGATATAAAAATGTTCACCAAAATAGCAAACAAACAAAAAAACATCAACAGCATTCAAATCTAATGCTCAAGTATGAACAGCCTTATTTATTGATTCAGCCAAAGCTTATGGTATTGCCAGCCATCTGCTGTTTACTCAAGCAACAATTCAGCTCTAGAGTGGGAAGAGAGCTGTGCCCAGGATTCAAAACAAATTGTCTAGAAACAAACACTAAATGGTGAATTACACCCAATGAGATTTGATTTTCTTTTGCCTTATGTGCCATCTCTTTTAAATGAACTATGAAATTTCTGACTGTCGTTGCCTTTTAGATAAAGGCATTTACCCTGTTTACTTAAATTCCCTTACTAATATCTCATTTAGATGCACAAAGTGTGTTATTAGGCATCTTATAAAAAATAAAAATAATTTTAGCAAATAAAGTACACAAATTCAAAAAGTAATACATTTAAAACTTTTTAAATGGTAAATTCACAGTTGAAAGGACAGACAGGTCAACCAAAATTTGGACCAGACGCTGCCCTGAAAAGAAAGATGGATTTACTCAAAATATTGATCAGTTTTTCTCAGTTCTCCTGACTAGCAAACACTGGTGGTCTGTTACAAATATTTTAAAATGTAAAAACTGTAACATGCTGATTTGGGAACTTATAAAAACACACTTGGCCAAATTAAATTAATTGCAAGCCAAACGTTTTTATTTTCAGTAGAATGCTCAGTCAATATTACCAACTGCCAAGCTTATATCTGGCATATCAAAGATTCTGTGCTGGATACATAAAATGTAAAGTAGATTAATACACTTCAAATGCTGTGCTAAGATTATTTTTACAACGTACTTCAATTAATAAATTTATAGTAATTTGCATTATTTAAAATTCCTCAACGTTTATGAGAATGTTCTGATACTAATATTTATTTAGTTTTATAAGCTAATGATTTTGTGAATTAAGACCTGCTTCTTAAACAGGGACCAGGGGGTAGTGTTGGGAAAAACAATAGATTTTCACTGCCCATTTTTCAAATGAAATTTATTTGAGGTTGTGGGAATCGTTATCAAAATTTATCATAATATAGCATACCCACAGAATGTTAAATAGCCACAGAAAAACAGGCAGTAGAAAGCCTAGGAAGATGCTGGAGAACTCTTAGGAAGCATGCAATCTTTTTCTTTTGAAGAAGAGGTTAGAATTACATTACCAGTCAATGTCTAGCCTCTTTCCCATAGATCGACATACATTACCGTTGGTGCTACTGGAAATCCATCAAAGTGTGGGAAGATCTCAACTGTTTAATACGTTTATATGTTGTAAATAAATAGATGTATATTGTGGAGTATTAAACAGCTTTGTAGACAGTGGAAGTGTATTCATGTTAATTCAATATGGCACAGGAAACTAGTGTAGATGAACCAGCTAAGGAATAATTGGGCCACGCTGTGTCAATTAGGCCAAGACTCTGGAGTTAGCATTCTTTTAACCTATACCTTGTACAAGAAGACCAAAGAAAAGCCAGTTAAAATGGTCTAACCCAGAAGTGATAAATCATAGCACCAGTGCTCAATGGAGTTTTGGGTCAGAGTCTTGTGATATTATATGATTATAGAAGTGAAGAGGGATATAGATGTTAACCTCTATCCAACTACAATTCAATGACTGGTCATTGAGTAGGATGAATTATTTTGCCAGGATATAACATTTAGTTAGAATGAGTCAAGATTCTATAACTGGTCAGATGATCTCAGAAGAAGCAAACAAGTTTTCTTAATGGTGAAAGAGACTTTTGTAGGTGCTCAGGTCACTGAGGTAGGCAGTCAGACATTATATGCCAGATTTGCCTCCCCAGTCATTTTCCCATACAGGTGTGTGTCACAGAAAGGGATATTATCATGTTTATAAATAAAATATTTCATTTATCAATGGCTTGGAACAGCTGAGGGGCTCGTCCTTCACTTAGGAAGCCAGTTATGTGACTTTCATTTCAACGAGGAGAGCATCATATTACACAGAGACAGAGATCCTTACACTTGTTCCTTCGCTAAGTAATCCTGAATTAGTCTCCAAATTTCACAAGCAAGGAATCAGTCAAGGCCTTCCCCATCTCCATTTCTTGTCCACAAACCAGGAACAAAGAGCCTCCGAGTCAGAACTGAATGTTTATCCAGCCCTGCTAAAGGGAATATCACTTTGGCATAGTGGTAAAACAGACTGCTGTAAAATCCACGGATCCTGAGTTCATGTCCTGCTGTATTAGGAAGGATAGGTACATGAGAAATCCAATTAGACATCTGGGCTGATGGGAAATTCCTTTCAGAAAAGGTAAGTAAGCATTCGTGTCTAACTCAGAAAACCTTATTTTGTGGCCAGTTTCTCTGTGTGAGGATGTGAAACTAAGAATGGATAGACATTAAACAATTTATTGCTGGTGACACCATATACAGTATTGTAGATATTAAAAAGAAGTATATTAACTGGTGACATGGTGGGACAGTGGTAGACCAGGGTTTGCATCCCAAGGCCTCCCTGCATGGAGTTTGCATGTTCTCCCCCTGTCTCTGTGGGTTTCCTATGGGTGCTCTGGTCTCCTATCACTGTCCAAAGACATGCAGATTTGATTAACTTGGGTTACTAAATGGGTGCTAGTCTGTGTGTGTGTGTCCAGAGTTTGTTCCAGGCTTGTGCCCTATACTAGCTAGGATATGTTTCAGCAACCCCACCACGACCCTGGACAGGATAGGGCAGGTTAGAAAATGACATGACATATTAAGTTCAAAACTTTAAGGTGTGCCACATTGGAGAAGCAACACATAGCTGCATTCATCATCAAAGACAAGTGACAGTATGTGACGGAAGACAAAATCAAGGAGTACCAAGATCAAGCAAGATTCAGGTTTAGAGGGTCTAAATTTCTTCTTATTGTTGTTACCAATGCTTACTCAATGTAGGACTCAATTTATTGTGAGGTAATAAACAAGGTGAGAGTTACACAGTGGTAGGAACTGCTACATATAGCTCTAGAGTTCGTTTGAATCCTGGTTTACACATCGTCTGGACTTTAAACATTCTTCCACTGTTTACAAATGTTTTTGTCTGGGTGCTCAGGTTTTCACCCAATATCCCAAATATGTGCACGTTCTACTAATTTGTGATTCTAAATTGGCTTTGCACAACTAAGTGTATA
This sequence comes from Polypterus senegalus, assembly GCF_016835505.1. Classification (NCBI taxonomy): domain Eukaryota; kingdom Metazoa; phylum Chordata; class Cladistia; order Polypteriformes; family Polypteridae; genus Polypterus; species Polypterus senegalus. Next base: position 147,936,738 of record NC_053159.1, on the reverse strand, counting down.
TGTGAGCTGTACAGAGTTGCTCTCTGCCTTGCATGTGATGCTGCAGGAATAGGCTCCTGACCCCATAACTGTGCATTTGATTAAGCAGTTTTAATAACAGATGGGGAAATCAACAATTATGTCAAAATGTAAAAGCAAATGACTCCCTCTTGTTGAATATGTTATATATGTGTTCAAATTGGAACTCATCGTTCAGGAGGAAAATCCCAAATGACAAGGAACACATTCAGTATTAACTTGGAGAATGGTAGGATTTTATTATTATATATAAATATATAATAAATAATTATATATTATTTATAATTACTTTACATAAGATTTAACACTAACGCAAAGAAAAGCAATTTAACAATTTTAAATTTAAAAAGTGTGCTCATTTCTTTAGGAATGTTTTAAACATTTTTTATGCTGGATAGAGAATTGTATTATATTATTATAGATTTTTTTTTTAGATCTGAGCATATGGTAAAAATATAATTTAACATTTGTTTCATATTCCTAGAGCCATTTACCAGTTTTATCAAGGTCAATAGTTATTATTTTAAATACAGTCAACGTGTTATAAGAATGGTTTTGCATAACTGCAAACTTTATTAATAGACAGTGCAAATGGTCTTAAATATACCTTATGTTGTGCTTGCTGGCCTGAGACCAACAAGTGATAAAGTCACTCATGCCCCATCTGGGGGAAATGGACAATAATAATAATAATAATAATAATAATCCATTGATCACCCAACCCACTATATCCTAACTACAAGGTCACGGGGGTTTGCTGGAGCCAATCCCAGCCAACACAGGGAGCAAGGCAGGAAACAAACCCCAGGCAGGGCGCCAGCCCACCACATGGCACACACACACACACCAAGCATGATTTAGAATTGCCAATGCATCTGACCTGCATGTCTTTGGACTGTAGGAGGAAACTGGAGCACCCTGAGGAAACCCACACAGACACGGGGAGAACATGCAAACTCCATGCAGGGAGGACATGGGAAGGGAACCCAGGTCTCCTCACTGCAAGGCAGCAGCGCTATCCAATGTGCCACCGTGCCATCCACAAAATAATAATAATAATAATAATAATAATAATAATAATAATAATAATAATAATAATAATAATAATAATAATAATAATTGTTATTTTTATCACAAACTACTGTATGTACTCCTATACAAAAAGATTAGCAAAACACAGTTCCAATCCCAGGAGTGTGACACTACAAATTAAATAACTACTAGGTGTTATGATTTCTGTAACATCTTTAATTTATACTGGGTTTAACACAGTTTTCCTTTAGACTGTTTACTTTTCTATGAGGGTTTTAAAGTATGTAGAACTCAGATTTACTTCATTTTGTTTTTAGATTTGTTATTTTATTCTTCAATAATACAATATCTTTATCAAAACCCCATTTTGTTTTGACATGGCTGCCGCCATCTTCTGAACTTTCATTAGTGATGCCACTATAGTAGCTAACACATGACAACATGAAGGCTGTCACATGTGATGTCATCATCGCCAAAGTATAAAGGTTGGTGTGGTGCACTTTCAAGGTTACAGATAATACAAAACAAGTCTTACAGTGTGTAAGGTTGCTAGGTTTTCAGGTTTACAAATTTCTACATGTTGATTTTTGACTATAACCTCTGGTTAATGTTCTGGTTAGGTGCTTTTGGTTCTTTGTTTTCTATTCATTTTTGACTTTTGGCAAATTTAAAGACCTTGATATTTTCTGCTTCATTTCCTGGTCTCTTTACTTCTCCTTTTTCATCAGGCTTAACACTAAGGATTATTTTGATGGTAATCAGTACTGAGTTAATATCTTAATTAAGAACTAGTTATGTTCTTAAATACACTTGGATTGGATTCTGTAATCCATTAGAGCTCCTTCCTCTGGCATCCTACACTTATCTTATGCTCATTATGCTCAAAAACAAGGATAATTTAGTATAAAAGTTTTGTACTATGTTATAAAAAATATTTTCTTTTTTTTAGTACTTCTGAGTAATCTTATAATTTTTGTAAATATGCAGTACATTGTACAGTATATCTTAAACCACTAAAAACTGAGTAAGTTAACAGTTATAAAGTGTTTTGTCATTTAACAAGGTTAATATTATGTATTTAATAATAACAAACTGGGACAAAATGTTGAAATAAGGTTAAAAAATGTGGCTAAATAATATCTGGAAGAAACCCACACAGACATTAGGTGAATGTGCAGACTTAGAAGACGACCAGTCTCTGTTTGAACATGGTCTCCTGGAAGGGTCACACAGGCCTACTCACTCAATATTTATAAGCCGTATAATGTTATTTTTAGTCATTATGCTTGGCATATTTGCACACTCCAAGTGCATGCTGCGTTACTATGAATACACAATATCAAAACGTTTATTATTTCATAAGACTGAACACCACAACTGCATATAAGTAAGTGTGTGCAAATTTCTACTATAAGAAAACAAGTACTGCAGTTAAGTTCCTACTATTTAATAATAATAATACATTTTATTTAATAGGCACCTTTCTTAACACTCAACTTCAATTTACAATGAAATGAAACAACAGTATAATAAGATATAAAAACAGAGAGAATGATAAAATCAAATAGCAATAAGGTACAGAGGTAGTAGCAAACATCAAAGATAACAGGCAGTAACAGAGTGTTAAATTCATAATTGGTATGACAGTTTGAAAAGATACATTTTGAGGGCAGTTTTAAACGTTGTTAATGATTCTAGTTAACGGATATGAAAGGGAAGAGAATTCCAGAGTTGAGGAGCACTATGAGAGACGCTCGGGCTCCCATAGAACTGAGTTTGATGTGTGGTACAGAAAATAGAGCTGCAGACGAGGATCTGAGGGAGGGAGAGGGAATGTAATTCTGTAGGAGATCTGTAAGATTTAAGGGAGGAACGAGATTGTGGAGTGCTTTAAATGTTAAGAGCAGTATTTTGTATTGTATTCTGTAGTTAACAGGGAGCCAGTTAAGTTGGGAGAGAATAGGTGTAATATGTTCAGTAGATTTAGAACAGGTTATTATCCTGGCAGCAGAATTTTGAATAAGTAGTAAGTGATGAATAAGTTTTTATGGGATGCCAGATACAATAGCATTACAGTAATCAATATGTGAAGTGACTTGGATATTATCCAATACTTCAGTACTGTGTTGTGTAAGAACAGGACAAAGTCTAGAAATGTTTCAGAGATGGAAGAAGGTAGTCTGAGAAACATTACTTCTATGAGAAGAAAAAGTGAGAACACTATCTAGAATTACACCCAGGCTCTTAACTTGGGAAGAGATGTTTGTGTTAATGTTGTTAATTAAAATGGAAGAATGGTTAACCTTAGCGAATGTAGATTTAGAACCAATGATGAGCACCTCAGTTTTATTGCTATTTAATTGGCGAAAATTGTGAGTCCTTCATGACTTTATGTCTTGGAGACATGCCATAAAAGTATTTGGAGAGAAAACGGAAGTTTATTTAGTGGATAGATAAAGCTGTGTGTCATCAGCATAACAATGAAATTTAATACTATGGTGTTGGGAAGATTTAAATGAGAAAAAGAAGCGGCCGAAAACAAAACCCTGCGGAACTCCCTGACTAATGACTGCATTCTCAGATTTTAAGTTCATTACTTAAACAAATTGCCTCCTATCAGTGAGGTAGGAAGAAAACCACTGGAGGACAAGGCCACAGACTCCAAAACTAGCTAGATGTTTCAAAAGCATCTGATGAGATATGGTGTCAAATGTGGAGCTGAGGACAAGAAGTACAAGAATTGATAAAAGTGCCATGTCAGCTTCCTGGAGAAGATCATTTGTGATTTTGACCAGGGCAGTTACTCTGCTGTGTTTAGGATGAAAACCAGATTGAAACTTCAAAATGTTTTTTGAAAGATGGGACTGAAGTTTGGAGGCAACTATTTTTTTGAGAATTTTGGATATGAATGGAACATTTGAAATAAGCCGATAATTGTTGAGGATATTAGAGTTTAAGCAAGGTTCTTTCAGAACTGGCGTAATTGAGGATGTTCTTAGTGAGGGGAGACAGTACATGTAGTAAGGGAAAAGTTAACTATAGTAGTTATCATTGGGGAAATATGTGACAGACAGGACTTAAAGCTTGTAGGTACTGGATCCAACTGGCATGTGAAAGAATAAGATTTTGTTATACGCTCTGAGATATCATTTTCAACTGGTAAACTGAACTCTAAGAATAAGGTGATTGGTAAGGGAATATAGAGGATAGTGGAAAGCACTTCATTTTCTCCAGAAACAGATGAAGCAAGTTGCTGGTGGATTTGTTCAGTTTCTGAGTTCACCAATAATCACGCTATCTACCTGTTTTGATTGGAGTTTCCTCCAAAGTAAAATAGGAGTAAGACCTCCAAAATAACATTGGAAGGATGCCAGAAGCCAAGACCAGATTAGATAGATAGATAGATAGATAGATAGATAGATAGATAGATAGATAGATAGATAGATAGATAGATAGATAGATAGATAGATAGATAGATACTTTATTAATCCCCAAAGGGAAATTCACAGTCCCCTGGGTGACTTAGCTTCTTAACAGACAGTTGATCATACTTTTAATGATGCACAGCATCGACACACAGCCGTTTACTGCAGCACAGAAATTCCTACTCTTGATTTTTGGCATGTGGAGAGTCCATAGTTTCATTATTCTGGGTCATTGCAGCACACAGAGACTAGATAATTTCATCAACAGGGGTTTGTCAAGGACCACTGGCTAAGCACCCAGAATGCCCTGTTGGTAGATCCAAGGCAACCTGCTAGTTAAAGTTGGAGCAGGCCCAGAAACAAGGAGCTGGAAAAACAACTATACAAATCTCATATTTTATAACAAAAGCTTCAAAATGAGAAGGGTAACCATCAACCTTTGGCTTGTATAAATAGGGCCAATGAAGAATACTTAATGTAAAAATAAAAATGATTTCACAAAAATAGCAAAAACCGGAAAAAGTTCAGCAGAGCATAAAGAGGCACAATGGAGTTTACCTAAAAGGCATTCATATGGAGACAAAATTCTAATTCAAAATCAACATTTAGAATTTTAAACAGAGCAGAAAAAAAAAGAAAGAAAGCCAGAAAATCCCAGAAACACATTACTCAGTTTAAATAGCCTGAGGGAGGGCACAGGAGTGCTGACATCAGAGATGTCCTGTCATGTGGGGCTTCACCCACATACAACAAGGAACATCAGTGCATTTAAAAAGACAGAAAATAATTATAACATCACATATAAAACCAACATAACTTTATAACTCAAAATGAACAAAAATGAACAAAAACAATACAAATAAAATATAAATAATTTCACTACATAACACTACCAAAAAAACTTAATTCAACATAATCAACCTTCAAAGGAAACCTTCCTGATTGTTTTAAGACAATAAATGATAGAATTCAAAGTATAAAACTTCATAAATTTAATCAGAACAGTATTTCCAAAAGAATACTGTAATATTTTAAATATATAGCAAACAATATAAAGTAAATTTGAAACACTATCTCAAACTCAACACTACAACAAAAAAGGTCCAAAAACAAATTAATTAAACCAAATACAATATTTAAAACAAACTAAAATGAGGGACTACACAACAACAGACTAAAACCCTAAACACTAAAGTTTAGTTTTGCCAAAATTTACCCAGATTTAAGTTGAGCAAGAACCAAGCCAAAAAGAGAGAGCCAGGATCAAAGAGAAAGCAGAATTATGTAGGACAAGAGTGGGAATGCCACCACACCTCACTATTTCACACAAGAGCTTCAAAAAAGTAGGCCACAATAATGAGCTGAAAGTGGACATAATTAATCTTAATTTGTGGCCTTGGTCTGTAAGGCAAAGCCAAATAAAACAAATAATTAACCAAATTAATTAATGTTTGAACATGATTAACACAAGAGCAGACCCCTGACAAGAATGTAACAGATTAAACATGCAGCCAACATAAATACTTAAAAAGTATTTTGACAATATTTAAAACAAATATCACCGTAAAATAATAAAAATGTGCTAGAATGTGTTCATTAAGGACTTTAATTAACAAAAATAAAATGACATCTTCATTCATAATGATGTGTGGGTGAATACTGAAAAAAACTAGAATTCAAGAAACTCAGAGGCTAACAGGCTGGAAGGTAATATTTTATTTCAAAATCATTAGAAGTAGAGATTTCCAACTTTTAGTATAGCATGTCTATAGGTCTGTTTGAACATTAGAACAATCTAGATGAGAACAGGCCATTCACCCCAACAAAGCTTACCAGTGCTATCCACTTAATTCTTTTAAACAAAAAGACTACATTTGAAAATCCCTAAACTCTAACTGACTACCACACTACTTGGTAGCTTATTCTAAGTGTCTATGGTTCTGTGTGTAAAGAAAAACTTCCTAATGTTTGTGTAAAATTTAACCTTAACAAGTTTCCAACTGTGTGCCTGTGCTCTTGATTAACTCATTTTAAAATAACAGTCTTCATCAACTGGATTAATTCACTTCATAATTTTAAACACTTCAGTCATGACACCTCTTAATCAGCTCAGCTCTTTTAATCTTTCTTCATAATTCATCCCCTGTGGCCGTGGAATCAGCTTGGTCACTCTTCTCTGGACCTTTTCTAGTGCTACTATGTCCTTTTGTAGTCTGAAGACCAAAACTGCACACAATACTCCAGATGAGGCCTCACCAGTGCGTTTTAAAGCTTGAGTGTAACCTCCTTGGACTTGTACTCCACACATCATGCTATATAAACTAACATTCTATTTTCCTTGTTAAAGACTTCTGAACACTGTTGGGAAGTTGATAGTGTAGTCCACTACGATTCCTAAATCCTTCTCATAAGGTGAACTCTCAATTTTCACACCTCCCATTTTATATTCAAACCTTCTTATGTATAATGCTTTATATTTACTGGTATTAAAAATCATCTGCCACAAATATGCCCAAACCTGTATGCTATCCAAGTCCTTCTGTAATGATATAACAGATTCCAAATTATCTTCTAATCCACCTGTCTTGGTATCATTTGAAAACTTAATCAGCTTGAAATTTATATTCCTATCTAAATCATTTATAAATATTAAAAACAGCAGCAGCCCCAGCACTGACCCCTGTGGAACACCACTCTTAACATCAGCCAATTCTGATAACATTCTTCACACATTCACCCTCTATTTCCTGTGTCTGAGACAATTCTGCGCCCATCTAAAAACATCACCCTGAACTCTCCCACGTATTTTAGTTTGATGCCCAGCCTCTCATGTGGCACCTTATCAAATGGTTTCTGAAAGTCAAGATAAGTAATATCATATGCTCCACTTTGATCGTATCTATTTGTTGCCTCCTCATAGAATTCCAGCATGTTAGTAAAACACGGCCTCCCTCTTCTGAACCCATGCTGACTGTTCAGAATAACTCCTGTCCTTGACAGATGTTGATTAATCTTATCCTTAATAATTCGCTTCCATTAATTTTCCAGTAATGCACGTTAAGCTTACTGGCCTATAGTTGCTTGGATCTTCAGAATCAGTTGATTCAATCTTTTAACATATCTAGCTATCCTGGAGCAGCATCCCATCTATATATGATACACAACAAATATCTTATGGATAACTGTAGCAAATGCCATATATACAATAACTTTAGAATAATACAGAAAAATTTTGACATGATCAGACCATTCTGCCCAACAATGTTCACCAATCCTATCCACCTAAAAATAGGGATTTGAAGGTCCCTAAAGTCTTACTCTTTACCACATTACTTATGTGTCTAAGGTTCTCTGAGTGAAGAAAAACTTTCTGATGTTTGTGAAAAATGTCCCCTAACAAGTTTGCAACTATGTCTCCATGGTCTTGTTAAATGCATTTTTAAGTAACAGCCTGGATCCACTGTACTAATTACTTTCAGAATTTGAAAAACTTTAGTCATATTATCTCTTAATCTGAAAGTTATATATTAATATTACTGTCACATCTTAATATTAATTTTAAGTCTTCCAGGAGCACAATGGTCTCAATAATTGTGAAATGGGAAACAATTGGAACCACCAGGACCCTTCCTAGAGTTGGCCATCTGGCCAAACGGAGGATGTGGACAAAAAGGAGCTTGGTCAGGCAGGTGACCAAAAACCTAATGGTCATACAATACAATTTATTTTTTGCATATCCCAAAATCACACAAGAAGTGCCACAATGGGCTTAACAGGACCTGCCTATTGACAACCCCCCAGCCTTAACTCTCTAAGAAGACAAGAAAAAACTAAGTTGAATTTTGGTAGGGCTAATTTTGAGCAGATGCGACAATGTCTAAGTAGGATACACTGGTATAAGTTTTTAAGCGTGGAGACAGTCAAGGAGCAGTGGAACAGGTTTAAAAATGTTTTACATGTCACGCAGGACAGAATATAAGACCTAAATTTGGAATTAATCGGAAACTAAAAAAAAACTCCACGGTTGATTAATAAAAATTTAAAAAAGAAGTTGCAAAGGAAAAAAACGGCTTTATAAGGCATTTAAGACTAATGACTGCAAAGTGAATCGTAGAGTGTATGAGAACATGAGGGCAACCATTAAGATGGATATCAGGGAGGCTAAAAGACAGTTGGAGAGGAATATAGCAGATAAGGTGAAAGAAGACCCCAAGAGATTCTTTCAGTATTTTAGTAGTAAAAGAACAGTCAAGGAGGAAGTCAAGTGCATCAGGAATAGTAAAGGGGAATTAAAAGATACAGACAGTGAAATAGCGGATGCCCTAAACTTACATTTTTCTGAGGTGTTTACAAGTGAGCAAGTGGATAACCTCCCAGAGGTAAACGCAACTACTAAGGAGGTACTGAGGGATTTGGAAATTGTAGAGAGAGAAGTGCTGCTCAGATTAAATAAGCTGAAATCAAACAAATCACCAGGACCAGATAATATTTATCCTCGTGTTCTTAAGAAGGCTAGTGAGTACATATATAAACCCTTGACACATATTTTTAGGAAGTCACTGTGTACTGGAGAGATTCAGAAGGACTGGAAAATGTCAAATATCATCCCATTATAAAAAAGAGTGACTGGGCAGATCCAAGCAACTATAGGCCAGTAAGGTTAACATGAATCACAGGAAAATTAATGGAAGGAATTATTAAGGATAAGATTGAGCAACACATGGCAAGGACAGGAGTTATTCTGAACAGTCAGCATGGGTTCAGAAGAGGGAGGTCGTGTTTTACTAACATGCTGGAATTCAATGAGGCGGCAACAAAAGGATACGATCAAAGTGGAGCTTATGATATTATTTATCTTGACTTTCAGAAAGCATTTGATAAGGTGCCACATGAGAGGTTGGGCATCACATTAAAAGAAGTGGGAGTTCAGGGTAATGTTTTTAGATGGGTGCAGAATTGGCTCAGACACAGGAAGCAGAGGGTGATGGTGTGAGGAACCACATCAGAACTGGCCGATGTTAAGAGTGGTGTTCCACTGGGGTCAGTGCTAGGGCCACTGCTATTTTTAATATATATAAATGATTTAGATAGGAATATAAGTAACAAGCTGGTTAAGTTTGCAGATGATACCAAGATAGGTGGATTAGCAGATAATTTGGAATCTGTTATATCATTACAGAAGGACATGGATAGCATACAGGCTTGGGCAGACTTGTAGCAGATGAAATTTAATTTCAGTAAATGTAAAGTTTTACACATAAGAAGTAAAAATGTTAGGTTTGAATACACAATGGGCAGTTAGAAAATCGAGAGTACACCTTATGAGAAGGATTTAGGAGTTATAGTGGACTCTAAGCTATCAACTTCCCGACAGTGTTCAGAAGCCATTAAGAAGGCTAACAGAATGTTAGGTTATATAATACAGTGTGTGGAGTACAAGTCCAAGGAGGTTATGCTCAACCTTTATAATGCACTGGTGAGGCCTCATATTGAGTACTGTGTGCAGTTTTCGTCTCCAGGCTACAAAAAGAACATAGCAGCGCTAGAAAAGGTCCAGAGAAGAGCGACTTGACTGATTCCAGGACTAGAGGGGTTGAATTATGAGGAAAAATTAAAAGAGCTGAGCCTATACAGTTTAAGCCAAAGAAGATTGAGAGGTGAAATGGTTGAAGTGTTTAAAATTATGAAGGGAATTAGTAAAGTGGATCGAGACTGTTGGAAACTTGTTAAGGGTAAATTTCGCACAAACATTAGGAAGTTTTTCTTTACACAAAGAACCATAGACACTTGGAATAAGCTACCAAGTGCTGTGGTAGACAGTAAAACGTTAGGGACTTTCAAAACTTGACTCAATGCTTTTTTGGAAGAAATAAGTGGATAAGACTGGCGAGCTTTGTAGGGCTGAATGGCCTGTTCTTGTCTAGAGTGTTCTAATGTTCTAAAGGCCTCTGAGAGCATTAGGAAAATGAGTCTCTGGTTTGATAAGACAAAAACTGAACTTTTTGGACAGATTTCCAATCACATGTTTGGTGAGGACCTTTCACTGTCATCGCTACCAGAAAGCCTGTTGGTGGCACCGTCATGGTATGGAAGTGCTCAGTGGCAGGGACAGGGAGGCTGTTCACCATTCAGGGAATGACAAATGCATTCGAACACAGAGGAGTCCTTGAAGAAAACCTGCTCCATGGTGCTCACAACGTCAGACTGTGTATAATAAGACTGCACATCTAAAGTTTACTGTAACAATGGAAATTGCCAGGAGATGATTACGGTGAGCTTAGAAATGTTTAAAGTGAGAATCCTGGTCAGAACCGAAAGAGGAAAAATGATCAGATAATAGAAGAAAATGAGAAGCAAAGTTGAAGGAATAAAGGAGCAAAAAAAAAAAAAAGAAATCTGGCACTTGGGTTAAATGTTTAAAAGCTAACACTAGAATTGGTTTTATTGAATTTTATCTAACTGAACAATGGGACTTACTGAAACCACCGCCACACTTCTAATGTCACATCCTGTGATGCAACCAACATGATAATCATGTTTATGCGATGGCACCTATCGCGTTGAATAAACAGAGAGAGGCAATAAAAATAAACTTTCTCAAAATAAATCAAAACAAGACAAAACCATCAAATCAGAATCTACACAATACAAAACCATAAGATACATCTAAATACAGTATTCATATATATTATATTAATTACAACACTTGGTTGACAGTTCACCTTTCAGTAGGATAATGACCTAAAGCATGCACCCAAGACAAAGTTTTTTACTTTTTTCATTTATGAAGAGACATGAAGATGGCATTTTATAGACACTTCAAATCCAGTCTAATGGAGCTTCAGAGGATCTACCAGGAAGAATGGGATAAACTATCCAAATTCAGGTATGGAAAACTTGTAGAGACCCAAGAAGACGCAAAGCTGTAATTGATGCCAAAAAGGCTTCTACAAAGTACTGAATTACAGGTCTGAATACTTCAGAGAGTTCAGCTATTGATTTTACTGAGTTTGTAAACCTTTCTGAAACTAGGTTTTCACTTTGACATTTTGGGTCATTAAGTGTTAACAGATTGGCAAAATTGCCAATTTAGTCATTTAAAATTAAATCTAGGGCACAATAAATATTGCAAAAAGTAAATGGATCTGCAAACGTCCTGAATTCACTGTATTTACAAACAGCATCACCTCCACAGAGTGGTGAAGGCAGGCTCTATTGTAGGCATGGAGCTGGACAGTTTGACATCTGTGTCAGAGCGGCGAGCACTGAGCAGGTTCCTGTCAATCTTGGAGAATCCACTGCATCCACTGAACAGGATCATCTCCAGGCAGAGGAGTAGCTTCAGTGACAGACTGCTGTCACTGTCCTGCTCCACTGACAGACTGAGGAGATACACTATTTCTATACTATACAAAGTTACTGTCTGTCAATTATACCTTCATTGTTATCACTCTTTAATTTAATATTGAACTTTATCAGTATGCTGCTGCTGGAGTATGTGAATTTCCCCTTGGGATTAATAAAGTATCTATCTATCTATCTATCTATCTATCTATCTATCTATCTATCTATCTATCTATCTATCTATCTATCTATCTATCTATCTATCTATCTAATCTAATCTACTAGCACTAAAAAATGACATGCATTTAAGTGAGGAGCAGATTGATGGAGAAAAAATGTTTAAGGATATCACATGAAAAGGCAACTGAAATCACAAATACAAAGTCAACGAATACCATTTTATTTCAAGAAAGAAGGGCTTCTTTCTCATCTGGGAGGCAGTACACATTTTAAGTATGCATTATATGCCCACTCTCATCCTCCTCCTCCTCAGAATGATGTGGGGTGAATGAACTAAAATGCTGTGGGATAATTCTCACCCTGCCTGTCACTACTTCTTCAACCTTAACAATCAGCCTTATGTCAGCCTTCCTAATGTTGTATGTGACATTCTTTCTCTCAGTGGATGTTCATTAATGTTTGCAGATCCTAGGTTGTTCTACCTTTCCCTGGTCTGGTAGCAAAATATATATATATATATATATATATATATATATATATATATATATATATATATATATATATATATGCAAAAGTGACTGTCTTGTACCTTACTAAGTAAACATGTATTTATTTCTCTGTACATTACATTCAATGGGTAAAATTTAAAATTCATTCATCTTTCATATATTGGCTTTCTTATGGTGTAGCTGAGGTTGACTGCATCTATACAATAAAACATATTTTTTAAGAAAAAAATCCTTAATGTTGTTACCATGGCTTTCTCATTTTGGAGTTTTTAAAGTATTTTTTCATAAATATGTGAAAGACGCAATATCTGCCATTTCTCTGGAGCTGTATACAACACTAAATAATTCCAAAATGTGCATAATTTAATCATTCAGAACATATGCAAAATATATTAAAAGCTTTGATATTTAGACCCTGTCTCTTAGCAACCAGAAAATTCAAAAGCAATTTTAAATTCTCACAATTTACAACCATATGCACAAATGCTATTATTATTAGGTCTGCAGGCAACAGTTGTGAGATGCATCAGCAAAGCTAGAATGCTAAAATTATTAATACAAACCTAACTCTTCCTCCTTTATCACCTTGGGGAGATGTCCATCCAACTACATTACATTATACTTTACTTTACCTCAGGCTTCTCACATCCACCCATGGTCTTGCTTTCTTTATGCAAGGAGGACCTCATCTTGGGAGAATACTACACAACGGTATACAAACTGTATCTTAAACTTGATCTCCCAGGTGTCCTTGTCCTTAGTCTTTCACTGGCAAATGTTCACATAAATGGCATACTGGGGTTTCCCATATGTCATTCCTATAAATGCATTCTTTCTTCTCCTTTGTGGAGCCTTGATGGGTTTTTCTCCTGCCTCTGCTACTCTTTTCTGCCTGAAGTCTTCCTGTTGCTCGATATAAATATATTTTGTATTTAGCTCATTATAGAAATAATCATATTACTTGAAGAAAGCTGCTATATGAGGTAAAGGCAAGGTTGAGGTTAAAACAGTCTTAGTGAAAAAGAGACAGAGAAAAGCACGGGCATTTCTATTACTGGAAATTTTCAGTAACAAGCAATGTTGGCAGCTGCACTGGGAATGGAACTTCATTTATCTGTCTACTTGTACGTAAATGGAAAGAGAAAGAGACAGAGAAAGAAAAATGTGCCTGTAAGACAAGTGAGTAAATTAGTAGTAGTATTAGATAAACCCTTGAAAACAAAGAATTAAATAGCAGCATAAAATGGCATGCCAGCGATGAAAACTGAAGTTTGGATATAACTTTTTGAGAAAAACCAAGTACAAGTGGACTCATCTGGTGAAACCTGCACAAAACAATCACCTACTCCACTTTTCATTAATGCAAACTGAGAACCTTCCTGTGATTATCCAGTGTGATGGCCAACAGGCTAAATTTTGCACTGTTTTTTCACAAAGAGAAGGACCTTTGATCATGCAGATAAGACTGTCCATGTAATGATTTCCCCCCAGTGTATTTTTAAAAATATTCATTTTCAGGCCATCGTGATACCCTATTGTTGTTTTTTTATGATCTGAAACTACATAATTCTATAGTTCATTATTATTTTTGACAGTCTTTATAGAGTGTTTATATAGTGGGCCTACTATCATGGCTTGCAAATCATACAGAGTATTATTCTAGTTGATGCTTTAGCCACTATAAAGGCTAAAATACCTACTGTATGTGTCAAACATTTTAGAGACACTGTTGTGATGGCTTCTGTTAAAATCTGCATTTAATGAAAGTCTGTCATTTGTGACACACTAGTCTGGCACAAGGTCTTGATATGGCAGACTGTTTTTACAAGTATATGTAACTGGTGTGATAGATTGGGGCACTGTCGTCCCCTTGAACACTCAGACTTGACGCCAGACACCAGATAAAAGTACAAATTATGAATTTATTATAATAATAATGTAAGAAAAGCACCCTCCTCTCCACAATACTCATAAACCAATACACTACAATCAATAAACGATAATCCCACTCTCCCAGACGCGTTGCCACCCTGCCACCCAGCTCAGCTCGTTTGTCTGGGATTTCCCAGAGTCCTTCATAGTCCTTGACCTTCGCTCCTCTCAGTCCATGTGATTGGCAATACTTCCAGGTCAGATAAAAACTGTTCTTTTTCATCCCGGAAGTACGTCATTTCCTCTGTCCCTGTGACCAGGACGCACTTCTGGGGTATAGGGCAAATACAAGTCTCTGAGCCTCCCTGCAGCGTCCCCTTGTGGCCCCCAAGGTATCCAGCAGGGCTGTGAAGGAAAACTCCAACATCCATGATGCCCTGCTGGAATTCGGGGCACCTCCATGCTGCCGGAAAGACTCCATCTAGCAGTGTGGGGGTATTGGTCGGGATGAACGGCCAGCCATAGTTCACACTAGGTATGTGCTCATGCTGACTCATTTGATTAACTTTGGTATAAAAGATTGTACAGTATAAATATTTAGGGCATAATATTTAAACTGAGTCAACTGCCTTCTTCTCTAGTTTGAATTTCAATTTATTGGCCCACCAGGGACAAAGGGCATTTAGAGGTTGGTGGATAAGGATACTGCAGCAACAGAATTAATAAAGTAGCACAATATAGAATAAAGTGTGGATTGTGTAGAATTGACAGAGTAGCATGATATAAAGTGTGGGTTGTAAAGACTTGAAACAGAATCATGATACTGAACAGAGTGTGAGCTCAAGTGCTGTTAAAGGTCAGACTAAAAGAGAATTAGATTTTACACCGTGAGTCCACATTAAAAAGAATCTGCACGGGTAAGAGAAGGCATATGTTCTGAAGAGAGGATTCCTTCAAAGCCTTTTCTGTGATAAAGCAGATGTAAATTTTGTTTAATTCTGTTCTGTATGTGTCTAACATAGAGATGTGAAGGGTATAGTAACAGGGGAACCTGTTATTATAAGCAAGATTACTTATTTTATGCTTATTCAATAATAAACAAAATATCTATACGGGTGCATTTGGGATAATTTTACAATGAACTGTTAATCAGAAATAACAATGTCACCAATAATTTATTAGGCACCAACATTTCTCATGGCTATGCCACTAGGCACTATCTACAAGCTTGTCTCTGGGGTTAGGGCATCAGAGCAGTAGTGACAGCCAGACATCTGTGGTGTCCGTCTAAGAAAAGGCCATTTATATGAGGCTAGAAAAGTGATACAGAGTAATGGCTTCTAACTGCATTAAACAGTATCAGGGTGCATCTGTAATGCTTTTCAGAATTACAAGAGCATTAGGACCTTCATAAGGCTGATGGCATAGCAAAACTACCAAATGTATTATCAGAAAGTCATGGCAGGCTCTTCACAAATTGTTTGAAATTCAGAGACAAATTACTTAAATTTGAGTAACAAGGGTGATTCCTGGAATATTCTACAGATGCCAATTGTAATGATTTATCTGTCAAAAGTGAGATAATATAGGCAATTTTACTCTTATCAGTAGCAAAAATTTGTCAGCTGCATTGTGAATGTAAGGAAAAAGTTATTTAAGAAATCTCTGTAATTCAAGGGGTCTCCTGTGCATGTCTCCATGTGGAGTAGGAACAGTTCATAACTAGCTGATATGATGGTTGAGGTGCGCTATTGTGTTCTTTCAATTCTTTAATTTTTTTCCCCAAATCTGGTCTATTCCAATTACTAAACAAGGCATGTCTGAGTTATTCGTATTTTTAAGGTCAAAACTTTTGATAGCAGTTAATTTGCGAGCAGCAGAGCTGAAACCAGGTTTAGATGGATTTTCCAAAGAATTGTCAGACAAGTGAGGATCAGTAATAAAACCGGAAATATCCAAAGCACTAAAGCCAATATGCAGTGGTAGAGCTGCCTCCTTACAGTAAGGAGACCTGAGTTCGCTTCTCGGGTGCCCCCTGCATGGACTTTTCATGTTCTCCCTGTGTCTGCGTGGGTTTCCTCCAGGTGCTCCGTTTTCCTCCCACAATCCAAAGACATGCAGGTTAGGTGCATTGGCGATCCTAAATTGTCCCTAGTCTGTGCTTGGTGTGTGTGTGTGTATGTACTGTGGTGGGCTGGCGCCCTGCCCGGGTTTGTTCCTGCCTTGCTCCCTGTGTTGGCTGGTATTGGCTCCAGCAGACCCCCTTGACCCTGTGTTAGGATATCGCGGGTTGGATAATTACTGACTAACTGACTGACTAAAGCCAATACAAATCAGAGTGAACAACAAAGAGCACACAAAGCAAAGTTCTTAGTCTCTACTGTATATACTATTAATAAGAAGCTGTGTTTGTTTAATTGAGCAAGAAAGTGTCTTTCCTTTAAGAAATTGGAAGTTCACACAGCTTCACATGTGAGCATCCATCTTATACAGTATACTGTATCATAGCTGCCATCACGTTAAAGGCCACACAGCCCATGCAATCACCTGCCTAGCAATCCTGCAGGATCATAGTGACCAGACAGAGAAAACAGCAGTGCGATAACATGACAGAATTAATGATAACATGTAGAACCAACAAAAATAACAATAAATATAATTTTTAAAATGCAGGAAAATGAATCAATACATTAAATAACAGATTCTGACAGGTCAATCGGACTGGGTACTTTAGTCCAAGTTCAAAGTGTCAGAAGAATCAAAAACAGCCAACAAATAAATCAGTGAATCCATACAGTACTAAAACAGGCCCAACATTTGTATTCAAAATAACTTCTGTTTGCCATTAATGTTCAAACCAAAAATTCATTTCACAGTAACTTTAAGTGGAGATGCTTGTTGTTGAAATCATTCTCTGCCGAACAAGAAAATTAATGGTGATGTATTACTCTCAAAAAAAAAAGCTGAGTGTGTTGCTGCTGTAACATTTTAACTGTCTCATCTCTCACTCGAATACAGCTTTTACCACACTTCCCAATGACTATCAGGACTGCTAATGCCGGGGAAAAGAAATTACAACATTAACTATATAATAAACATTGCATCATATATAACTGACACTTGTTCTCTGAGCCGAGTTTCTAGGTAACTCAACTGCCTTCTACTTAAGTATATATCTTGTCTTAGAACTTTGGTTTCCATTTTAGTACCTCAGCTGTGCTCTGCCCTTTTTACATACATTATCGTATGACCTTCACCTGACTAGTCATTACTTGATCCTTAGCTGGGGTAATAAATTGGTCATAGCCTTCACCAAATATGGATTTATTATTACAAAACTGCATTTAAACCTCCATTGCAGGAGCTCTTAGAAATCAGGAATGATGAAATAAATAAATATTGTAACCTCAAACAGAGCAATGCAGGAGCATGGAAGTTAGTAAACTGGCAGGAAAGCCAAGTAGAACAAGAAAACACATAATAATAATAAGGTAAAAATAAAGTTATAAAATGACTTTAACCATGTTCTTTAGGATGACTAATTCAGGATACTTTCATGCATTGAGGTAGTTTGTGTGGACTCATTACTGTTAGCTGTGTGAAATCCTTGAACAGCAAATAAAAATAGCCAACTTTAATTTATCAAATATCAATAGCACCTTAGAATGTCCAAAACTGGTAAACTTATATGAAAGAAGCTATATTTTACCTCTGCACTATTTTTCCCTACTAAAGGAGTTTTTCAATTCATCAGCTGTCAGAGTACACAAGAGAAATTGTACCTTAAACACCTTTTCTGACAGTTAAATTGGTACCATTTAGTTTAAAAAAATAGCAGTAACCATTACAAAGCTCTTACTAGATTTAGTGAGTGTTAAGCTGAGCAATACATCACAGGCCCTGCCACTTTATGTTTGGAGTGAATAGATTTTTCACAAATGGCTGCTAACACTTAAAGTTCGAAATGGCAGAAACAGATCTGGCCACAGCACTTCATTTCACAACATGTAGGCTGTTGCACTGACTTAGCAACTAACACATCACTGTCAAGTCCGATAGTTTAAAAGAATGACCCTGCCTGTGGAATATTCTGATGCGAAAACATGCAAGAAAGAAAAACAGTGTGGGAATAATAATGGAGACACACATGGTTAATTAAACTAGCCGTAGACTCGATGCACTTTTCATCAAGGTTCTTGCTTTAGCTCTATCACATTAGTAATCTCAACACCTAATCCATCTGTTTCAAACATAAAACCAAAACATAAAAGTTATCACAAGGGCAGAATGTTTAGACTTACATACTTCTTTATTCCTTAATCACATTATATGCATGCTGTAATGGTTTCAAGGACTGATAGTAGCTATAACTAAAACCTCTCAAAAACCAGTCAGCATTGTTTTAGATGTATGTTCTTCTAAACAAAATTATTTCTTAGTCTTTCAGAGAAGTAAAAACCTCTTTAGATATTATTTCAAAATATTTCAAAGTTCTTTTTTTAGAAAATAAAAACAAAATGTATTTGTCATTAGTGTAGATAATGCTGCCTTGTCGTGATGCAGTGGTTAAAAGTTCTACCTCACAGCTGCAGAGCCCTGGACTGGTAAAGCAGCTCAGTGGGCCACTGTCTGTGTGGAGTTTGCACATTCTTCCTGTACATAAATGTATTTTGTTTCCATCTGAAATATGTTCCTGTTAGGTGGATTACCAAGTCTAAACTGACCCTGTAGGAGAAAATACGAAAGCGTGTCTAAGGACTAAGCCTGCAATGTGCCAACACCATGCCCAGTTCCTATTTTGTGCTGCCACCCCGTTCTTTGCAAGTAAAAGTTTGAAAATCAAACAAGAAATAGAGAATACAGTACTGTATATATTGTATTCATAAGAGTAACTTATGTATGCTCTGAAATCACCTCAGTTTGTTAAGTCTGGTGTCTCCTGACTTACCAGAATGAGAAACGCTTCACATATATATCTCTCTATTATAATAAAAAAATCTTGGGTCGAGACATGACCTTCTCAGAAAGAAACTTTGATGTCCTATGAGAGACATTTTAACATCCCGTGAAACAAGACAGTGAGACAAAAGGACAGCTGCTGTACAGGCTTTTAAATGATGGATGTGCAATGCAACAAGCAGAACACGCAGTTTGGGAGCAGCTTATCCATCTGAATCTCCTTATCGTGCGTTCAGCACCCCCTTCACAACGCGAGCGGCAGAGACGCGAAATGGTAGCGCACCCCAATGGGTGGTCAAGCACCCTAGTGTATATATTGTGGCCCCCGACGTGAGGAGGGCTTGTGCCTCCTCCAGACCGCGAGGCGCCCGTCCTGGTTCTGTTGGGGCCACGGGTTGAGGGCATGGAAGCCCTTCCCTGTAGGGGCCCGTGGTCACCGCCAGGCGGCGCCCCGGTGCCTAATTATCCCGGGAGCCCGGCACTTCCGCCACACCAGGAAGTGCCGGGGGGAAGACTTTGGGTGGCGCCCGGAGAGCCGCCAGGAAAGCAGCCGACACTTCCGCCACGCTGGGCGTGGCTAAGAGAAGAGGCCGGAAACACCTGGGGCTCATCCGGGGCATTATTTAAGGGGCCGCCTCCCTCCAGTCATTTGGTGGACGTCGGGAGGCAGTGTTGGCGAAGCTGGAAAGAGGACAGGAGGCGGCCAGGAAGGCACAAGAGACTGTGGGCCTGGACTTTGGGGAAATCGGTGCAGAGGCACTGGGGTCGTGTGAGTGTGCACTGGACTTTTATATTGTACATAAGTGTAAATAAACAGTGTGTGGGTTGAAAATATGTTGTCCGTCTGTGTGTGTCCGGGCCAGCGTTCACAATATATACAGTATATACTGTATATGGTAGAAATAGTTTACTGTCAAATAATGCAAAGAGTACACGACATGTGTTTCGCCCTAATTCTGGGCTCCTCAGGCATACACACTCACTGCACCCCCTCTTGAGAATCGAACCTCGGACATCAGCGTTAGAGGCGAAGCCTCTTACATTGCGCCACGGCGTGTGGTTCGTTTATTTGACAGTATGTAGATCGGGGTAATTACATTCATGGCATTCATAGTTTGAATCACAATCTTATTGTATGGGTGGCTACCTACCAGGTAACGCTTGTGGTTGGTCAGCAAGTCGGCTAACATCCGCCACAGTGCCCTCTTTCTAAATACTGTCAAATAAACGAACCACATGTGTTATTGGATTATAGCTCCAGTAAGTGGATAGATGGACAACAACTAATCTGATGTATTTATATTATATTGAATTATTAAAACCAGATGTTACAATACAGTAGACATTTTATATATATGTACCAGTAAGAAAATGAGCTGCACAACTTTACAGTTCATGGTAAGAATATTCTGATGGCATTCCCTTATAATAAGAAATATACTGACCATGCAAAGAAAACAGCTGCAGTTCTAAATTAAGTGATTAGCAAATACCCTTTCTGAAACACCTGCTTCTATGATTGACCATGTAAAAACAGAGTACAGCTTCAGTAAACAGTAGCAATCATTCAAACAACAGGGTCTCTCATTACATAGTGGAAGATTTATCAAACCGAAGGAAATGAAATATATTCTGAAGTCCTTGTAAGAGTAAGTTTAAATGGGCAAGGTAAGCATCATTTTATAATGCTGAAAAATAACCCCTCCTGGAGTGTAACACAGGTCCACTGCACTTACATTTGATACAAATGACATGTATATTGAAATGGGGAAAAAAAACAACTGTGCATTACACTTTTACATCATTGCTTACTTATTTATGTCAATATACAGTAAACAGACTCTCTGAAAACAGTAGAAGAGATGAGGATGATGGTCACTCCAGAGGCCACCGTGTCTGTTGTACAGTATTCCTCTCAATGATACATTATCGTGGAGCAGCTTTAGTGTATTTTTAGTGTATTCTACAACAGTATTGGGAGTCTTTTTGCCTAAAGCCATCAGACTGTACACTGTCACCTCCCATGTAGTATTCCTTGGCAGAGTTTTAATATTTCCTTAGGGAAAGCATACATTTTATGTACACTGGCTGTATTCTGTGTCTTAAACTTACTTCATAGTTTATTGTGTTTTGTACTATGTTTTACACTGCTTTTTTAAGCATGTGCATTTCCACTGAGTATTTGCATCTTAAGAAAACTTAAATTTATATGCTGTGTCTTTATTTATTAAATTATGATGTCATGTTTACATCAAATTACTTTTCATAAGTGTATTTTATTCCACTGAAAGACAGAAATGGACACTATATAATGAAAGTACTACCAATGTATTATGTTTAAGTCAAATAAGAATGTGTTTTTGTATTACAGCATTAGGATAATTGTGACGTTAACAGGATATTCAACAAGCTTGTTTATCCTATTCATCTAGATTGCCTAAAATAATGTCAAATTGAAACTAAAATTCCTAAAGTCCTCCATCACACTACTCAGTAACTTATTCTATGTGTCTATGGTTTATTCTGTGAAGAGAAACATTCAATGTTTTGTGCAATATCTATCCTTAGCGTGTTTCCAGTCATGTCCCAGTTTTCTTTCTGAAGAATTTATCTTAATGTAACAGCTGGGCTCTACTGTACTTAATTACTTTCACAATTTTAACAACTTCAGTCATGTGACCTTTTAATCTTCATTTGGTTAAAATGAAAAGGTTCAGCTCCTTGACCTTTTCAGCTCCTCATAGCTCATACCTGTCAGTCATGGAATCAGCCTAGTTACTCTCCTCTGGAGTTTCTCTTTTTCGTAATACTGAGACCAAAGCTGTACACAGTTCTCAAGGTGAGCCTCTCTTAACTTGTACTCCACACATTATGATGCACAGTGTAACAGAACATTCTGTTAGCCCTCTTCATTGCTTCTGTACACTCTCTGAATGTTGATAGTGATGAGATCACTACGACTTATAGACCTCTCATTTTTGTATTCAAATCAAAAATTTCTACTTCCTACATGTGATATTCTACATTTACTTACATAAAATTTAATCTGCCACAAATCTGTCCAACTCTTTATTCTAAATTGCTTTTTAACAGTTTAGCTGATTCTACCTTATCTGCACTTTCTCCTTGTCTGTAGATTACTGCAAGGATAAGTTTAACAAACAAGACATATCACTCATTTGGAAAGTGGCTAATTGAGAGGTGTTTTGAGAAACCCACAAAAAAGAAGATTTTGTGTATCACAATGTTGCATGTTATCTGTAATATTCAAATATGGGGGAAAGTAGCTACTGAGGGACACTACTTACCCCCGGATGACAGATGGACATGTCCCTGCAGCATATCGGTACCCCAGATTCCCGCAGGGCACCACGATATTTGGAGCTCGGCTTCACGGCCCTGCTGGGTACTGTGGGTGTCGCCAGGAGATGCTGCAGGGAGACCCGAGAATCTTTATTTTTCGTATAGCCCGGAGGTACTCAGAAGTCACAGGGACAGGGGAACAGAAGCACTTCCAGGTCAAGGACTACAAAAAGGACTGGTGGAGACCCAGCAAGTGAGTCGGAGTTGGGAGGGAGTAGGACAGAGCTTCCTGGGAGGACTGGAGGAGAGATTTGTGCTGAGTATTGGTGTTTGCCTGTGTATGGTGGCGGAGGTGCTTTTGGGCACTACAGTATTTCCACAAGTAAAAGAATAAAAAAGAATACTTCTTGGTGCTTTTACCCTGTGTACCCTCTGTCTGTTGGGTCTACTGGGGCAACAGCAACCCCTAACGTTCACAAGTATTATTACTTATTTCAAGCAATATAATTTATGCAATCTAAAAATGTATCCTTTAACACTTTCCTGGTAAAGTTAAATTGTTGCTGTCTGTGGTAAGATACCTTTGACAAAACTACAAATATTAAAAAGGCTATGATATTCTTTTGCTTGTTAATTACTTTATGAATAAAACAAAGTTTTCCTTTGCAGTTTTTCTACAGTGTAAAAAATAAATAGGAAAAAAATTAAACTCTTACTAAATGTTTAGTAAAATACAATATACAGTATATTCAGAATCCTTATATATAATTTGATACCATCTGTATGTATGCTGTTCGCGTCAATACCCTGTATGTGGTGTTTGCGTCAATACCTCAACTCAATAAAAGTTAGAACCATGCAATGGGACTCTGCCTCTTTAGTTACAACATAATATGGCAAACATTGTATTGCATGGATTGGCTAAGAATGTTCGAATGCTTCAGTGACGCCGCTGGACGGCCAAGAATAGTTAGTCGATGTTTCGAGCGGATAACAGTAAGCTCGGTTGGTTTTTGGAACACTGGTTTGGTGGGGCGTACTTTCCAAGACTAACATCGTCGACTGACTTAAACCCATCAACAGCTCCGGAACCATAAGTAATTTAGAACGTATCGCCATTTGCTTGGTACGTCAAAATCTAATTTTGGGCAGTTCAGTTTTGGCATCTGTCCTTCTGACATCTTTTGGCAAACTGAGTAATGACGACTGGGTATTAACAATGGTCATTGTTTAAATTTAACCCAATCTCAGATCTAAAATGACCATGCCACCATAATTATTACTCCGACTCTGATTAGAGTCGGAAAATACGGTTTGTTTTAAAAATGTGTTCACCGGAAAAAATCAAATAAGGTGCGCCGAAGAGCTGAGTTCACGTCTCGCAGCCCCATTTAAACAGGAAGCTCTTCATTACATCGGCCGAAAAAGTCTATTTTAAGCACAAATCAGTTCCATGATGACAAAATAATTTCAAGGACTTAAAAAAACGAATAATTCTTTGCAGAGAAAGTATGGATTTCACAAACGTAGAATTTTTTAGCCCGATTCGATCACTAGTAGAATAATATTTTACCAACCAATAATACAAAACAAAAACTACACCTTATATAATAGAAAAACATGTAAAAGTTACATTTTAAATCTGGATCAACTTGAAAGATAAAAGTTTTAAAAATGCCAGTGCTGACCAATGAATGGAGCAAAGTATAGCAGACAAACACCTTTACCATTCTTGGCTCTATAAGCTTTTTCTGTTTCATAAACAATGTCAGTCTCTGAGTAGGAAAGTATAAAACAAGTATAATTAGTATACCAAAATTGTAAGCAAACTACGCAATTTTTTAAAACTGAAATAAAAAATGAAACAACCTGAAAAGCTAAATTATTCTTTGATTCTTCAAAACACAAATGTCATTTCTGCAATAATTAAAAAAATACCAAATAAAACAATGTAGCTACATGAATAATACAAACTAATTTAACTTTGGACATCAATTTCAGATAAGAATGAGTAAAATAAATACTTACTTTCGACAATAACATGCCTTCCAGTACAGTCATCATTAATAACTTGGATATTCCCAAAGTGAACATCACTGAAGAAGATGCGATTAGTTCCTTTTAGCCTCTGGGTGTAGTCAAACGCAAGAGCAATCACATTCTTGAAATAGGCAGGGTTCTCACAAGGTTTTACAGGAGAGTTTAAATTGGCCTTGTCTGAAAGGTGAATACTTTTCAGGATGGTTCTTTCAGAATACAGCAGATAGCCATCATACTTCTGACAGTTTAATCCATCCGGTGAGAGGTACCCGTGGGCACAAGCACAAGTTCGGCGTCCATTTCCTCTGTAGAAACAAAGCTGCTCACAGCCACCATTATTCTTGGCACAAATGTTTGTACCTGTGGAAAAAGGATACAAGTTAAATGAACTAGAATATTATGGTAACTGTCAAACTTCGGCATATAAAATGAAAAATCTCTTCTGGTAAGGCAAAGGTTTTGTATTTTGCAAAAAAAAAAAAAACACATGATTTGTAAGAAAACAGAAATAGTTCAATAGACACAGGTTGGGCATGGTGGTGAATTTTATTTTATAGTTATGCACAATAAAAATGAGAGTTCAGGATGTACAATCATGGCCGAAATTATCGGCACCCCTGGAATTTTCCCAGAAAATTGTTGCAGTTACAAATATTTTGGTATACACATGTTTATTTCCTTTATGTGCATTGGAACAACACAAAAAACAGAGGAAAAAAGCCAAATCTGACATCATGTCAAACAGAACTCCAAAAATGGGCCGGACAAAATTATTGCACCTTTTCAAAATTGTGGGTAAATCATTTTATTTCAAGCATATGATGCTCATTTGAACTCACCTGTGGCAAGAAACAGGTGCTGGCAATATAGCAATCACACCTGAAGCCAGTTAAAATTGAGAAAAGTTGACTCAACCTTTCTGTTGTGTGTCTGGGTGTGCCACACTAAGCATGGAGAACAGAAAGAAGAGCAGAGAATTGTCTGAGGACTTGAGAACAAAAATTGTGGAAAAATATCAACAATCTCAAGGCTACAAGTCCATCCATCTCCAGAGATCTTCATGTTACTTTGTCCACTGTGCACAACATAATCAAGAAGTTCACAACACATGGCACTGTAGCTAATCTCCCTGGATGTGTACAGAAGAGAAAAATTGATAAAAGACTGCAACGAAGGATAGTCCAAATGGTGGATAAACAGCCTCAATCAACTTCAAAACATATTCAAGCTGTTCTGCAGACTCAGGGTGCAACAGTGTCAGCTCGAACTATCCATCGACATCTAAACGAAATGAAACGCTATGGCAGAAGAGCCAGGAGGACCCCATTGCTGACACAGTAACATAAAAAAGCCAGACTGGAGTTTACGAAATTGTACTTGAGGAAGCCAACATCCTTCTGGGTGAACGTCTTGTGGACAGATGAGACCAAGGTAGAGCTTTTTGGTAAAGCTCATCATTCTACTGTTTACAGAAAACAGAATGAGTGCCTACAAAGAAAAGAACACAGTATCTACACTCAAACATGGTGGAGGTTCTAAGATGTTTTGGGGATGTTTTGCTGCCTCTGGCACTGGATGCCTTGACTGTGTGCAAGGCATCATGAAATCTGAAGACTACCAAAAGATATTGGGGCGCAATGTAGGGCCCAGTGTCAGAAGGCTGGGTCTGTGTCAAAGACATAGGTGTTCCAGCAGGACAATGACCCCAAACATACCTCTAAAAGCACCCAGAAATGGTTGAAGACAAAGCGCTGGAGAGTTCTGAAGTGACCAGCAATGAGTCCAGATCTAAATCCGATTGAACACTTAGGGAGAGATCTCAAAATTGCTTTTAGGAGAAGGCGCCCTTCAAATCTGAGAGACCTTGAGCAGTTTG